>NC_047106.1:83598133-83927508 GCF_902500255.1 Thalassophryne amazonica
TGGTTTGAATCATATTTGTCTAATAGATTACAATTTGTTCATGTAAATGGGGAATCTTCTTCACAGACTAAAGTTAATTATGGAGTTCCACAAGGTTCTGTGCTAGGACCAATTTTAGTCACTTTATACATGCTTCCCTTAGGCAGTATTATTAGACGGTATTGCTTAATTTTTCATTGTTACGCAGATGATACCCAGCTTTATCTATCCATGAAGCCAGAGGACACACACCAATTAGCTAAACTGCAGGATTGTCTTACAGACATAAGGACATGGATGACCTCTAATTTCCTGCTTTTAAACTCAGATAAAACTGAAGTTATTGTACTTGGCCCCACAAATCTTAGAAACATGGTGTCTAACCAGATCCTTACTCTGGATGGCATTACCCTGACCTCTAGTAATACTGTGAGAAATCTTGGAGTCATTTTTGATCAGGATATGTCATTCAAAGCGCATATTAAACAAATATGTAGGTCTGCTTTTTTGCATTTACGCAATATCTCTAAAATTAGAAAGGTCTTGTCTCAGAGTGATGCTGAAAAACTAATTCATGCATTTATTTCCTCTAGGCTGGACTATTGTAATTCATTATTATCAGGTTGTCCTAAAAGTTCCCTAAAAAGCCTTCAGTTAATTCAAAATGCTGCAGCTAGAGCACTAACGGGGACTAGAAGGAGAGAGCATATCTCACCCATATTGGTCTCTCTTCATTGGCTTCCTGTTAATTCTAGAATAGAATTTAAATTCTTCTTCTTACTTATAAGGTTTTGAATAATCAGGTCCCATCTTATCTTAGGGACCTCGTAGTACCATATCACCCCAATAGAGCGCTTCGCTCTCAGACTGCAGGCTTACTTGTAGTTCCTAGGGTTTGTAAGAGTAGAATGGGAGGCAGAGCCTTCAGCTTTCAGGCTCCTCTCCTGTGGAACCAGCTCCCAATTCAGATCAGGGAGACAGACACCATCTCTACTTTTAAGATTAGGCTTAAAACTTTCCTTTTTGCTAAAGCTTATATTTGGGCTGGATCAGGTGACCCTGAACCATCCCTTAGTTATGCTGCTATAGACGTAGACTGCTGGGGGGTTCCCATGATGCACTGTTTCTTTCTCTTTTTGCTCTGTATGCACCACTCTGCATTTAATAATTAGTGATCGATCTCTGCTCCCCTCCACAGCATGTCTTTTTCCTGGTTCTCTCCCTCAGCCCCAACCAGTCCCAGCAGAAGACTGCCCCTCCCTGAGCCTGGTTCTGCTGGAGGTTTCTTCCTGTTAAAAGGGAGTTTTTCCTTCCCAATGTAGCCAAGTGCTTGCTCACAGGGGGTCGTTTTGACCGTTGGGGTTTTCCATAATTATTGTATGGCCTTGCCTTACAATATAAAGTGCCTTGGGGCAACTGTTGTGATTTGGCGCTATATAAAAAAAAAAATTGAAAATTGAATTGATTGAATTGATTATTATTATAACATTATAACATAAAGTCATTACCAGAATACCCAATATTACTATCTAGTTTTTGTGCAAAAGTGAAATTAATAATCTCATTATATACCATCTACTTAAAGGCAAAAACACACACAAAACATTTTTTTATATACAGCTATATAAATTCGGGCGTTAAGGGGTTAAATTCAAATTTGGATTGAGAGGATTGGGTGGTGGTCGAGGGCGGGTGGTCCGGCGGCCCGGTCCATGCTCACAGCCCGTGGCTGTTGGGACGTGGAATGTCACCTCGCTAGGGGGGAAGGAGCCTGAGCTTGTGCGGGAGGTTGAGAGATACCGACTAGAGATAGTCGGGCTCACCTCCATGCATAGCTTGGGCTCTCGTACCCAACTCCTGGAGAGGGGCTGGACGCTTCATTTTTCTGGCGTTGCCCACGGGGAGAGGAGGAGAGCTGGGGTCACATTGCTTATTGCTCCCCAGCTCAGTCGCCATGTCTTGGAGTTCACTCTGGTGAACGAGAGGGTCGCGTCCCTACGCCTTCGGGTCGGGGACAGGTCTCTCACCGTTGTCTCGGCCTACGGGCCAAGCAGCAGTGCAGAGTACCCGACCTTCCTGGAGTCCCTGGGAGGGGTACGAGATAGCGCTCCGACTGGGGACGCCATTGTTCTCCTGGGGGATTTCAACGCACACGTGGGCGGCAACAGTGAGACCTGGAGGGGGTGATCGGGAAGCACGGCCTCCCTGATCTGAACCCGAGTGGTGTTCAGTTGTTGGACTTCTGTGCTAGTCACAGTTTGTCCATCACGAACACCATGTTCGAGCACAAGGGTGTCCATAAGTGTACGTGGCACCAGGACACCCTGAGCCGGAGGTCGATGATCGACTTTGTAGTCGTATTATCTGACCTTTGGCCACGTGTCTCGGATACTCGAGTGAAGAGAGGGGCAGAGCTGTCGACTGATCACCACCTGGTGGTGAGTTGGATCCGCTGGGAGGGGAGGAAGCCGGTCAGACCTGGCAGGCCCAAACATATCGTGAGGGTCTGCTGGGAATGACTGGCGGAACCCTCTGTCAGCGAGGTCTTCAACTCCCACCTCAGGGAGAGCTTCTCCCAGATCCCGGGGGAGGTTGGAGGAGTCCAAGTGGACCATGTTCTCCACCTCCATTGTTGATGCGGCCGCTCGTAGCTGTGGTCGCAAGGTCTCTGGTGCCTGTCGCGGCGGCAATCCCCGAACCCGGTGGTGGACACCGGAAGTAAGGGATGCAGTCAAGCTGAAGAAGGAGTCCTACATATCTTTGTTGGTAGGTGGGACCCCAGAGGCAGCTGACACGTATCGGTAGGCCAAGCGTGCCGCAGCCCGTGCGGTCGCAGAGGCAAAAACTCGGGTCTGGGAGGAGTTCGGGGAGGCTATGGAGGAGGACAATCGGTCGGCCTCGAAGAGATTCTGGCAAACCGTCCTTAACCGTGCTAAGGGCTATCCGGTCCCTGTACGACCACAGCAGGAACTTGGTTCGCATTGCCGGTAGTAAGTCAAACCTGTTTCCAGTGCACATTGGCCTCTGCCAGGGCTGCCCTTTGTCACCGGTTCTGTTCATTATTTTTATGGACAGAATTTCTAGGCGCAGCCAGGGTGTAGAGGGGGTCTGGTTTGGGAACCACAGAATCTCGTCTCTGCTGTTTGCAGACGATGTGGTTCTGTTGGCTTCGTCAAATCAGGACCTTCAGTGTGCACTGGGGCGGTTTGCAGCCGAGTGTGAAGCGTCTGGGATGAAAATCAGCACCTCCAAATCCGAGGCCATGGTCCTCGACCGGAAAAAGGTGCTTTGCCCTCTTCAGGTCGGTGGCGTGTCCTTGCCTCAAGTGGAGGAGTTTAAGTATCTCGGGGTCTTGTTCACGAGTGAGGGACGGATGGAGCGTGAGATCGACAGACGGATCGGTGCAGCATCTGCAGTGATGCTGTCGCTGCATCGGACCGTCGTGGTGAAGAGAGAGCTGAGTAGGGGGGCAAAGCTCTCGATTTACCGATCGATCTACGCTCCGATCCTCACCTATGGTCATGAGATTTGGCTCATGACCGAAAGAACGAGATCGCGAGTACAAGCGGCCGAGATGAGTTTCCTCTGCATTTATTTATTTATTTTATTTATTTATTTCATTCATTTAAAAGAAAAAAAAAAAACAAAAAAAAAAAACAGAAAAGCAGAAATAAAGCATCTCCATTACCAGAATGAAAAGGAGCAGAGAGAAGAACAAGTCTTATATTTTCTGCCCCTTTTTACAATACAATCTTTCAATATCCAGTGTCATTTTTCAACATTATTTGATATTTTCTCTATTAATTCCATAATTGCCATAGCTGTCGAATGTTTTGTTCTGAATCCATACTGAGCATTATTTAAAATATGATGTTTCTCAGTGAATTTATCCAACCTTGTCACAAAAACTTTTTCCATAATTTTAGAAAACTGTGGAAGCAATGATACTGGCCTGTAATTAGAGAATTTATGTTTGTCTCCATTTTTATATAATGGGACTACCTTGGCAATTTTTATTTCATCTGGAAAAATCCCTGTTGACAGAGACAGATTGCAAATATAAGTAAATGGTTCAATAACAGTTTCTATTATACTTTTTACAGTCATCATGTCTAAATCTTCATGGTCAGTTGATCTTTTGCTTACACAGTTTTTTACAATATTTCTTATTTCATCTTTTTCCACATTGTCCAGGAAAATACTATTGACCGTATTTACAAGTGTATGTAATGTATCTTCTACTATTGGTTTATTTCCCACCAGACTTGATCCTACATTTGAAAAATAATCATTAAACCCATTTGCCACTTCTTTTATGTCATATATCTCTTTATTTTCTTTGACAAAGTAATTTGGAAAAGTTGCTTTCACTCCATCACTTTCAATCACACTTTTTATAATTCCCCATGTTGCCCTCATATTATCTTTATTCTTATTTAATTGTTCACTATAATAATCTTTTTTTTGTTTCCTAATTATTGTCAATAGTTTATTTTTATATTTTTTGTATCTGTGTTCTGTTTCCTTTGTTTGCATTTTTAAAAAGCACCTGTATAAATAGTTTTTCTTTGCACAAGCATTTTTTATTCCCTTTGTCAGCCATGGTTTATTTACTCTTTTCTTACTAATTTCTATTAATTTACAGTTTTTATTATATGATTTCATCAATATTTTCATAAATGAGTTATATGCTACATTAACATCACTGACATAAACGTCTTCCCAATTTTGATTTTTAAGATCATATTTTAATGCCTCTAAGGCTTTTACTGACTTGTCTCTTTTAAAGTTTATAACAATTTTTTTTCTTGTACTTATTTTTATATTTAAATATTGAAAAGACTGGTAAATGATCACTAACATCTGTCATCAAGATCCCATTCCTGATAATTTCATCTGTTCTATTTGTAAATATATTGTCGATTACCGTTGCACTTTGCGATGTGATTCTGGTTGGTTTTGTTATCAAGTGGAATAACCCCAAACTATACATTGAATTCACAAAATCACTTATTCTTTGGCAACTGGAGCTCTCTATGTTAATGTTAAAGTCTCCACATATAAAAAGCGTTTTGTTTTTAATTTGATGGAATAGCTCTATTATTCTATCTGTAAATTTCACAACACAAGTGTCTGGTGCTCTGTATACACAACTGATTAAAATATTTTTAGATGTTTCATGTACAAGTTCCACTGTTACAATTTCAATGATGTCATCCACAGTTGTCATTTCTTCTACAACTGTACATATCAGATCTGCCTTTATGTACAGAGCAACACCACCGCCCCTTTTATCTCTTCTGTTCACAAAATACAGCTCATATCCCTCTATTTGAACATCAGTCATGAGATCATCATTAAGCCAAGATTCAGTGATTGCAACAATATTAAATTTATTTTTAAACTGATTTAAATAATCTTTTATTTGCGACATTTTACAATACAAGCTTCGACTGTTTATATGTAAGAGTGACAGGGTATCTTCTGCAATTTTTTCACTATTTAGCTGTTCTACCGTATAATACTCGCAACCAGTCGTTTTTAAGTCAAATATACTTTCATCAATATTAGTGTCTATGTCATATATTTTATCATCTGTTTCCATGTTTGATCAGATTTTTTTTTTTGTTGGTCCAGTTACCAACAGACGTCATATTTGATTGTCTATTCAGGTCTGTATTTTGTAAGGTCCTCCATGTTTTTGATTTGTATACCGTTTGTTCCTTCTTTTACTCTAATCCACACCCTACAATTCCAGACCCATGTAGCAACAATGTGCTTCTGTTTTTTTAATAGTCTTGCTTCCCTAGCAATATCTGCATTTTTTTTGTTAAATGCTCATTTATATAGACACTTGTTCCTTTCAAATTCTTTGCCTGTCTTAATACTTCATTTTTATATTTTCTGCTTGTAAATCGTATAACAATGTTAGACAGTTTATTTTTTCTATCTTTAGTTGGAACAGTATAGCAGTCTGATATTGTGTCTTGATGGATGTCAACACCATTTTGATATAAAAAGTTTGTAACTTGCTGTTCCAATGATTGTTGTTCTTCAGGTGGTGCATTCTCCCCACTGGTTCCACCAGAATCCACCACCCTTGCATATGTCCGATGCCTTGTTTCTAGTCCAGATATTATAACATCATCTTTTCTAGTGAATTGTTCAAGTTCATCTACACGTTGTTCAAGTTTCTTAATGATCTTGTCCTTCTCTTTAACCAGTTTTTGGAGTTCTTTAATCTCCACCGTCAGCTTGTCTAAATTAGACATGTCTTTTAATATCTGGTTTATTGAGGTCTTTATCTCCTCTATATTTTCCTCAAGTTTCTCCGTTTTCTTGGGTGGTGCCATGTTAACTATCGTGGCTTAGTATGGCCACTGTTAATTGCAAAAAACAATTTTCACCCGTAACCTCCACCACCACAGGTCCGGTCACCGCACACCAACCCTCCCCGTTGCTAACCTCGTTCACAGGCGCCCCCAGCCTCGGTCGTAGCCGCTGCTAGCCACGGATGTAGCCGCCATCAGCCAGGAATGTAGCCGTAGGCGGCCTCAGATGTTACGCTCAGATGGGCGCTCCCTTAGAGATAGGGTGAGGAGCTCGGTCACTCGGGAGGAGCTTGGAGTCGAGCCGCTGCTCCTCCACGTCGAAAGGAGTCAGTTGAGGTGGCTCGGGCATCTTTTCCGGATGCCCCCTGGACGCCTCGCTGGAGAGGTGTTCCGGGCACGTCCCATTGGGAGGAGGCCCCGGGGAAGACCCAGGACACGCTGGAGGGACTACATCTCTCGGCTGGCTTGGGAACGCCTTGGGGTTCCCCCAGAGGAGCTGGGGGAGGTGTGTGTGGATTGGGAGGTCTGGGTGGCTTTGCTTGAGCTGCTGCCCCCGCGACCCAACTCCGGATAAAGTGGAAGAAAATGGATGGATGGATGGATAAATTCAAATTCAATTCAAATTCAAATTCAATTAAATAATTCAATGAATCTGGAGAAATTTCAGTGAGTAAAGGGCAAGGGAGCAAGCCTAAGCTGAACACTGGGGATCTCTGATCCCTTAGACGGCCATGCATCAAGAACCATCATTCATCAATAGCTGATATAACCACATGGGCAAAGGATTATTTTGAAAAACGTTTGTCAATATGGCGTTACATTCAGAAATGCCACTTAAAACTTTACTGTCCAAAAAAGAAGCTTTATGTTGGGAGGTAAAGGTCTAGTGATAAAGCGGTTGGCAGGAGACCAGAGGATCCTCAGTTCAAACCCCCGTCAGGCTGGATAATCGCAAAGGGCCCTTAGGCAAGGTCCTTAATCCCCACTTTGCTCCTGGTGTATAGTGAGTGCCTTGCATGGCAGCACCCTGGCATCGGTGTGTGAGTGTGTGTGAATGTGAGGCATTACTGTGAAGTGCTTTGAGCTTCTGATTGAGCGCTATATAAATGCAGTCCACTTATGTTAACCTTGTCCAGAAGTGGTGTTGATTTCTCTGGGTTTGGGGATATCTGGGTTGGATACATGTGAAAACATATATTTTGGTCAGACAAATCAGTACGAGAGATCTTCTTTTGAATAAATGGATGCAGTGTGCTCCGGCACAAAGACAAAAAAAAACATCCACACTGTTATTTGCAATAAGTCCAAAAGCAAAGGTCTATCATAGTATAGGGTTGTGTCAGTGCCCCTGGCAAAAGGACTTTACACTTCTGTGATGGCAGAAGTAATGCAAAAAAAGTACAGTGAGATATATTAGAGAAACATATGCGTTCAAGATGACAGCTTCTTCGGGATGTCCATACATTTTTCAAGACAATGCAA
The DNA here is from genome assembly GCF_902500255.1 of Thalassophryne amazonica. Classification (NCBI taxonomy): domain Eukaryota; kingdom Metazoa; phylum Chordata; class Actinopteri; order Batrachoidiformes; family Batrachoididae; genus Thalassophryne; species Thalassophryne amazonica. Next base: position 83,605,927 of record NC_047106.1, read on the forward strand.
AACCACACTCTGCACACATTACAAAGGCATGGAAGAAGAACGTGCAGATACTAGATTTGCCTGTCTGCAGTTCTGGCCTGTCCCTAATAAATTACAGACATTATAAAGTGGTAAAAGCTTTCACGTCCCAACTTTTTTATGGAATGTGCAGGCTTTAAATGCAGGAATTGATGTAATAGCAAATGAAAAACTTTGACCACACAAAACATGAAATACTTTGGGTTTATACATCTGCAATTAAAAAGAAGCCAATGTAAATGTAAATATCACAGCATTTTTTAAATTGTATTTTCTATATCGTCCAAACTTTTTCTGATTTGGAGTTGTGGAACTGGAGTTGCTTAAGTAAGGGTATCAGCATAAAACCTATGCCAAATCCCTGTGCGGATCTGTACTCGATCCACTGTGGCAACCTTGAACATCCGGGACAGCGGAAAGACAAACAAACAAACAAAATATTGATCCTGTTCTATACATACCTCTGCCCGCCCTGCTTATTGAAGGCGCAGGCTAATGCCACCACCTGACCGGTGGCTCTGCTGACCACTGGGACACACAGCATAGAGGAGATCTCACAGCCCAACATACTGGACAGCTGCCTGCGCTCCTCCTGTGAGGGAGAGAGCAGAGAAATTACAAGATGGCTGGACAGACAAGCAGACAGATGTTTTGGAAATATATTTCTCCAAGTAGCAGTACTTTGGTCTTGTCTTGGTCTCATCTTGTCCATGAATATAGTAACACTTTGCAGATTCGCCAGTAAATATCATCATCTACAATAGCCATGTGGCCTCTGTGCGCATGTGTGTATGGCTTCAATCATGCCGAAACCGGAGAAAGCTGACATTTGCCGTTCGGTATGCTTATGCATTTTGGGTCAAGGATAAACGCTGCAAAAAGGGAAAGTTGACAGGGCAAATATTTTTCAAGAAATTAGTGATTTTAGATAACCAGTAAACAATGGACGTTGTGCTGCAGTGCACCATGGGAGTTGGGGTTTTGGGGGTGGTATGTATGTTGGTATTGTGGTTCATGTTAGTTTAACAATGCTGTTCATGTTATTTATTTATTGTGTTTTTGTAGTTCAATTGGTTTAGTCAATTTAGTCAAGTGTCATGTTGTCATTATCATGAATGACTTAAGTGTCATGTGGCTGGTACCATGACTGAAAAGTGTGTTGCATTTGATGTCTTCCGCCACCAACTCTGCTTGCGCATGTCTAAAATTAGATGCACCTGGTTGCGGTAGAATGCAGAAAAGACAAAAAGCTCTCCGTGCGTGCGTGTGTGTAACTTTGATCACGGAGAAACTGTGGATAGCTGATATGTGCCGTTTGGTATGCTTATGTATTTTGGGTCAAGGATGAACGCCGCCAATACGGAACATTGACAGGACTAATATTTTTGGAGAAGCTAGGGATAATAGCTACCAAGACTGAACAATGGACGTTTCTAACTACATTCTGGACTCAAATGTGCATCACGACTTCTGCCGTGCATCACTGTTGTCTTGTTGTCCATACTTCACGATATTTGCTTACATTGTGCCCTGAAACAGAACTCTGCTGACACTGACCTCTCGCGTGAGTCATGGACCACGAGATGGCGTGAGATTAACAAATGCGAAACAGCGAATAGGCACTGGTTTTCAATGGTCACAGTGGTGTTCATGAAACTCCAGGCTAGGTTAAATGGATTGTATTGTACCAATTCTCCCGCTTATCATTGTGTTACAGGCACAGATGTACATCCCTAGTCATCTGAACAGTATCCACTTTGTTTTTTCAGTTGCTGTTAGCTAACTGTCCCTATTGCACAAAGGAAAAATCAACCCAGAATGTATTGCTTCATCCATATCCATTTTTTTCCCAGTCAGCTGAATTTCTGGTCCCAATCTTTACAGTGCTTGACATCTACCTTTTAATTCTAAATGTGTCTATGACAAAGCCGTGGAGATTTAGCCAATTTGCAAGAATGAGAACATGAAGGCTTGAAGAGGAGGTGATGTTGGGTTTGTGATCTCAAAGGGACAGCTGTGGTATGGACATGGAACTCTGAAGCAGTCAGCACTGCTATCTGTTAGCAATGTCAATTCTTGCTGGCTTGTTGACTGTGGCTGGACAAATAAAAGAATTAAGAAACATAATGACGTCATGTCAAATCTGTGGACCTTTGAAATATAGAAACATACAAAGCACTGTGAACAAGAGGTAGTGTCGGACAGTATGATGATATTCTATGTGACTGCTGTGTGCCACATATTAGGAGAAGCAAAATCAGCAGTTGTGTTGCAACGTATGTATTTATTATTTGTTATTTCGTTTGTCCAGTCCGGTTTACACTTATTTCATGTATTTTTAATATTGGCTGCGCCAGTTATAGCAATAACTGTAGAAGTATGGCTGTCTGTAATTCTCTTCAAAATAAGGCAAATTATTATATGGTATGTGATTTTGCCAACTAAAAACTAAGGGCACAGAAGTAAAAACTAAGGGCACAGAAAAAAAAAAAAAAAACGCTGCTGGCTGCAGCAGCTCCTCAGTCTTCTCTCACAAATGTGTTTAAATACAGTCCATAAAAGTCCTGCTCACAGACTGATTGATCAAGTATAACTCCAGACATCTCCACATTTACTCACAGACGGTTCGTTCGTGTGCGTGCGCACGTGCATCTTGCACGCGCATCTCGCGGTCAAAGTAGGAAAGATAAACTATAACAGAACTCAATGCACAAATATAAACTAGAAGATAAATCACAGTGCACAGTCTGTCTGCAGCCAAACTGCACTCTGATTCCTCTGTGCAGAGAACCTGCAGGCTGCGTTCTCACCTTCTCTCTGCCCCCTGCTGCTGCACACCTGACCTGACATTCCTGCGTTGTCATGACACCACAGGAAGCTCGAGGCAGCCCCGGTGTGAAAGGGGCTTTAGAGATTGTGCTCATGAAGTATTTTGGACCTGTTGGTGCAGTATGACAGTAATAATAAAGAGCTGAAACTTGAGATTGATTTTTCAGTTTTAGTAAACTCCCAATTTTCTTGTTTACCATATAATAAAACAGTTACAGACTTTTAATTTCGGTGTACCTGTTGTGAAAGTGTAGTGACACGGACCAACAACAGGGGGCGCAAATGAACGGTCAATAGATGAGCCAAAAAGTAACAATTTAATGTTGTGAAATGTGCACAACGAATATACAGACAATCTCAGAATATGATTACAGTCAAATTACAAAGGTGACGTGTGGGCAGGCTCGAGGATAGAAGACGTCTGTCCTGAGAAGGGCCGGAACCACACGATTTCTGCCACCACCGAACCTGGTGAATACTGGAGCCGCCAAGTCCCGAATTCCCAGGTGATCACCGTCTCCGACTGTCGGATCTGGTACTGCTGGCGAGAACAAAGACAGTCAAGTGTGGGTGTGTGTACACCCAGTAACAACAACGGTGGGAATGCCACCTCCACCTCTCACTCAATATGTGATGAGTACCGCAGTGATTCCTCAGGGGAAAAGAGTGCCGTCCTGCACTCACTCAGCTTACACAGATAGAGGAACCGGTACTCCTGCAAACACTCACAATATACAGATATATTGTAACACAAAACGGCTGAGGATATTACCTTCAATGAAGTACGATATCTCGGCGATGAGGTGGAGATGACGTCTGGGTTTTATGGAGTGAGGTGATGAAGAATGAGTGACAGCTGTCAGGAAGTAATGAGTAACAGCTGTCACTCCCCGCTGTGTCCGTGGCGGCAGCGCCCTCTCGTGCCTGAAGCCCGCACTTCAGGCAGGGCGCCCTCTGGTGGTGGGCCAGCAGTACCTCCTCTTCTGGCGGCCCACACAACAGTACCCATGATTATGCGGACCTGGTCAGGATGGGGTTCACCGAGGCCTACACCTCATCAAAAGTCTAGAATTGTATATAATCATTGCGCACCCTCTATGGTGGCTCGGCTGTGACTATGTGCAGTAGGGAGAATTCTAGCAGTGTTGTCTCTATTTCTTGACTCCTCTGTGATCAGTGCTACAGTCCGACATGTTTATACATGTTTAGTGGACAGACAGACAAGCAGACAGGCAAACAGATAGACAGGTATGCCCACTTACAGCACTGATGTCCCGAAGAGTGATGGACTTTTTCTTCTCCACAACTTGACCAAATCGACCAAACATCAGCTGATTCAAAAAAAAAAAAAAGAGAGTAAGATTTAGAGAGCAGGGGTTTGGGGGAGAGTGTAATGAAGGCAGAAATCCAGAGCAGAGACAGAGCGGGTGCAACAGGAACAGACTCATTAAGAGACTCCCTGGAGATATTTCTGAAGTAACATATAAAACTAAATTGTTTATTCTGATGAAGTTTATTGCCTTCCTTGTTAAATTAGCATAAACAGTCCATCTAGGATGTATTTTCAGGATTGCAATATGACTGCCCCATAACTATTATTGCGATTTCACACATCATTTAGCAGGATGGCTGCTCTATAATGGAGAGTGGAGTAAAAAATGCCACATCGGCAACACTAGAGGCACAAGCTTTGAACACACCCAAAGGGACTGATGGCTTCTGTTGCATAAATTTTTAAATTGTAATCCCTGCTAGAGATTATGGACGATTATATGTGGGAGATTCATTCTATTGTGTCAAAGAAAGCTACAGTACATGCATAAGTACAATGTTTACATTAGCAGTCTACATTAAGAATAAAAAAAAAAATCACTTCCTTAAAGTGGAGTTAGTGGATGAGATCACACCACTGTAGCGAATATGGCCGTAGACATATCTTTACAGAATCAAAAGTTTCCTTAATTTTCCACTTTTAACAAAGAACTGACTCTCCAGACATTTCTAAGGCCAGAATGTCTTAAGATGAAGGACTGTGTTATCACTTGACTAGTTGTCAGGCACCGAAAGCCCCCAACTTTTCAGAAAGCAACCAGTCTTCCAAACATTTCCTAGCTAAATTTATGACACCTCTGGAAAGCTTCAACAAACAGTCCCTATGGATCAAAGACCCTTGTTGAAACAGTGCCAGGAAAAATGAACATCCAAGTACTCTGTAATCAATTTATAGGATCTCACGTCTCCAGAAGGGGCCCTCAAACATTCTTGTTCATGCCTTATCATGAAAACAGATCAGCTCAACCAGCTTGATGACAAAAGTCCAAAGGTCCAACACTGGAATCGAACCACAGTTCCACCTTTGGGAAGAATACGGTACCTTCAATACACGAATATCCTTTTTAACGAAGAAAAAAGAGAAATTGTAGTTTCTTTTCTTGTTGTTACAGTTAACCAAAGACAAAATGGATATTGCAATTTAATTTTTTCTTACACATTTCTCTATTGTGTAAAAAAGTTATGAGTCTTTCTTTTATAACCCTTGGTGCATGTTTAAATGTTATTTGTTGATTTACTGATGAATTGTCATGGTGAAAACAGTGTTTTGTGTAAATCACTTCCCTGCTTCTAGGATGGTTTAGAAGATGGCTCAGTCATCTTATATTGTGTTAGTCAAAGAAGAAAGGAGGTATATGTCATTCACTGTATCTGATGTGTTATTCAAATAACTTTCTTTTGGGGAGAAACCTGATGCCAAATAAGCAGAGCTTATGACCATGTGCGTGCATAGCCTCTTTAAAATGACCCTGGAACAAAGAAACTCGATATTCCTCTCTTCCATGCTTTTACACTCTCTTCAATGCTTCCATGCTCTTCATTTTCTCAGTATAGTCTTAGCTCATGGCTTTTGTTTCATTGTTTCATTTGTTGCATTGCGTTTCTTTTTTTGGGGGGTTTTGTTTGATGCACCAATTTTAATAACTTTTAAGACATGACTCAAGCTCTCTGCCTTTTGAAGACAACTTCCTAGCTGAGTGTTTCAAATTAAGAGCAAAATTGTGAGTCTCCAAATTCTTCATTTTCCTCTCAATGCCAAAAATGTTTTTGTTAACTTTAATTTTTATCCTTAACTTTCACTGCCAAGCCTTTAACTTTTTCTGAAATTTTACAAAGACTTCAAATTGATTTTCCACAGGATTTGGATAGCAAACATCGAAACCTTCATCCTGGGTCAGTCAGAGAATCCAACTTCCACTGAACCACTGAACTATCACATTCGGTCTGGCTATGAAACCAACCAAGCAGTCTGCATGCCTGTAGTCATCTAGGAGACCCAGTGGGTTAACCCAACTCAGGTGAAACGAGGCCAGCAAAGGCCGATCAGGGAATCGGACCATTTCACTCCACCGGATCCAAAGGACCCAGATAAGTGAAAGTGTTCCCATGGTTTGTGCTGTCAGTGATGCAAAGTGCCTTTCTTTGTTAATTTTCTTAAACATAAAAACAATAACTTGTGAACTCAAAGTTCGCCTCTAAATTCCAACCATTTCTATATTTAGTGCTACACTTCGTTCTTTCCTTTCTCTTGTTTTTTACTTCTTATCATCAACAGATTGTCTCGGTAATAAAACTGTGAATTATTATTGATATTCTCAGAATCTTGGCCACATTTGTTTGTTCCAGTACATATGTAAATAAATGTGCAAATATTACACCAGTTATGTTGTCTTGTGTCCAGTTGAAGACAGATGCTTAATCAACTGTATCCAGAACTTATGAATTTCAGATCAAAGACGACTTAATATTGATTATAACCTGATTATGTTCCTGCGGTATACAGGTGGTGCCCCTTTCGATGGATTTAATTCAATTTTAAATTTAATTAAATATTGTTTTAACTTATATCCTCTAAACCACAGACAACAGCGTGTGAAAATTAATAAAAGTAAATAATTAAGAACGGAATAAATCATATGAACAGGGAAACAAAATATTTATAAATAAATGGATAAAATGATTTAAGAATCACGCAGTTTAACCCTAACCCTAACCATAAGCCCCACAGACACCCCCCCATGTCACCCCACATTTCGTGCTCCTGTCACAAAATAAATTTGTGCTCCCGTCACAAAAATGTGGCACTTTTCGTGACAGGTGCAGGAACCATAGACTAATTTACTTTTTGTGATGGCATCACGAAATGGTGTAAGACTGGGTTGAGATATAAAAGAGATATAAAAGACTGCTTTTAATGTCATGAAAACAAATTAAATCACTGTTGCAGGTAATTCATATACCCAAATGAACCAATGGTTATTAATGCTGTAATAAATTATATATATATATATATATATGTGTGTGTGTGTGTGTGTGTGTGTGTGTGTGTGTGTGTGTGTGTGTGTGTGTGTGTGTGTGTGTGTGTGTGTGTGTGTGTGAAACAATGGCAAAAGTACTCCAGATGTGGTGAGGGAGATAGCAAGAAAAGTACTGGGTGTGACATCTGGACAGTGGAACGAAGACAAGGACACTTGGCGGTGGAATGAAGATGTTCAGGAAAGCATAACGAGAAAGTGGTTGGTGAAAAGTATTGGGATAGTCAGAGAGATGAAGAAAGTAGACAGGAGTATAAGGAGCGGCGTAAGGAGAAAAGAGAAGTGTGAAAAGCTAAGGAACAGGCATATAGGGAGCTGTACAAGAAGTTGAACAGTAAGGAAGGAAAAAAGAACTTGCACTGATTGGCCAGACAAAGGGACAGAGCTGGAAAGGATCTGCTGCAGGTTAAAGTGACAAAGGAAGCAGATGGTAATGTGCTGACAAGTGAGGACAGTGTATTGAGAAAGTGGAGGGAATATTTTGAGGAGCTGAAGAATGAAGAAAATGAGAGTTAGAAAAGGCTGGATGATGTGTAAATCAGGAAGTGCACGAGATTAGTAAGGATGAAGTGAGGGCAGCTATGAGGAGGAGGAAGAATGGAAAGGCAGTTGGTGCAGAAGACGTTCCAGTGGAGGCATGGAAATGTTTAGGAGAGATGACAGTGGATTTTCTAAGAATGCTGTTTAATGAAATCTTGCAAAGTGAGAGGATCCCTGCAGAGTGGAGACAAAGTGTGCTGGTTCATATTTTTAAGAACAAGGGTATATATGTATGTGTATATATGTATATATTTATGTAAATATGTATGTAGACGAAGACACGGTGTTCACTAGATATGTTTATGATAATGGGATTTGAGTTTGTGTTGTTAAATGTGTTTGTAGCATGGCCCAAGCAGAGGGTCACCCCTTAGAGTCTGGTCTGCTTGAGGTTTCTTCCTCAATACATCAGAGGGAGTTTTTCCTTACCACTGTCGCCTGTGTGCTTGCTCTGGGGGTTGGTAATGTGTATATATGTATGTATGTATGTATGTTTATATGAGGTGGGCGTTTATAAGCTTTGCTTCTGCTCACCCCCTTTTTGGTCACACATGTCACTGTGGAATTGTCTTGTGTATCAGTTTTTGTTATTGTCGAGGATGTGTGCCAAATAAATAAGTTCTAAGTTCTAAGGATGATGTGCAGAGCTACAGTAACTACAGAGGCATTAAGCTAATTAGCCACAGCATGAAGTTATGAGAAAGAGTAGTAGAAGCTATGCTTAGAAAACAGTTGAAGATCCGTGAGCAGCAATATGGTTTCATGCTAAGAAAGAGGACTACAAATGCAATGTTTGCTCTGAGAGTACTGATGGAGAAGTATAGAGAAGGTCAGAAAGAGTTACATTGTGTGTTTGTGGATTTAGACAAAGCTTATTACAGGGTGCCAAGAGAGGAGTTGTGGTACTGTATCAATCAATGAATTTTATTTATATAGCGACAAATCACAACAAACAGTTGCCCCAAGGCGCTTTATATTGTAAGGCAAGGACATACAATAATTACGTAAAAACCCCAACGGTCAAAACGACTCCCTGTGAGCAAGCACTTGGCGACAGTGGGAAGGAAAAAGTCCCTTTTAACAGGAAGAAACCTCCAGCAGAACCAGGCTCAGGGAGGGGCAGTCTTCTGCTGGGACTGGTTGGGGCTGAGGGAGAGAACCAGGAAAAAGACATGCTGTGGAGGGGAGCAGAGATCAATCACTAATGATTAAATGCAGAGTGGTGCAGACAGAGCAAAAAAAGAAACACTCAGTGCATCATGGGAACCCCCCAGCAGTCTAAGTCTATAGCAGCATAACTAAGGGATGGTTCAGGGTCACCTGATCCAGCCCTAACTATAAGCTTTAGCAAAAAGGAAAGTTTTAAGCCTAATCTTAAAAGTAGAGAGGGTGTCTGTCTCCCTGATCTGAATTGGGAGCTGGTTCCACAGGAGAGGAGCCTGAAAGCTGAAGGCTCTGCCTCCCATTCTACTCTTACAAACCCTAGGAACTACAAGTAAGCCTGCAGTCTGAGAGCGAAGCGCTCTATTGGGGTGATATGGTACTATGAGGTCCCTAAGATAAGATGGGACCTGATTATTCAAAACCTTATAAGTAAGAAGAAGAATTTTAAATTCTATTCTAGAATTAACAGGAAGCCAATGAAGAGAGGCCAATATGGGTGAGATATGCTCTCTCCTTCTAGTCCCTGTCAGTACTCTAGCTGCAGCATTTTGAATTAACTGAAGGCTTTTCAGGGAACTTTTAGGACAACCTGATAATAATGAATTACAATAGTCCAGCCTAGAGGAAATAAATGCATGAATTAGTTTTTCAGCATCACTCTGAGACAAGACCTTTCTAATTTTAGAGGTATTGCGTAAATGCAAAAAAGCAGTCCTACATATTTGTTTAATATGCGCTTTGAATGACATATCCTGATCAAAAATGACTCCAAGATTTCTCACAGTATTACTAGAGGTCAGGGTAATGCCATCCAGAGTAAGGATCTGGTTAGACACCATGTTTCTAAGATTTGTGGGGCCAAGTACAATAACTTCAGTTTTATCTGAGTTTAAAAGCAGGAAATTAGAGGTCATCCATGTCTTTATGTCTGTAAGACAATCCTGCAGTTTAGCTAATTGGTGTGTGTCCTCTGGCTTCATGGATAGATAAAGCTGGGTATCATCTGCGTAACAATGAAAATTTAAGCAATGCCGTCTAATAATACTGCCTAAGGGAAGCATGTATAAAGTGAATAAAATTGGTCCTAGCACAGAACTTTGTGGAACTCCATAATTAACCTTAGTCTGTGAAGAAGATTCCCCATTTACATGAACAAATTGTAATCTATTAGATAAATATGATTCAAACCACCGCAGCGCAGTGCCTTTAATACCTATGGCATGCTCTAATCTCTGTAATAAATTTTTATGGTCAACAGTATCAAAAGCAGCACTGAGGTCTAACAGAACAAGCACAGAGATGAGTCCACTGTCTGAGGCCATAAGAAGATCATTTGTAACCTTCACTAATGCTGTTTCTGTACTATGATGAATTCTAAAACCTGACTGAAACTCTTCAAATAGATCATTCCTCTGCAGATGATCAGTTAGCTGTTTTACAACTACCCTTTCAAGAATTTTTGAGAGAAAAGGAAGGTTGGAGATTGGCCTATAATTAGCTAAGATAGCTGGGTCAAGTGATAGCTTTTTAAGTAATGGTTTAATTACTGCCACCTTAAAAGCCTGTGGTACATAGCCAACTAATAAAGATAGATTGATCATATTTAAGATCGAAGCATTAAATAATGGTAGGGCTTCCTTGAGCAGCCTGGTAGGAATGGGGTCTAATAGACATGTTGATGGTTTGGATGAAGTAACTAATGAAAATAACTCAGACAGAACAATCTGAGAGAAAGAGTCAAACCAAATACCGGCATCACTGAAAGCAGCCAAAGATAACGATACGTCTTTGGGATGGTTATGAGTAATTTTTTCTCTAATAGTTAAAATTTTATTAGCAAAGAAAGTCATGAAGTCATTACTAGTTAAAGTTAAAGGAATACTCGGCTCAATAGAGCTCTGACTCTTTGTCAGCCTGGCTACAGTGCTGAAAAGAAACCTGGGGTTGTTCTTATTTTCTTCAATTAGTGATGAGTAGTAAGATGTCCTAGCTTTACGGAGGGCTTTTTTATAGAGCAACAGACTCTTTTTCCAGGCTAAGTGAAGATCTTCTAAATTAGTGAGACGCCATTTCCTCTCCAACTTACGGGTTATCTGCTTTAAGCTGCGAGTTTGTGAGTTATACCACGGAGTCAGGCACTTCTGATTTAAAGCTCTCTTTTTCAGAAGAGCTACAGCATCCAAAGTTGTCTTCAATGAGGATGTAAAACTATTAACGAGATACTCTATCTCACTTACAGAGTTTAGGTAGCTACTCTGCACTGTGTTGGTATATGGCATTAGAGAACATAAAGAAGGAATCATATCCTTAAACCTAGTTACAGCGCTTTCTGAAAGACTTCTAGTGTAATGAAACTTATTCCCCACTGCTGGGTAGTCCATCAGAGTAAATGTAAATGTTACTAAGAAATGATCAGACAGAAGGGAGTTTTCAGGGAATACTGTTAAGTCTTCAATTTCCATACCATAAGTCAGAACAAGATCTAAGATATGATTAAAGTGGTGGGTGGACTCATTTACATTTTGAGCAAAGCCAATTGAGTCTAATAATAGATTAAATGCAGTGTTGAGGCTGTCATTCTCAGCATCTGTGTGGATGTTAAAATCGCCCACTATAATTACCTTATCTGAGCTAAGCACTAAGTCAGACAAAAGGTCTGAAAATTCACAGAGAAACTCACAGTAATGACCAGGTGGACGATAGATAATAACAAATAAAACTGGTTTTTGGGACTTCCAATTTGGATGGACAAGACTAAGAGTCAAGCTTTCAAATGAATTAAAGCTCTGTCTGGGTTTTTGATTAATTAATAAGCTGGAATGGAAGATTGCTGCTAATCCTCCGCCTCGGCCCGTGCTACGAGCATTCTGGCAGTTAGTGTGACTCGGGGGTGTTGACTCATTTAAACTAACATATTTATCCTGCTGTAACCAGGTTTCTGTAAGGCAGAATAAATCAATATGTTGATCAATTATTATATCATTTACTAACAGGGACTTAGAAGAGAGAGACCTAATGTTTAATAGACCACATTTAACTGTTTTAGTCTGTGGTGCAGTTGAAGGTGCTATATTATTTTTTCTTTTTGAATTTTTATGCTTAAATAGATTTTTGCTGGTTATTGGTGGTCTGGGAGCAGGCACTGTCTCTACGGGGATGGGGTAATGAGGGGATGGCAGGGGGAGAGAAGCTGCAGAGAGGTGTGTAAGACTACAACTCTGCTTCCTGGTCCCAACCCTGGATAGTCACGGTTTGGAGGATTTAAGAAAATTGGCCAGATTTCTAGAAATGAGAGCTGCTCCATCCAAAGTGGGATGGATGCCGTCTCTCCTAACAAGACCAGGTTTTCCCCAGAAGCTTTGCCAATTATCTATGAAGCCCACCTCATTTTTTAGACACCACTCAGACAGCCAGCAATTCAAGGAGAACATGCGGCTAAACATGTCACTCCCGGTCCGATTGGGGAGGGGCCCAGAGTAAACTGTATGAGGAAGTCTGGAGTGGCAGAGAAGTATGTGAGGGTAGTGCAGGACATGTACAAGGATAGCGTGACAGCAGTGAGATGCGCAATAGGAATGACAGATTCATTCAAGGTGGAGGTGGGATTACACCAAGGATCAGCTCTGGGTCCTTTCTTGTTCACAATGGTGATGGACAGGTTGACGGATGGGATCAGACAGGAGTCCATGGAATATGATGTTTGCAGATGACACTGTGGTCTGTCGTGAGAGTAGAGAGCAGGTTGAGTCAAGCCTGGAAATGTAGAGATATGCTCTGGAGAGCAGGGTAATGAAAATTAGGAGTTGCAAGACTGAGTACATGTCTGTGAATGAGAAAGAGCTGAATGGAATAGTGCAGTTACAAAGAGTAGAAGTGGTGAAAATAGATGAGTTTAAATATTTGGGGTCAACTGTCCAAAATAATGGAGAGTGTGGTAGAGAGGTGAAGAAGAAAGTGCAGGCAGGGAGGAGTGGGTGGAGAAAGGTGGCAGGAGTGATTTGTGACAGAAGAATATCTTACAAGACAGTAATGAGACCAGCTATGCTGTACGGCTTAGATACAGTGGCACTAACAAAAAGACAAGAGGCAGAGCTGGAGGAGGCAGAGCTTAAGATGTTGGAATTCTCTAACCCTATAACGCCAAGTGTATCATATTTGATACAGGATTTTCTGAGATGTCTGCTTCATCAGTGTGATATTTTCTCCCCAAAAACCCATCGTATACAATGAGATACTTGTAGTGCACAGACAAACCACCAGATGTCAGTATCTTATGCATCAGAGGGCCTTCAGATGAGACATGCTTAATGGCTGCCTGAAACAAGTGATCCACAGTAATTTCCCTAAGAAAATGCAGCATTTTATAGGTGTGAAATGTTATGTTTGCTCTGGATTTAAAATGGATGCTTTTATGCCAGAACGCCCAATGTAGCAAATATGATACAAATAAAAACTCATATATGTAAAAAGGTTTTTTTTTTTTTGTTTGTTTTTTTTTTTTTTTTGGTGGGTTTGTTAAAAGGTCCAATAAAGACTCTTGTTTCAAAAATTAGAATTTTCTGACAATTATTTCACAGGGTGGGCTTTATAGGGCTAAAATGAAAAAATAAATGAATTAATATTGTGGAATTGCTGTTGGCTCACCGGAAAGCTGATCTCCTCCTCTAGGACTTTGTCTCCAACTACCTAAAAGACATAAAAGTTAAATGTCAATGATGAATCAAATGCTAATCACCACTATGTTAATTCCTCTTGGCAAAAGTGTCACTAGCAAAATGGGAAATGGTGTTGTTTGTGAAGCTGATGTGTGTTTGTATGTACACTATTTGAAAAAGGCGTTAGGAAAACAAATCTGTATGAGAGAACTGAGTGTGATTGTACCTGACAGAAGAGCTGGTGATTGTCCTCAGACACCAGTAGAAGACAACAACATTGTGACTGAGTCTGCTGCTGCAGCTGAGGACACACAATTCAGAAAAAAGTTTCAGTCTTTCAGTCATTACTTGTATGCCTTCTGAATCTGCTGAAAAATATATAGACTGGCATTCCAAAATGACTTAAAGGTTGCGGTGCAACCAGAAGGTATTCACAGCGTTCCACTTTTTCCACATTTTATGTTACAGCTTTATTCCAAAATGAAATCATTTTTCCCTCAAACTACTCACAACATCCCATATAATGTCAACATGAAAAAAACTGTTTAATTTTTGCAAATTTATTAAAAAAAAATAAAAATCACATGTACATAAGTATCCACACCCTTTGCTATTTCAATACTTTGTTGATGCACCTTTGGCAGCAATTACAGCCTCACGACTTCTTAATATGATGCCACAAGCTTGGTGCACCTATCTTTGGTTAGTTTTGCTCATTCCTCTTTGCGGCACCTCTCAAGCTCCATCAGGTTGGATGGGGAGCGTCGGTGCACAGCCATTTTCAGATCTCTCCAGAGATGTTTAATCGGATTCAGGTCTGGGCTCTGGCTGGGTCACTCAAGGACATTCGCGGAGTTGTCCTGAAGCCACTCCTTTGATATCTTGTCTGTATGCTTAGGGTCACTGTCCTGCAGAATGATGAAGCGTCACCCCAGTCTGAGGTCAAGAGCACTCTGGAGCAGGTTTTCATCCAGGATGTCTCTGTACATTGCTGCATTCATCTTTCCCTCAATCCTGACTAGTCTCTCAGTTCCTGTCGCTGAAAAACATCCCCACAGCATGATGCTGCCACCACCATGCTTCTCCCTAGGGATGGTGCCTAATTTCCTCCAAACATGATGCCTGGCATTCACGCCAAAGAGTTCAATCTTTGTCTCATCAGACCAGAGAATTTTCTTTCTTATGGTCTGAGAGTCCTTCAGGTGCCTTTTGGCAAACTCCAGGCGAGCTGCCATGTGCCTTTTACTAAGGAGTGGCTTCCATCTGGCCACTCTACCATATAGGTCTGATTGGTGGATTGCTGCAGAGATGGTTGTCCTTCTGGAAGGTTCTCCTCTGTCCACAGAGGAAGCTGGAGCTGTGACAGCGTGACCATCAGGTTCTTGGTCACCTCCCTGACTAAGGCCCTTCTCCCCGATCACTCAGTTTAGACGGGTGGCCAGCTCTCGGACGAGTCCTGATGAATTTGAACTTCTTCCATTTACAGATGATGGAGGCCACTGTGCTCACTGGGACCTTCAAATCAGTAGAAATGTTTCTGTAACCTTCCCAGATTTGTGCCTCAAGACAATCCTGTCTCAAAGGTCTACAGACTATTCCTTTGACTTCATGCTTGGTTTGTGCACTGTCAACTGTGGGACCTTATACTGTATGTAGACAGGTGTGTGTCTTCCCAAATCATGTCCAATCAACTGAATTTACCCCAGGTGAACTCCAGTTAAGCTGTAGAAACATCTCAAGGATGATCAGTGAAAACAGGATGCACCTGAGCTCAATTTTGAGCTTCATGGCAAAGGCTGTGAATACTTACATACGTGTGATTTCTTACTTTTTTTTATTTTTAATAAATCTGCACAAATCTCAAAAAATATTCATTCACATTGTCATTATTATCATTATTATAATTTGTTTTGTGTGCAGAACTTTGAGGAAAAAAATGAATTTAATCCATTTTAGAATAAGGCTGTAAACATAAGAAAATGTGGAAAAAGTTCTCTTTCTCTCTCTTTATATAAACTGAATTTAATCCATTTTAAAATAAGGCTGTAACATAAAAAATATGGAAAAAGTGCACTCTCTCTCTCTCTAGAGAGAGAGAGTGAGTGAGAGAGAGAGAGAGAGAGAGACAGCGAGAGAGAGAGAGAGCAAGTGAGCATCATTTCAGTAAATTTAATATGAAACGCCTGAATACATACATACACACACACACACACATATATATATATATATATATATATATATACTCAACAAAAATATAAACGCAACACTTTTGGTTTTGCTCCCATTTTGTATGAGATGAACTCAAAGATCTAAAACGTTTTCCACATACACAATATCACCATTTCCCTCAAATATTGTTCACAAACCAGTCTAAATCTGTGATAGTGAGCACTTCTCCTTTGCTGAGATAATCCATCTCACCTCATAGGTGTGCCATATCAAGATGCTGATTAGACACCATGATTAGTGCACAGGTGTGCCTTAGACTGCCCACAACAAAAGGCCACTCTGAAAGGTGCAGTTTTGTTTTATTGGGGGGGGGATACCAGTCAGTATCTGGTGTGACCACCATCTGCCTCATGCAGTGCAACACATCTCCTTCGCATCATCCGTGAAGAGAACACCTCTCCAACGTGCCAAACGGCAGCGAATGTGAGCATTTGCCCACTCAAGTCGGTTACGACGATGAACTGGAGTCAGGTCGAGACCCCGATGAGGACGACGAGCATGCAGATGAGCTTCCCTGAGACGGTTTCTGACAATTTGTGCAGAAATTCTTTGGTTATGCAAACCAATTGTTCCAGCAGCTGTCCGAGTGGCTGGTCTCAGACGATCTTGGAGGTGAACATGCTGGATGTGGAGGTCCTGGGCTGGTGTGGTTACACGTGGTCTGCGGTTGTGAGGCTGGTTGGATGTACTGACAAATTCTCTGAAACACCTTTGGAGACGGCTTATGGTAGAGAAATGAACATTCAATACACGAGCAACAGCTCTGGTTGACATTCCTGCTGTCAGCATGCCAATTGCACGCTCCATCAAATCTTGCAACATCTGTGGCATTGTGCTGTGTGATAAAACTGCACCTTTCAGAGTGGCCTTTTATTGTGGGCAGTCTAAGGCACACCTGTGCACTAATCATGGTGTCTAATCAGCATCTTGATATGGCACACCTGTGAGGTGGGATGGATTATCTCAGCATAGGAGAAGTGCTCACTATCACAGATTTCGACTGGTTTGTGAACAATATTTGAGGGAAATGGTGATATTGTGTATGTGGAAAACGTTTTAGATCTTTGAGTTCATCTCATACAAAATGGGAGCAAAACCAAAAGTGTTGCGTTTATATTTTTGTTGAGTTATATATATATAGTGGTTGGCACAGATAACCAAAAAATTAACTTCGATAACAGATAATCAGATAACTGAAAAGTTATCTTCGATAAAGATAAAACAATAAACCACCCAAAAATGTATCAGAACAGATAAATTCCAATATTATCTCTGACACAACTACAAGAAATTTAATAGCTTATAATAATATTAAAAACAACAGACCCCAAGAATGAGACCACACTTTTCTTTCAACATTTGGCCCCTGCTGGAAGCTCTTGTTTACTACAGCGCTCCCAGTACAGAGGCACCCCGAGAGCAGCCATAAAACCAACTCTTTATCAATTACGATGCTCCGGTCAGGCGCAGGTCTTGAAAAATAAAGTCATGCTGACTTATGGTTTTGATTATAACTAACATTAATACCGATAGAATAACTCCATTAATGTCAATTATGTCATTTGTACAAAGTTAAAATATAACATATATCTTTTAATGTTGAATAATGCACTAATTCAGAGGTTTTGTAACAAACAGACAGATCGCAAAGGATTCTGGGTAAAAGTGCCTCTGCTAAACACTGGCTGAGTCTCTCTTTTTGGAGCGAGGCGGAGGCGGAAGGGCGGAATAGGCGAAGGGCTATAAATCCCTCAGTTTGGAGGGGTAGGAGCTTACTGTTGCTGTATCTGAAAAAACAAACATGGCGCCTAAAGAGCCGCACAAATTTCATTACAAATTACGCTGTTTAGAAAGTTATAACTTGCCAAAAAACTTTACAGGCAGTTGTCTATGACAGCAACGTGTATGCTGCTGGATGCATGTTGCGTATGTTGTCGTTCTGAAGAGTATCGTAACGTTGCTCGTGCGCTGTGCACATACACACGAACGATGCGATAACACACTTTTATATCTCACAATGGAGAAAATCATGATAAAGGATAAGCACGTTAATTTGTATGTTCATAAATCTTTGGATAATATCAATCCCTGCTGTTGGATTTCAAGGTCTGTAACGTGTGTGTATTTTGTAAATAAACGGAGCCCTGAAAACACTCATCTAATAAGCTTTCAGGCAGAAAATGAAAAGTTTCATCAATGGGAATAAGTTGGAAAATATATACACACACATGTATATGTGTAACACATAACCTGACGTCCTAATAGACTGATATTATTTGTCAAGGAAATTTCTAAAGGAAATAAGGCTGGATGCAAAAAATTGGAGAATTTGAAAAAGAAATAAGGTTGTAATTCCATTAAAAAAGTGAAACTTGTATAATGTATACATTCATTGCACACAAAAAAAGCCATTTGCAAAGCCAAAAAGTTGATTTGACAATCATCTGACATAACCGGGGTCAAAATAAATAGAACACTGCTATTTACTGGTTCCCACACGCTTAGTGAACACTACTGACCAGTAGATGGCAGTAGAGGCCTTAAAAACAAAATTCCAGATACAGTAATCCCTGTCTGCTACATTTAAAATGTGTGGAATTTAACAAACGCAAATAAAACCAACATCTATAAACGCAGAGAATATATTCAAGAGAGTTTTAGGCAATAGAGTTTAATGCTGTTGTCCGTGGAGCCTGAACAGAGTGTCTGAAATGCATTTGTCTTGTCGTGATGTACTGAGATTACATCATCCTACCCAAAATGCATTGCGGGTCACAGGATGTGCTCACAAAACCTTAAAAATTAGCACATTACTTTAAAACTAAAACATATATCTGATATTTTCACTTAATAAAACTTCAGACATGACAGTAATTTTAAATAACTTGTCCAAAATTTGTTTGGTTAAAATTTGAACCATAAGTTAAAAATGTATGCCTCTGGATGACTTAGGTGATATCGCGAGCATATTGGTATGGTGTTAAAGGAAATTTTTTTTTTTCTTTTGGGGCTGTTTCTCCTTTGTCTGCAGAGGATTGAGATGCTTTTTATACAAGCGGCTCTCTTCTGTTTACAAAGGTTATAGTTGTGTGTCTGTTACAGAACTTTTAACAGGTGAGTGCTAAACTAATTTTAAAAATGCTTGTCGCTGTTCAGCTTTGTTTATCGGTTTAAAAGTTATCGGACAAAGATTAATCGGAAGATAATTAATCCGATAAAGAAAACACTATCTTTGATAATTATCTGTTATTGGATTATCGGAAGTGTGCCCACCACTGTATATATATATATATATGTATATATATATATATATATATATATATATATATATGTATATATATGTGTGTGTGTGTGTGTGTGAAATGACATGATGCCCTTTTAAACTCACAGCGAAAAGAAATCTTTACATAATGAATAATAATAAGAAATAAAATAAAATAAGAAATAAAAGCCAAAATGATGGTGTGAATATGTAAGCGCACCCTTTAGTATAACACATCTAAATCATCACCTTTACATCCATTTTTCATGGGTGGATACATGAACATTTCTAAAGCACTGATTGTGTCTTAGAATTTATTTACCTCAGATATCGAGAAATACAAACAGCATGGTTCTGTGTGGTAAATCTTTCAAGAGGCAGCATTTCCACAAAACTGAGTGACTGTGCAAGAAGGTGACTAATGAGGGAAAAGACAAACCTGAAGATGTTATTTAGGTTCTGTGCCTGCAAATTGATAAATTGCACATAGTGTAACTTTTGCATTTCACTTCACTAGTTACCAAGATTCATTGTGGAGTTGAACAGAGAAAGATTTTCATACAACAAAACAGATCACATCTTGGCTTACATCTCTCATGCGCCTTCTGGCAAAGCTGCAGCTGAAATTTCAATTCTTTTTAATAAAATCCTTCTCGATACATTTCATCATGAAGATGGGCATCATGCATTTTCACCTTTGCACCACTAGTTACACAGCTTCATGGTGGAGTGGAACTGAGAAAGATTAAACAAATTAAATTTAGGCTCAAGACTCACATGTGTCTTGTGGAAAACTAGCTGCAATCTTGCTATATCTTTTTAGCCACAGAAGCCTGCAAATCCAGTGTTGTCATGGACGTCTTGGTGGCTTCTTTCACTGGTTTTCTTCTTGCACTGTGACTCCGTTTTTGAGAACTTCCTACTCTAGACAGATTTAAAATACAGCACCACAGTCTGTTTATATTTCGGAATGCTCTGACATCCACAGATGCACCGGCACGTCTAAGTATACTTTTCTTCATGTTTCTATTAATAGATCAGTGAAGGAATATCACAGAGGCTTCATTCAACCACTTCCTGACGCTACAAAATGTAGCAAAATGCATCTCCTGAATGGCATGTCTCCTTGCTGTTTTCTGTGTAGGCTCTCAGTTGCCCAGGTGATTTCCATAGTAGAGAAGCTTGAATCTTCGACTGGACTGGGTTGTTTGACGCGAGGACGTTTCGCTTCAAATCGCAGAAGCTTCCTCTGCTAAAATTCTTGCTCTGGTAGTCTGACTTCTGTCTTGACTCTTGTAGAGAAGAATAAACAGAAGCCAACAAAAGCTGGAGTTTTAAACCTAACCAGACCCCTCCTACCGAGGGGCAGACTGCTATAGGCTAGTGAGTAAACAATAGCTCTAATTATCACCTATTGTGCTCTAGTTAGCACCCTCCTAATGACAGGGCAGCTGTCCCTCCTAATGATGGGATGGACCCTCTCCTGATGGCTCCCTTGACGACTCTGCTGATGATGTGAATGACTCATTACCATGAACAAAAGACTGAAACTGCTTTGACCTGAGTACCCCATTGTAAACAGAGGATAAAGCGTGTCTCAGACCCCCTCCCCGGTTAAGGCTGGGTTTCAACCGTTTCACAAAGAATGCCTCCTCGACCCCTCTCTCAAATCATTTCTTCTCTCTGGCTAATATTTTAACTTCCTTGTCCTCAAACGTGTGGTTAGTGTCTTTAAGGTGGAGATGAACTGCAGACTGAGGTCCACTGGTGCCCTCTCTGCGGTGCTGGTATAGCCTTTTGTGTAAAGGTTGCTTAGTCTCACCTATGTAGTGTTCGTTACAGTTTTCCTGGCATCTAATAGAATACACTACATTGCTCTGTTAGTAACTAGGGATCCTGTCCTTAGGGTGAACTAATTTCTGTCTCAAGGTGTTAACCGGTTTAAAGTAAACTGGGATTTTGTGCTGTCTGAAGATCCTCTGTAGTTTTTCCCATACTCCTGCTAAATAAGGGAGAGACACTCCTCTTCTTCTTGTCTCCATCTCCTGTCTATCTGGTCTCTTTGTTCTCTGGGACTTCTGCACTTTGTCCAGGGACCATCGTGGGTACCCACATAACTGTGAGGGCTTTCCGGACAAGTTGTTGTTCTTTAGCCCTTCCCTCTGCAGTTGTGGGCACCTGTAGGGCTCTGTGTTGAAGAGTCCTGATCACCCCGAGCTTGTGTTCAAGGGGGTGGTTTGAGCCAAAGAGCAGATATTGGTCAGTGTGAGTTGGTTTTCTGTAAACCCCTGTCTGGAGCTGCCTGTTCTCTCCAATCGTAACATCACAGTCCAAGAAGGCTAAATGGTTGTTTCTGGCATCCTCACGTGTGAACTTGATATTGGCGTCCACCGAGTTGATGTGTTCTGTAAAGTCACATTTATATTTTCAGCATTAGAGCCAAATTATATCTTTTACACAGTACTCCAGACAAATATCTGCCTTACATTCAAATTTGAAATTGTTCTGAACATTTTGACATGCAATACCTGGGCATTATACTATATGCAATTACATTCAAAGGAAAATTACTTGACAAGAAAAAATCGAGAAAATGTCCTTGGATCCCAGAGGTATATGAAGTTCAAAACATATTCAGTGACTTGGAAATGCTCATGAATCCATCGCCTGACTTGTCTAAAGAAAACTGTCTGAAAACGTGATGACTTACCCGTGTAACAGGGGTTCATAGTTAATTGTTTGGCTTTAATATATGTTATGCTGTAGAGATTTTTTTCACTGTGAGCTTAAAGTGGATTTTTCCAGATTTTACTATTAAGAAGCCAGAATTATTATTTTTTTTATTTGATTTGGATTTTTTTTCCTGTTTTACAATAATGACCCTAGAGCAGAGGTCTCAAACCGGTTCCAGAAAGGGCCGAGAGAGTGCAGGCTTTCTGTGCAGCCACCCACTCCAGCAGGTGATTTATTTATTTATTTATTTATTGAGGATTTATTTCATTCATTTAAAAGAAAAACAGAAAAGCAAAATTAACAAAACATTACAAACCATTGAACAAAAAGGAGCAGTTTGGAAGAACAAGTCTTATATATTCTGCCCCTTTTTTACAATACAATCTTGCAAAGCATCATCAATCGACATCATTGCATTTCTATGACTTTGTCACATGCCACCGACTTCTTTCCTAATTTTAACCATTATTTAAAAGACTACATCCCTAATAGATTATATTTTAAACTTCAAACATTCTAAATATTATTAACAGATTACATTTTTGGCTTTGTCACAGCCCACTGACTTATTTCATAGTTTCATACTTACGAAATACATCAAGTTTAATATGTTTTTTAAATAATTTAAGTGACCTTGATTCTTTGATTTCTTTGTTGAGGTTGTTCCATAATTTTACACCATTCACTGCAATACTCCGTTCCTTTATCTTGGTTCTGAATCTTGGTTTTTTAAAGACTTCTATGCCCTTCAAATTATAGCTACTTACTCTTTTTTCAAACATATTTTGAATGTTTATTGGTAAGGTATTGTTATTCGCTTGGTACATTATTTGTAGTCATTTCAAATCAACTAAATCATGAAATTTAAGTACCCTATACTTAATGAACAATGGATTAGATGGATCTCTAAATCAACTGTTGCCAATCACTTTTAAAGCTCTTTTCTGCAAAATAAATAAAGGTTGTGTATAAGTTGTACATGTTGATCCCCAGATTTCTACACAATAAGTCAAATATGGAACAATCAATGAATTGTACAATGTTAATAATCCATAACTATTTAATGAATATTTAACTTTATGCAAAACAGCAATGCCTTTCGCTATCTTTCCTTTTATGTAATTTATGTGTGACTTCCATGTAAAATCTTCATCAATCATAACTCCTAAAAATTTCGTTTCTTTTACCCTTTGAATGTCCATTCCATCTATTTTTAATGACACATCATTTTTTTTTAACTGTCATTAAACAGTATGAAATTTGTTTTATTAAGATTAAGTGACAATCTGTTTATATCAAACCAATATTTCACTTTTTCCAACTCTGTATTTATCACTTGTGCTACTTCCTGTATATCTGATCCAGAGTAAAATAATGCTGTATCGTCAGCAAATAAAATGCTACCAAGTACATTAGATATATTCACAAAATCACTGATATACAAAATAAACAGTTTGGGTCCAAGTACCGACCCTTGTGGTACTCCACACATAATATTACACAATTCTGATTTAGTATTATTTATCTGAACAAACTGTTTTCTATTTTCTAAGTAGCTTTTTACCCACTGATGTGCAATCCCTCTTATTCCATATTGTTGTAACTTGTGAAGCAACCTTGAATGATCGATAACATCAAAAGCTTTTTTCAAGTCAATAAAAACACTTACCATATAATCCTTATTATCTATTACTGTTGATATTTTCTCTGTTAATTCCATAATTGCCATAGCTGTCGAATGTTTTGTTCTAAATCCATACTGAGCATTATTTAAAATATGATGTTTCTCAATGAATTTATCCAACCTTGTCACAAAAACTTTTTCCATAATTTTAGAAAACTGTGGAAGCAATGACACTGGCCTGTAATTTGAAACATTATGTTTGTCTCCATTGTTATATAATGGGACTACCTTGGCAATTTTCATTTCGCCTGGGAAAATTCCTGTTGACAGAGACAGATTACAAATGTAAGTGAATGGTTCAATAACAGTTTCTATTATACTTTTTACAGTCATCATGTCTAAATCTTCATAGTCAGTTGATCTTTTGCTTACACAGTTTTTTACAATATTCCTTATTTCATCTTTTTCCACATTGTCAAGGAAAATACTATTGACCGTATTTACAATTGTATTTAATTTATCTTCTACTATTGGTTTATTTCCCACCAGATTTGATCCCACCTTTGAGAAATAATCATTAAACTCATTTACAACTTCTTTTATATCATTTATCTCTTTATTTTCCTTGACAAGGTAATTTGGAAAAGTTGATTTCACTCCGTCACTTTCCATCACACTTTTTATAATTCCCCGTGTTGCCCTCATATTATCTTTACTCTTATTCAATTGTTCACTATAATAATCTTTTTTTGTTTCCTAATTATTGTCAATAGTTTATTTTTATATTTTTTGTATCTGTGTTCTGTTTCCTTTGTTTGCATTTTTAAAAAGCACTTATATAAATAGTTTTTCTTTACACAAGCGTTTTTTATTCCCTTGGTCAGCCATGGTTTATTTACTCTTTTCTTACTAGTTTTTATTAATTTACAATTTTTATTATATGATTTCATCAGTATTTTCATGAATGAATTATATGCTACATTAACGTCACCGATATAAACCTCTTCCCAATTTTGATTTTTAAGATCATAATTTAATGCTTCTAAGGCTTTTAATGACTTATCTCTTTTAAAGTTTATAACAGTTTTTTTTGTACCTATTTTTATATTTAAATATTGAAAAAACTGGTAAATGATCACTGAGATCTGTCATCAATATCCCATTTTTAATAATTTCATCTGTTCTATTTGTGAATATATTGTCAATTACAGTTGCACTTTGCGATGTAATTCTGGTTGGTTTTGTTATCAAGGGGAATAAACCCAAGCTATTCATTGAATTCACAAAATCACTTACTCTTTGGCAACTGGAGCTTTCCACATTAACATTAAAGTCTCCACACATAAATAGCATTTTGTTTTTGATTTGATGGAATAATTCTATTATTTTATCTGTAAATTTCACAACACAAGAATCTGGTGCTCTGTATACACAACTGATTAGAATATTTTTAGATGTTTCATGTACAATTTCCACTGTCACAATTTCTATGACATCATCTATAATTGTCATTTCTTCTACAATTTTACATGTCAGATCTGTTTTTATGTACAAAGCAATACCTCCACCTTTTTTTTCTCTTCTATTTACAAAATATAACTCATATCCCTCCATTTGAACATCAGCCATGAGGTCATTTTTAAGCCAAGATTCCGTGATTGCAACAATGCTGAATCTATTTTTAAACTCGAATGTTTATATGTATGAGTGACAGGGTATCTTCAGTAATTTTTCCACTATTTAACTGTTTTTCCGTATAATACTCACAACCAATTGTAGTCAAGTCAAATTGTAGTCAAGTCAAATATACTTTCATCATTCGTCATGAGTGCAGTTGAGATGAGTGGAGCAGAGAAACAGATTTGCAGCTCCTCTAACCAACCAAATCCAATTTATGACTATTCCCTAGTCTCCAACATCTTCCTTTGCAAGGCGTACATTTGCTCCGAGATGTTATTCAACTCACATACAAGTTCAAGGGTTAACACAGTCTGAGAATGTATTGCCTTGCTCAATTCATTAATCATGATGGACAGGTGAGGGGTCGTGGTTCTGGTAGTAGCCGTCTTGCCAATTCTCTGGTAGGTCAGGGCAGCACATAAACCAAAAAGTGCCAGCCCTCCCACGACAAAACCAAATATAAATAAATCTTTGACGTCCTCCACAGAGAGTGGTACCAAGCACGCAACACGCCATTTCTCCCAGGCATCGAGTACATAGCCCGCAGGGTAAGTTCCGTCTGGGCATGCAGGGTCCCCCAGCCTTGATTTCTTTGTTGGAAAAAAAATGGTGTCAATAGCGTTTACAGACCAGCTGATCAATTCCATGGTTAATCCAATATAGTTTGAGGAATTCACAGTCTGGTGAAGTAGGGACTTTGAAGGTTGGAACAGAGATAGAGGAAGAGAGACGAGAGAGGAGGAGATGCGACTGCCCTCACCAGAGTCTTAAGAGCTACTATATTTATTTTGATAGCATCTGTACCTGGATGTGTTGCTGTATGTGGTAAAATGATTTAAAAAAAATGTTGAAAACATTAAAGGTTCATTCAGTAGTTCAGCGCAGCTGGGACCAAAATGGCACCATGTTCTGAGTTGATGCCACTCTATCAAGGCACACTATGTGTGATCACCCCCCGCTTCTGTGTGTCCAGGATACTGTATCTCAAGAGGTCATGGTCTAATTTCCTCATTATTTTGCAGAGAGATGATCGATGAAAATTTCAACCAAATTTGGTTCTTTTTAAAAAAGTTATTATAACTGGCATTTTCCTGAAAATTGTACAATTTATTTCTGAGGAAGAGTTGATCACATAGCCTGAGAACAAATCCTTGATTTTTCAAGTCTTACTGATAATTCCATTTGTGGATCCATGTTATAGTGGATTATTCATAAAGCAAGGGGTTGGTATATCAAAGCCCAGCCACTCCTGATCTTACAGTAAGACACTGAAGGTCTGATTTACTAAAGGTTTACATGTGTAAAAACCTTTTGTGTCCCCCATCAAAGTGGTAAGATCCTGATTTCTTTTTTGTTTTTTTCAGGACCAGAATGGAAATAACTTTTTAATGCTTTTTACTTTAATGCTTTTTTGTGTTATCCTCTGCAATGTTATATACTGTGTTTATTTTACATACGAAAAATCGTACATGTATCTTATTGCCAAATAAATCAAATCAAATCAAAAGACGCACATCCTTGAAGGGCTGCTGGACATTGTAGCTCACTGTGTCATGGAGAAGTGCCCGTTCTTGTGTATCAAGGAGGTCTATGAGAGGATCCCAAAGCCAGGCCAGTGGAGGACCTGTCACTCTGCTGGACATTATTCTACAAGTCGGTGAGTGCGCTACCACCACACATAACATCCACACCTTTGTCACCTTTTTACTTCTACTCCATGGAGTGACACTAGGCTTTATTATTTGTTATTACTCATTATTTATTAATTTTTTATTATTTATTTTATTATTATTTTACTATTATTATTCTGTGTTCTGAGCTTGTGTGGAACATAGCACAAGGCAAGTGGCAGATTTAATTTAATGTTGCTCTTATGGCCATTAACACACAAAAGATGTAGGCTTCAATTTTATTGTAATATTTCACTTCTAATCACAATATTGTAATGTTTTGCAGTGAATCATGGCTAACATACCTAGAATAGCAAGATTTACTGCTGCAGAAGCCTTGAGGCAGATATTTAATGGCCAAAATGAGATGATACAGATCTGTGTGCAGGGGGAGCTGGTGGAGGTCACACAAGGACTGGTGGTCAAGCCATAACTACAAGAACGAGCATATGAAAGAATCAGAGGCCAAGCAGAATCAGCATGGGACTGACACAGGCAAAAATGCAACAATATGGGAAAGAAATCACTCTCCTGCAGGACAACGTCTTGAACAGGAATCCACCAGGCATAACTAATGAAGCATGATGTGACAACATCAAGTCAGCCTTTTTGCACAAAAAATGGTTGAAAACCACAATTAATTACATTAGAGCACTTTATAATATCTGTCATAGATAAAGGAACCAATTTAGGTATGATAAGCACAAATAGAGGCTTTAAGATAAAAAAAAAAAATTTCTGGAAAAAACCAGGTGAGGCCTGAGCTGTTGTGTGGGCCGCCAGAAGAGGAGGTACTGCTGGCCCACCACCAGAGGGCGCCCTGTCTGGAGTGCGGGCTCCAGGCACCAGAGGGCGCAGCCGCCTCACAGGAGCAGCCAGGGTGACAGCTGTCACGCATCACCTGTAACAGCTGTTACCAATCATCTGATCGGCAGGAGTATATCAGCAGGACGACGTCTCCACCTCTTTGCCAAGATATCGTTCTACCTGGAAGGTAATATTCTCAGCTGACTGCTTGACAGTAACCTTTGTGATTTTTGTGAGTGATTGCAGACTTTTTCTCCAACGAGAGGTGGAGGTAGCTTCCCTGCCGTGCAGGTTGCTGGGTGCAAACGCGCCCACGTTTAATTGTGTTCTTGTTCCTCGCCAGCAGTACCAGGTCCGACACGCGGAGGCAGTGGCCACCTGGGAGTTCGGGACTTGGCGGCTCCAGTATTCCCGGGGTCCTGTGGCAGAGGAAACCATGTGGTTCCGGTTCTACTTTGGAGAGGCGTCTCCTATCTTCGAGCCTGCCCACACGACACCTTTGTGAATTGAATTTTGTCCATTGTTGTAATCTGTTGTATTTGTTGTGCACGTTCGCAACAGTAAAGTGTTGTTATTTGACCTATTCCATTGTCCGTTCATTTGCGCCCCCTGTTGTGGGTCCGTGTACTTACACTTTCCCAACATGAGCATCCCTTTGGCCTTCTACAGCCACTGGAGTCCTCAGTACTGAGTAACCCGTGTGCTGGATCATGCACGGATGAATGCATCACACGAACAAAATGTTGCCGCTGATGTTCCCTCGTAATATAAATTTTACTCCTTATCTGAGGAGTATCTTATCTTCCTAAGTAACCATTGGTTTGACAAAATTATTCCAGTGGTCAGAAGAGACAGCTTGTCATCCCCTTCGGTCAGCCCTCCAAGTCTCCAAACCATACAATAAGACATGAAACACCAGGACTAGACAGACTTGAACCTTCATTCTTCTGCAATGCAAAACACCTCTGTTCAGTGAATTCATGAGTCCATTGGCTCTTCTCAGACCTCTTTCTATCTCAATATCACTTTGTCACCGTATATAAACCTCTGGCCTCATAACCTGAATTCTTTGGTGAGTTTATCTCCAATTTGGCAACCCATGCAGATAATATTTGGATTGTTGGTGACTTCAACATTCATGTAAACAAGCCTTCTGACACCCTCTGCAAATCATTCATGGACATTACAGATGCATTAGGATTCCAGCAACGCATTCCACTGATTCACATTAATGGAAACATCCTAGATCTGGTCCTAGCTCAAGGTATTACTGTCTCAATTATTGACATTGTGCCTATTTATCATCACGGTGACACATCAGTTCCTCAGCTACAAATGAACTTGGAACTAAACTGTCTGTTATCTTAGTGTTACTTTTGAAACAAGATTATGCAGTAGATAGTCTTGTGGACAGCTTAAACTCAGTGCTCGCAAGCACATTTGGCACAATCTCTCTGTCTACACGAAAACCATATCCCCCCAAAAACATACTCTCCTTGGTTCAATGATCATTTATGTGCCCTCAAGCATATGTCTAGAGGTCTAGAGCAAAAATAGCATAGCTCAAAACTAGAAGTATTCCACCATGCATTGCATGATGCTATTCTGGACTATAAGCATGCACTATTGGCTACAACACAGGACTACTACTCTGATTTGATTAGCAGAAATAAGTATAATTCAAAGTTGTTGTTCGACACGTGGCAATACTTATTCAAGGACAACCACCTGTAAGTCGCTCTCCAGTTACTGCTCAAGATTTCTTAGATTACTTCGAACAGAAAATAGATGACATTAGGTCAAATATACCCCAACAATGCTACTTGTTACTAATGTGGGTGCCGTCTCTGATACCGCACATAGATTTACTGAATTTAATATTCTGTTCAGGGTGTACCCTGCTTCATGCTCCATGATTGCTGGATAGGCTCCAGCCCCCGTGACCCCTAATTTGATTAAATGGGTTTAGAAAATGAATGGATTTCAGATGGATTTATGAGTCAGAACTCTTGGCTCAGCAAACTGTCACTCAAAGTGACCACACTCCTAATTATGCATACAGTAATTTTCCATCTTAAAGTCACAAGTTCGAAAAAAAATCCACCCTCGAACAGTTATCACGGAGGGGGAAACTACCTGGGGAGACCAAAACTGTTTTTTGTACCAGGCTATAAACATGTTTTTTTTTCCCCTCTATAGTTGGACATTTTAACATGGGTGTCTATGGCAATGTGGTCACTTTTGGAACCAGCCTCAAGCAACCAGTCAAGGAACTGCAAGTGTTTTTTCTTCCAGGCGTGCTTCATTTGGGACCATCGAAGCTTACAACTTGGTAATTCCATGGCTTTAGTATGCTACACATACTGTGACTATAGCTACAGTACACACACACACACACACACACACACACACACACACACACACACACACACACACACACACACACACACACACACACACACACACACACACACACACACACACACACACACACACACACACACACACACACACACACACACACACACAAAATTAGGTTGTTTCCTCTGTCTGTTTCACCTACATCCCAATCTTTCCCTCTCTGTGGTCAGTATCTACACCTCCACGCTCTACTTCTCTTCCTTTTACAAACATTATATCACAGTCCCCACATGCTGCAGAGAGACCGACGAAGCAAACGTGTGATAAAAAGCTGTGTGTATCAATACTGACAGGCAGCCGTAGGAAATCACTGAGAAGTATTCCCTGTGTTGAGTGTACTGCTGGTCTTTTAACTGTGCATTTGTATGTGTGTGCATGTGGGTGCCTGTGAGCGAGCTCAGCCACTTACATAATTAATGACTTTGAGCTGCAGAGAGGCGGCATCAAGGTCGTAGAGCTCACCTGAAGGGAAACAATGAAGAAAGACAGGTTGGCAGTAAATAACACATAAATGGAGAACGTGTGTAAAGTTTGATTATTGTCTCTGAGTTAATCTGATCATTTAAGCACTGTTTATGTGTGGGTTTCGGTTTTCTTTTCTAATATTTCTACTACGTTTTTGTGTTCTTTTTCTTTGGATATTTATTCACCCAGGTGAGAACGCGTTTGTGACAGACTGTCACCCTACACCCTCAGCTGCAATTAATTTCCCTCACAGGTGGACAGTTGTGCTTTCTGTTTAAAGGAACTGTTGGAAGTGATAGCAGCATCTCACACTGCTACAGAAAGAGGTTTGGTATAATCCACCAGGAGGGGTTTCCATGGAAGTTGTTGATTAGCTCCTTGACAGACTGCTGAAAGAACAGTTGTATTGTTATTGTGAGGAATGATGAGAATGAGGCCCTACAGATCGGGGGTCACCAGTCCTGTGCATGAGTCGTGCGCAGGACATTCTGCTGAGTAAAATTTACTTTGCTGGGATAACATTTGGTCCCACTCTAAATAGAGTTAAACATACTCTACCACGGGGCTAAATCAACTCAACATAGTGTAAAATCAACTCTTATTGGAGTAAAACCACTTGCCTTACTAGACGGCGTCGCAGACCGAACGGTCCGCCCTAAAAATCGGTCCACCCTGCCTTCACTGCATATGCGTCATCAGTCGCGGTTCACTGACTATCACCTTGTTTCTGCTTCAAACTGCACTCCAGTCATCATCTGTCTCAGTGACAGATATCTGAAGCTTTTGTACAAAAATCATTTCCACATAAATTCAGCATTATTTCATCATAAAAGGCGGATGAAGTGATCACAGCGCCACAGCTACACAGCTGCTAACTGTTATGTTCACTGACCGTCGGTCATTTCAATGCGCAACAGATTATCGCTTCGTTTCTGCTTAAAACGGCCTTGCTTATGCTTAAAACTGACTTTAGAATGATTTTACCTTGTCATCTGATGGTTAATAATCCCATTAATCCATTTGATCGCTTTGGGTAAAGAGAGTCCGTCCACAGAGCGGCTGTGCTCCGAAATGACACATGCGCAGTGGAGGCAGGGCGGGGTGGGAGACCTTGTGGTCTGCAGCACCGGTAGAGCTGATTTCACTCTACAATAGAGTGTTTTTTACTCTGTTTAGACTAGGATAAAATGTTATCCCAGCAGAGTAAATTTTACTCAGCAAAATTTACTGTGTGGTTGGAGCATGAAGAGATGGAAAACATGCAGGACTGATGATGTCCAGGAGCAGAGGATTTGTGCTGATGTCATAGATCAAGGGTCATGCACGAGCACCTGCCATATTGGTGATCAGGTGTTTCATGACTCAGTGTTCTCAATGGGTGTTCAAATAAAAAGGTCTTCACAGTCCCATTGGTTCTAATGTCTGAATGTGGTTGTTTTCATTTTCTATTCATAGATCAGTGATGGAGTGTCAGAGACTACATTCAAACACTTCCTGAAACTACAGAGTACCAACTCTTGTCCCTGTCACAGACAATCTTTGATTCACAGCCAATCCTAGAGCCCAGAGAAGGTCACATGGGTCTCTCTCTCTCTCTCTCTCTCTCTGCCTGCTGCCAAAGGCTGCAGCATCTCTGCAGGATTCACACGGGCACTACATGCTCATAAATGTTAAAAGACTGGCCCTCTCAGTCTTAAAATACTTTTAATTGCTTATATTCCAGCAGACAAAGCAAACTGTCATGGAAAAATGTGAAGGGACTTTTTTCCAGAATTCAATTTAATTTCAATTTTAGTTTATTCAATTTATAATGAGCCAATTCGTGACAGCGTCGCCCCAAGGCACCTCACACAAAATAGTTAAAGGGCAATGTAAAATAAAACTAAAAGTTCAAAAGCACAAAAAGTAAAAAAAAAAAGCACAATAAAGAGTTAAAAAAAAATTAAAATGAAAAAAAGATGCCAACACAGCATTCTAACCATAGGACTGAGTAAAAAGATGTGTCTTTAGTCTGCTCTTAAAAGTCTCCACAGAATCTGAATGTTTTATTGAGGCTGGGAGACCATTCCACAAAACAGGGGCACAGTATGAGAAGGCTCTCTGTCCCACAGACTTTTTCCTTCACCCTTGGAACACAGAGCAGTCCTGCATCCTGTGAATGCAGAGCCCAGGCCGGTACATAAGGTTTAATTAAATCAGCCAGATAGGCCGTTTGTCCGAATGAAGAAAGATGTATTTTCAATAAAGATTTGAAGAATTTTCTAAAAATGCACTTAATTCTTTTCAGATATAGAGCCAGATTATTTCCACATACATTGTTTTAGACAAATATGTAATGCATATACTCTAAAATGAGATTGTGGCGAACATTTTCATATACAGCACGTGGGCATAATACTAAAAGTACCTTAAAAGGTGAATTACCTAAACTAAAATCGAGAAA
This sequence comes from Thalassophryne amazonica, assembly GCF_902500255.1. Taxonomy (NCBI): domain Eukaryota; kingdom Metazoa; phylum Chordata; class Actinopteri; order Batrachoidiformes; family Batrachoididae; genus Thalassophryne; species Thalassophryne amazonica. Next base: position 83,638,834 of record NC_047106.1, read on the forward strand.
ATATCTCTGGACCCCAGGTTTACTTTGAATCTCTCTCTCTCTCTCTCTCTCTCTCTCTCTCTTTCTCTCTCTCTCTTTGCTTTACGCTTATTTTAAAAACTCAATTGGTGAATTGGTCATCTACTATCTTATGGACTGCCCCCTCCCCTGAATATTTAAACCCTCAGCCGAAACCAGTTTTGGTCTAATTTCTATTCTCTTTCTTTGAGTAGGAAGCGTACCCTTGCCTCTCTCATTGGGAGAATTACAAGCGATATTTTACATCTGTAAATCTGAAGTCCAATTTCAAACTCTGGCACATGCAGGAGAGCAGAGTGTAATCCAAAGAGGGAGGCAAAGAAACAGAGAGGTCGTGGGAGGGTGAATAAAGACCATCGCAGGGAGCGGGTAGTAATAAAGACAAGACGGGCGCCTGACCAGACTGTAGATGAAGGACAGAAGGAACAAGGCTGAGCCAAGGAACTCTTAAAAGGAAAGGGTGGGGGGCTGCTCATCTTTGCAGATAGTTACCAGGAATATAAACAATGTATATGTGCATGTGCAAAACAAGCATAAACAAATCCACTCAGTTATTCATAAGATATTAAACAGCAATTTTTGCAAAATGTTTTGCTTTCGCACAGTCCTTGTGCTACTAACAGAGTGACAGAGTCCATCTAAATTCATACAGATTCTTATCCAGATGGGTTCAGTTTATTAGCATACCCCCATGCCCTGCCTCACACCTACTGCTGTGTGTGTGTGTGTGTGTGTGTGTGTGTGTGTGTGTGTGTGTGTGTGTGTGTGTGTGTGTGTGTGTGTGTGTGTGTGTGTGTGTGTGTGTGTGTGTGTGTGTGTGTGGGCATACCACAGAGCTGTAGAATATCACGGTCCAGCTTGCAGTACTCCTGTTCCATGACACTGAATGTGCTGTGTGACTGTATGGGCGAGGGGCTGAGGGGAGGCCGCAGGTAGGACGACTGAATGGCCTGAACACGTTCACATGCCACCGAAACCTGTCACATAATGCACATATGCATGAAATGATCAGAGTGCAAACCATCTGATGTCATTCTATCAACAAAAATGAAACATAAGTGAGAGAGAAAATCAGGAGCACTTACATGTTTTTCCAGAGTATTAAGATGCAGTTCATCCTGATCAGACAGTGGATTACAGCCCACCTGCAACATGTAGACGTCTCATAAAACCATCATAAATTATTCCTGTCCAGCAGACATTCTCAGGTTTAAAGATTTAGGGCCCCTTCACATATAACATGATTGAAGCCGACCAGTGCACGAAGGAGGAACTGCATGCCATTCGTGAAAAATCGGAGCCGCCTCAAAGGCCTCGTACACCTGTTGCTACAACCATTCATGCACACAAGTGGCCGAAAGACAGCAAATGCCCTGCGCGTGCTCATTCGATCCCCCTCTCGGCAGGTGTCGGCCAATTTCCAGGCACCACACACGAACATCTAACACAGCTCGCTGCACACTTAGAAAAGGCGGGGCTATTCACGCACCTGGTACGATAGTAGACAGCAGGCGATCACATTCGACCTGTCTGTGAAAATTGTCAAAGTGCAACACAAGTGTGGTGTCACCTAGCAACACAGATGGGTGTGTGTAAAGGCCCCCTGACACTTGCACGACTTTGATGCACGCACTTGCACGCATGTCTTCGTGATGATCCCACCTGCTGTGTTCCCAGCTGGATGCCGTGCTTTGTTCCACCAACTGCCACGCGCTGCGCGCTGGACGCTGCGTATGTAAAATAATTATTTGGTAGCGGATTAATCATTTTCTTTGCAAACTGGCTGTTGAAAACAGCTCTAATCGCTTCCTGAATCATAGAGGACCACTCCAGCAGCAGCCGTTCGCGCGGACCAAACGAGCTGGAGAAAGCATTTGGAGCTGTCTAAAAAGGTAATTGTCATATTTACATTGTCATGGCTTGGTGAAACACTTGGATGTTCTTTCCTTCTTGTGTGCAGCTGTAAAAGTATGTTTATGACAGATTTAACATCTTGTAAAAATCATTCAGACCAGATGCGCTCTGATGCGGTGCACTGACGCAACCATTCGCTCTGTTTCACTTCTTTACTCCACTTGACGAGCTGCACATAGTGTTGGTGACCAGATCGTGCCACGTTGCACGACATTTGTGTGTGAAAGATTTTTTGGAACATTTCAAAATTCTCTTTGCGCAATTGCACGCGCTGGCGACCTTCTCATGTTCAGTGTGCACCCGTTAAAGACGAGTTTACTCTCTGGCACGACACAGGGCGTGCATGTGTGTGCATCAAAGTCGTGCAAGTGTCAATGGGCCTTAACTGTGCCAACCCCCCCAAGCACAAATGGCGTGTGGAGTGTGTCATCGTCTGCTCCCTCCAACACAAATGGCTTGTGGAGTGTGTGTCTCCCCCCCACCAACACACACACCATGAATCCAACATTGTCAGTTGTGGCTGGGGGTCCCGGAGTTCAGTCGCTTTGCTCATATGGTTTGCTGTGGACATACAGTGCCTGTCAGCTGACCGCAGACTGTCAGCTGGACGTGACCGTGCACACAAGGTGTCAAATTAAAAACACAGACATCAGACAGATGCAGGACAAACACATAATATTACATACATAAAATTAAAATCACACAACAAAGCAACAGAGAGTGAGCCTTCTTGTTGTGTGAACTGCGAGGTCCGCTGACAGAGGTGGGTGTGTCCCCCTGTGACGTGCAATCAGATATCTATGCTCGCAAGTCATAGTTCGGGAACACCTGTACTGGCTTGTACGATATTAAGTCGCATAACTGTAGTGTGAAGCGCAGACGTCAGCATCCTGTCCTTGTGTGGAAATAAATTAAAACACATATTGCTTCAGCTGACCGCTGCACCAGCACACCACAACAGAATTGTTATGGAGCACGATCCGTGGCTACAGCGCTGACTGCAAAGACACGCCCTTTTCTCCAGACTTCGAGCCTGGAGCCAGAGCAGCGCTGAGCTTAACTTCATGTGGTGTGATCGTTTTAGACAATGGAATTGATAATAACAACTGTAGTTTCATCATTCCCTTAATTCGCCCGTGCTGCAACCAGGTTTTGTCGTCTCCATTCGGTTGTCACAATAAAATAAATACAGAAATACATTTAAAAAATAAAGAAATCTGACAGATTAGGCATGTCTTATTAATTGAGCGAGCAAATATCCACATGTCAAGAATTATTGACATGTGAAAAGAGAATACAGTGGTCCCTCGCTATAACGCCGTTCACCTGTCGTGGCCTCGGACTCTCGCGGAGTATTTAGTCCAATTTTGCATGCCTTTTTTTTTTTACAGTGTTCTGTGTTCTGCGTATCTGTTTATGAGAATCTTGTCGCCCAGAAGAAAAAAGAGCGCCAACAACTACTCATAACTGTGTTTGTCACACGGAAACAAACACCTGCTGCAGCGAGATGTGAGTGGGAAAAGGCGCGGCATCAGGAGGAGCGATCTGTGACATACTGGTCAGTCACTATTAATAATTTCTTATGTGTCCGACCTCGTTCGTTGATCCTTAAAATTAATTCATTAGTTCTAAATGCCATCATAATTATTTATAGGAAAACGTTCTATTTTTATTTCTCAAACAAATGTTTGGGCCTGAAAACAGTTTGGTATTATTTTCCTACTAAGGTTTGAACTTTGAGAGTGTTTACAGACGAGAGAAAAGTGAGAAAATGTTCATGCCTGATTGAGAAAGTGTATAAACTGTGTAGTGAGGGGTTTTACAGCTTTGAAACGTCTATAATAATTGTAAAAAATAACGCTGACTACGTCGCAGTTTCGCATATTTCGGGCTATTTTTTAGACCGTAACCCCAGCGATTAATGAGGGACCACTGTAACACTTTATTGATTATATACTACAAAACAATTGATACGACGGCCGCTTTTGACGCTCTATTGGCACGCGTCGTGATTGGTGAAGTTCTTTTTCATTGCCGTCTTCCTGGCTTCCATGTCGTAAAATGAGGGTGTGTCTGAAGCGGAGTCTGAATATTTATGGGCGTGTTCATTATAATTACGATCGTTTCCACCCGCCGCATTTATCAAGATCACGTCAGGCGTACGCCAGAAATGGGCAGGTGCGCACTGCTTGATACATGTCACGGCGACTTTGGTGTATTTCAGGTTTACGCCGTAAATTTACGCCACAAGTGCGCAACATTGATACATGAGGCCCAATGTGTGTAAATAGAAAAAATATCTGGTGTGACCATCTTTTCACTTTAAAACTGCATCAATGCTCCTCAGTACAGTTGCGCACTTATTTATTTATTTAAGTTAAAAAATCTCAGCATGTAGTTTGTTCCAAATGTCTAGGAGAATGAACTACAGTTGTTTAGTTTTAGTTTCTCAGTCAGGTCTGAATAGATGATGTTGAGATCAGGGCTCTGCAGGGGGTCACAGCATCTGTTCGAAGACCCGCTCTTCTTCATTTTGTGAAGAAGATAGTTATTTGGCTAGATATTTGGGGTCTTTGTTATGCTGAAGATTAAATTCCTTGATGGTACTGCATGTATTTTCCTGTATTTCACAGCACTGAGGACACCATTAATTCTGACCAAATCCCTCAGTACACCATGATCTGCTGTTGCTTGCAGATATTCATGCTTGTACCGCTCTCTAGCCCATTAGTAAACAAACTGACTTCTGTTACAGATTAGATTTTTTTTGTTGTTGTTTCAAATTTTGACATCAGTCCAAACCGACTGCTATCATTTCTCAGCACCATAGTTTTTGGGTATTTGTGGGCCATCTCAATGGTGTAAGCAGTTAATGTTCTTGCATCCCAGGAACAAAGTCCCCGGTTTAAGGCCACCCATGCCCCAATGTTCATATACATCTAGAGTTGAGTCAGGAAGTGCGTCCAGCATAAAACGTGGGTCAAATCAACACTGTGATGACCACAAGCAAAACCGGGACAAGATAAAAGTAGGTTTATGTTAGTATTTGTACACAGGTGAGATGATTGTCCCATTTCTACATTAGACGTGTGGCTTTATGGTCATGGCTTCCATGAAGGCTGCTTCTGACTACATGTTTCCAAAATATTGGTAGGTGTACCAGGATCCCATTGATTTTTACCAGGTCTGAGTTAATGGTGATGGATCAGCTGAATGCCACAATGTCCCTTTTAGTGAATTTGAATGCTTCTTATTTCATTGTGAATCTGGAGAAGAGTTCGGACAGTATATCCGGAAACTGTCAGGACGCAGGGTGGTCTGAACCCAGGTGCAGACACAAACATGGGTTTGACAGGTGAGGATGTGTATTTACACTGCAGGCTTAAACACAGGGGTTTCCATTACCCTCAAAATTGTGTAACTTGAAGTTGTGAATTGAAAATATGCTTGATAGAAAAGCATGTATTTTGAAAAAAAAAAAACCCCTCAAATATCACAAAAAGGTTTCTATGGTTATATGAGGTGTTTTTTCAGGCTATTTTTATTTTGAAAAACTGCAGTGGAAACACTTTTTCACTATTACTGGTCAAATAAAGTATAGAAAATGGTACCCTTTATTGTAATAAGCAGGTATAGAAAATGAATGAATAAATGATTGATTGAACAGTACATATGGATGGAGTAAGAGACAGAGACCTTATAAGAGCTGACGTTATGACAATATAGGACTAAAGAAACAACAACAAAACAACAACCACAAACTGCCAATGTTCAGCCTGACTTACTGTTCTGTCACCATGACTATTGGATTTACAGTCCTAGCCTTCTTTACTGATGAGAAGACAAAACCCAACAATCACATTCCTTCAGTTAATAGAAATGCTGCACTTTTGCTATTGTGCTTTGTTGACATGCAGGAAATATCGCTTAACCTTTGTGCAAATCTGTCATAGAAACCCAGCTACAAATGGAAGGCCCAGGTGCCAGAGAGGCAAGCAGGCTGACTGATAAGGGCAGACCAAAGAAGCAGAACAGTACTGATGGAATGTTGCACAGATAGATGGGGAGAGAGAGAGACCTGAGAAAAGACAAGATAAGCTATGACCAAGTGGTAAGCTTCAATGGGCTCAGATGAAACCCACCCAAAGAAGAAAAAGTTGCAGTTCCTTGACTGTCTGCTTGAGGCTGGCTTCCCATTGAACTCCATGTTAAAATGTCTAAATTTAGATCAGAAATGAGCATGTTTGCAGCCTGGAACAAAAAATGTTTTTGGTCACTATAGGTAGTTTCCCCTCCATGACAACTATACAGGGGGTGAATATTTGTCAAATTTCTTAGTTTAAGATGTTTTAAACCACAAAGTTGTGCATAATTAGAGGCATGGCCGCGTTGCGTGACAGCTGCTGAGCCTCCGATTTTAATAGCCTCTATACCTCAGAGGCCATTTTGAGTATTTTATTTCAAACACCTGGAATAAAATGGCTTACTTTGTGGTGAAATGTCCTAAAGAATAATCTATGAAGTCCATGCTCCCCTCCACAGCATGTCTTTTTCCTGGTTCTCTCCCTCAGCCCCAACCAGTCCCAGCAGAAGACTGCCCCTCCCTGAGCCTGGTTCTGCTGGAGGTTTCTTCCTGTTAAAAGGGAGTTTTTCCTTCCCACTGTAGCCAAGTGCTTGCTCACAGGGGGTCGTTTTGACCGTTGGGGTTTTACATAATTATTGTATGGCCTTGCCTTACAATATAAAGCGCCTTGGGGCAACTGTTTGTTGTGATTTGGCGCTATATAAAAAAATTGATTGATTGATTGATTGAATGTTGTATGCTAACACTGTTAACACTTTTATCAGCTATGTGCAGCTTGATCTGTTAGGTCCCCTTAATGCACGATTACTGAGAAAAACTAGAGCAATGTGCTTCTACAGCACAAACCTCCACCAATGCAAGTTTCCAATTCCACACATTTTTACCTTGGAGAAAATTTTCAAGGTCAATGTTCTGTTAGAATTGGATTTTCATAAATGAATTGGATGTGATCAAATGTCAGGAGTATGTATTTAGTTCATGCACTTGAATCAAAGTTTTTTGTGGTGTTGTCAGGTTTTTTTCTCAACTTTTTCGGTTTCTGAAAATTTCTTAGAACATTGGTTATCTTTGCTGTGGACAATTTGTCATTGCTTGTTGGCACTTGGTTTCTGACTGATAACTGGAAGATACACAAACAGGCATAAAATTGGAACCTCCATCCAATTTTGGTTGTGGAGGTAAATTCATAACAGAAAAATGAGAGTGATTGAGGCACTTTTGATTTAGATATAATGCAAAATGTACATCAAGTGGGCATTTCAATGTTAATTTCAAATGTCCACAAAATCCACAATGTGGATCAAACTTTATCAGGTGACAGTGAGTGCCCGTCTGCAACTCAGTTTCAAATATGAGAGTGATTAAGGCATGCAAAATATTCATTAAATGGTGTTTTCAATGTTAAATTTAAATGGCCAAATGGCCAAAAAATCTGTAATCCGGATCAGATCCAGATCAACCTTTGTCAGTTGATAAAGGATACCACTCTACACAGTAAAATCACCAGTGTAAAACTAACACTGACAGTGTTAAATTAACACTGCAGGTGTACACATGGCCCTACTCTGGTCAGAGTTGGACCATTATGTTCACTGTCAGTGTTAATTTAACACTGGTGATTTTACTGTGTACATAAAGCTCCTAAATATGAAAGAAATTTGATATTTTTGACAGAGTTATGAATTGAAAACACAGCTCGCACGGCTCCAGCTTATTCCCATGTTCAAAGACATGCATATTAGGAGAATAGGAAACTTTATTGGCTGCAGGTGTGCATGTACAGTATGTGGCCATGTGACAGACTGGCATCCTGTCCAGGGTGTACCCTACCTGACGCCTACCTGGGATAGGCTCCAGCGCCCCCCCACCCGGCCCTTCAATGGAATAAGTGGCTACAGAAAATGGATGGATTTATTTATTTTTTTACATAAATCTCTTTTTCAGCCTCACCTTGTTCATACAGCATGGCTTTTTGTTACCTAATGTTATTCCTCCTATGTTATATGCTATTTCACTTTGTCTTCATGCTTGTGTTTCAGCTGCCCTGAGATATTGTTGATCATTAGCACATCTATGTTGTAATAAAAACAAACAAACAAAAAAATCCTTGATTGTGCATGTGTACCATGGAGAATTGATACATGTCAAAGGCAAAGGGTGCTCAAACCAAATATGGAGTTGATTTAATTTATTGTCATGTTTACGCACTTGGTTTTTTCATTAGCATGCACATGAACTATCAATTGCATTATTCCAGGGGTATCCAAGTTCGGTCCTCAAGATCTACCTTCCTGACACTCTTAAGGGGCATTTACACGAGCATGCCTTTGCTTCAAAACATATCACGACCTGTGTCGTGGTGGAGAGTAAACTCGTCTTTAACTGGTGCAGACAGGACGCCAGAGGGGTGCTGGTGCGTGCTATTGAGCACAGAGAATTTTGAAATGTTCAAAAAATCTTTCATGCACAAATGTCGTGCTATGTGGCGTGATCTAATCTAATGTGCAGTTCGACAAGTGGAGTAAACAAGCAGCGAACAGTGCGAGTGGTGATGTCAGTGGATCGCATCAGAGCGCAGCTGGTCTGAACGATTATAACAAGAAGTTAAATCTGTTATGAACATAAAAAAAATACTTTAACAGCTGCAGACAAGCCATTTATCAAGCCATGGTAATGTAAACAAGTCAAATAATTACCTTTTTAGACAGCTCAAAATGCTTTCTGCAGCATGTGATTCAGGAAGTGATTAGAGCCGTTTTCAACGGCCAATTTGCAGAAAAAAATGATTACTCCACCACAAAATAATTATTTTATATATGCAGCGTCCAACGCAGAGTGCATGGCAGCCGGTAGAACAAAGAACGGTGTCCAGCTGTGAACACAGCAGGCGGAATCGTCACGACACAGGTCGTGCTGTTGCGTGAAGCAAAGGCATGCTCGTGTAAATGGGCCTTTAGTTGTCTTCCTGCTCCAACACACCTGAATCCAATGAAAGGCTCATTAAAAGCCTGCTAATGAGTCTTTCATTGGATTCAGGCTTTTTGGAGGAGGGATACAACTAAGAGCACCAGGGCTTCTCCCAGACTGACTGCCAGAGACAGGACATATCCACGTCAAGTATAACTCCACACATCTCCACATTTACTCATGGACGGTTCGTTCACGCGCGCACATGTGAACAATTAAAAGAAAGAATAAAAAACTGTCTGGCTGCTGCAGTTAGTTCCTTGTTCTTTGCTCAAACTCTCTCATCACAGTGTTAAAAAAGGACAAAAAAGGACATAAGTCCTGCTCACAGACTGATTGCCAGAGACAGGACATGTCCACATGAAGTATAATTCCAGATATCTTCACATTTGCTCACAACGGTTCGTTCGCGCGCATCTCGTGGTCAAAGGAGGAAAGATAAACTATAACAGAACTCAGAGCGCAGATCTGCAGCTCAGCACAAGAACAAATATAAACTGTGCACTCTGACTGCTGTCAGAGTGCACAGTCTGTCTGCAGCCAAACTGTGCACTCTGATTTCTCTGTGCAGAGAACCTGCAGGCTGCGTCCTCACCTCCTCTCTGACCCCTGCTACGCGCACCTGACGCAGAAATTCCTGCGTCGTCATGACGCAACAGGGAGCAACTGGGAGCAGCCTCGGTGTGAAAGGGGCTTAAGAGTGTCAGGAAGGTAGATCTCATGGACCGAATTTGGGCACCCCTCCAATTACATTTACATTTGTTCCACAAATTTGATTGGTTAATCATGTGAGATTTCAGATTCTAAATATCGAGTAGAAGGTGGCAAAGTATTTGATCGTTTCACATTTGATGTATAACTCCGTGCCCTGACCGAGTTGCTGTGCAGGTGCCAATAATGGCGCTGTCAGCTGAGAGCGACAGAAACTAGTACAGCGACGATGATGCCGAAATAAGTGGATTTAATGGATTTAACTGGACTGATTGATGGATTTTCCATGGATTTAACTCAATGCAGCTGACGAGATGGAGAAATCTGTGGGTCTGCTCACAGAATTTCCAGTTTGGCATGAAGACGCTGTTGCTATGGTAACCTTTCACAATGATTCGCTGACTGAATTACTTAGAGAAAAATAAACCAATGGAATTGGATTAGAATGGGACTAACCCTGCTGTGTCTGATGATTTGCAGATGTTCATGCTGGATTTTACGGTTGCAAATTGAGTTTTACCGGCGACACGTTAGCGTTAATTTGTGAACACATTCTCAATTTAAGGCATTTTTTCTTTGTGTATCTAAAACTTTTTCACTGTACTTTATACACAAAGTACAAGCTGGCGTACACAAAGTGTATAAAGTAAAACCAACCTCATGTTTTCTTTCTCATAATAGAGGAGGCACTGATTCACAGTGATGTTACCATTTACAGTGGTCCCTCGTTTATCGCGGGAGTTACGTTCTACAAATAGCCCGCGATAGGCGAAATCCGCGAAGTAGTCAGCGTTATTTTTTACAATTATTATAGATGCTTTAAGGCTGTAAAACCCCTCACTACACACTTTATACACTTTTCTCAAACAGGCATTAACATTTTCTCACTTGTCTCTCCTGTGTAAACACTCTCAAAGTTCAAACCTTAGTAGAAAATTATGTCCAGTATTATAGAATGAAACCAAAGATCAAAACCTGTTTTCAGGCCCAAACATTTGTTTGAGAAATAAAAATAGAACATTTTTCTATAAATAATTATGATGGCTTTTAGAACTAACGAATTTAATTTTAACGATCATCCTACGAGGTTGGACACATAAGAAATTATTATTAGTGACTGACCAATATTTCACAGTTCCTCTGATCGCGCCTCTTTGTCCTGGCGCCGGTTCCGCTGTCACGCCTTTTCCACTGAGTCAAACCTCGGTGCAGGTGTCTTTTTCCGAGTGAAGAACACAGTTATGGGTAGTTGTTGGCGCTCTTTTTTCTTCTGGGCAAGAAGATTCTTATAAACAGACACACGCAGAACACAATGCGCTCTTTAAAAAAAAAAGAAGAAGCAGCATGCAAAACTGCACTAAAAAAAATCCACGAAACTGCGAGGCCGCGAAAGGTGAACCGCGATATAGCGAGGGACCACTGTATTCATTTACTGAAGTTTATCCTTGAATGCACACACTCACCAACAAGGCAGCAATGACCTTGATCTGTTCCTTGTCCAAAATAGGAATGACAACAGCTGAAAGACAAGGGAAAAAAAATGAATACATAACGCACACTGGTTTATACAAAAGAGACCATTCTTGATTCTTGCATCATACGCTTTTCATATTTTCCTTCCATGTCCTTGTCCCTTTCAGTCTCTTTGAATTTAATTTGTTCTTTCTCCATGATGAAAGACTAATAGAAATATGCAGGGGAATGAAAAAAACAAAGCTAATGTCCTTGCACATTTTTCTTTCACTTTCCTGCTGTTTTCATAAACCCTAAGCCAACAGTGAACAAGTTTCCCCAGTTGACCATATTTTGACCTCAACCAAAAAAATGCTTGACACTAGAGGACACCTAAGCCAAATTTGTTCCAGTATCCTTCGGGCACCCCCAAACCACTTTCAAACCTTTATCCCCGTGAATGTGCCATGGAACAGAAGATTGTACTTTGATTTTTGCTTCGGTTTTCCACAGTGTGAGTGACTTACAGTGTGCAGTCCAGCTTGATTTAGGCTGTGGAGAAATTTTACTCACAATCCAACCAATGAACGCCTAAAGAAAATCGATGAAATATTTTCATGGAGAAGGCCTGGGGCCTCATGTACAAAGCGTGTTTATGCACAAAAACGTGGCGTATGTCAGTCTCCACACCAATGTTCAGATGTATCAAAAGTGAAATGACCGTGGAAATGTACGGTGCGTCACACAATCTAGGCTGGCGTACACACATTTATACAGCGACTGTTCCACTGTAGAGGTGATGCTGGGAACCGTTAACAGCATAAAAACAAGAAGTCGTCAGAGTGACGTGCACATCAGCGATACAGTGATAAACAATTAACATACCCACGTGTTTGCAATTATATGGATGGCTATAAAACCAGGTGCAAAGTCATGTGTAAAATGCCACTACCAGCGGCTGCATTAGCATTGTTAAAGCACCTTGCAAATGGTGCAGTCCGACGTGAGTGTGTACTCAAGGAACACAAGGATTTACTTGCAAATGACGATAATTAGCTCATTTCGATTTCAATTACCAATCCCACTGTTACTGGAGTTGTTGGCTCAGAGTGCAATACGGCAAGGAGCCAGGGGCTGTCTGTGCCCACACAGGTGCTGACCACGCTGTGCATCCTGGCATCAGGGGCATTCCAGTGTGAGGTGGAAGATTGGTCAGGCATGTGCCAGTCAACCTTGTGCTGAGTCATGCCAGCTGTGTGGAACGCAATCATCCAAATCTCATCCAGTTACATTCCAACATTACAGCGCAATTTGCAGCAAGAACTGGTTTCTCAAATGTAATTGGAGCTATTAACTGCACACATATTGCTGTGAAGGCATTATCACATGATGAATTTGTTTTTGTTAATAGGAAACATTTTCATTCCATCAATGTTCAAATCATACGTGATGCACAAATGGACGTCAGGCTGGAGGTGCGGTGCGTGATGGGGGGCTGCTTTGTGGTTAAATAATTTATCTGTGTAAACGAAAACCAGCGTGGTCACATTTGGGTATGTGCGCATTCAAATGTTTTTTATTATTATTATTATTAATGTTTTTTTTCTTGATGGTGGAACTAGAGATGACATTCTTAAGAATCCCCCGACTGTGTCAGTATTTGTCAGTAAAAGTGTGTGTAATGTTATTGTCACATACTGTCAGCTGGCGTGCACCTAATAATGTTTTACTTCAGTTTATGTGCGCAGCTCATTTCAGCATTTACACACACAAATCTTCTTATTTAATTTCTGTTTTACATCACAGTGAGCTGAGAGAACGGGATCTAACCACAGATTTCGTTGTTTTTGAACCTTCCCTGAAAGTTCTTTAATTTTTACACAAAATTACAGAGATGATGGCAGGCATCATCAAACACACAACACTCCACACTTATGGTGCCGTCAGCACGACACAACCAAACTATACATCTGCATATTCAAAGAGGCTTGGCCAGGGAGGAGTTTGGTGTGTGTTCATTCCACGTTCAGTGGGTTGTACAAACCGAATGTCTGTGGATTCATGCCTACGCACACTTTGATACATCTGAATATATTTGTGCTTACGCCACATTCAGGGTTTTGGCATACGTCAACTTTTAGTAGAAAGTCAATGCAAGTCTTTGTACATGAGGCCCCAGGTCTTTTTAAGCATTTTGTGTTGTTGTTTGAGTTGTTCTTCTCTTATTTCCCCTTTCAAAGGGGAGATAAGAGAAGAACATGTGGAAGCTAACGGTAGCCTTTAGAATCTCTGTTGTTACACTTGGGATGCTGGGATTTATGTTAACAGGACACTGTAACCTGTGCAGTTCCTGGAGATCCTTTGTCCTACAGGAGTTCCTCCTAACCACCTTTACTCACAGGTAATGAACTCAGTCAGGCTTCTTTAGCAGTTCTACAGCTGTCAAACACCAAACTAATGAGGTGTGAGCCGAGCAGGCAGTCACGGAAAAGCTGCAGGTCAGATGATCTCCAGGGACAGGGTTGGTGACCACTGCTCTGAAATCATGACTTTTTTTGTCTTTTCTTTAGTATTATTGTTAGGGCTGGGTTCAGGTGTTCAGGGGGAAGGTTTAGGGCATTGATTCCCAAAGACTGTTGGGCAGTGAAGGTACTATATGTGGTCCATGAGGGGTCATAGAAAATAAACAAAAACAACTTTGATTTTCAAGTTTGAAATCAAATTTAAAATCGCCTGAAGAAATTTGATTGTTTATAACATGTAATCAAAAGTAATAAAACAACATGGGATTTAAATGATGTGTTTAGTGCAATCACCATCTCCTCTTTACGGCTTTTTTATTACTTGTGCTTTTATCAGGCATCTTTACATCTCTATTCTTTTTTATGCACAAGCATACACAGACTCAGGTTTGCCCATTTGTTTATTCATCAGCATCAACTCATCTCTCTGTATGCACAAATATAACCCTAACTTACATCCCTCAAAACACACATGCACCGTGCACCCGCACATACCTCTTCTGTGTGCTGGGAGAGGTGAGGCGAGGCAGACTTTGTATTTCTCAGGCAGTTCCGAGGAAGGAAAGCCGGCACACTGACATCGCTTCAGCTGGTCCACATAACTCCTACAACAGACAGAACTTAGGTTCACCTCAGGTTTGAGACTATTAGCTACATAATGGCAGACACTGGAGATGAAGAGGGGTTTAGAAAGACAATTGCAGAAAATGGAAAAATAATTGCCAGCATTACTAAAACAGACACTATGTGTTCACTGACACTAACCAAAACAAAAGTGTCTCAATAGTCCTATATTCATTGTGAAATGATATGAAACAAGTGCAGCCATTTGTGCATACGTGCTTGTTACATTGATTACAGAGGACAGCTTGTCATGTAAAATACAAGACAGACATTTGTTTTATTCTGGACTGACTCGTGCCGGCAGGATGCCAAACCTACTGAGACCATGATTACACACAATCACTATGAGTGTTCCAAACCACAACACACGCACATATGGCAAAATCATGCATGCGCTCACCATGCACGAAGGCAAACGCACAAACAGTGGCCAGTGCATCACATCCTCACAGTCTGCAAACCCTCCACACCACTGAAACCAAATCTCTGGTGCTCCAACTGAAAAACATTTATTTCAGCTCACTGCTGATTATTCACTCAGGAACATTCACAACATAGTTTACTAGTATGGCAAATTCATTTCACCTTTGAGCAAAGTGTTTGCTCACAGCAGTCACCCCCCCCCCCCCCCCCCCCCCCCAGTTTCGTGGGAAGCACTGTGGATAAACTCATATGGTCAAATTTATGTTCAAATGCCTGCCGTGTGTCATGTGGCGAGGTAAGGTTAACGAAACCTTCACATGTGGCAGGGGCTGTTGTGGCTGGTGAATAGTAATTTGAACTGAATGAGACACGGGTCATGGCTGGGGCAGTGGGCGGTTTGTTTTCAGATCACTTGTTGTAAACAAACAGCCAAGTGGCAGCTGCATTAGTCAGGTGACAAGGGCGATGCCATTTATGAAGATGGATACTCTCTGTTATGAGAATGTGTGCAGATGTGTAGATGGTGCAGTTAATATAATTATCAGTCAAGCAAAATAAAGAATACATGTGTAATATATATTGAACAGAATTGCCATGAGTTTATTCTGAGGGTGCAGCGCCCTAGCGCACTCTACTGACCAGCCCCCCCGGTGTCATGGCTAACTATTACAGTGTAACTGCCACATTTTAGACATTATTTATGATATCCAAAACTACAAGGTCTATTAGAAAAGTATCCGACCTTATTATTTTTTTCAAAAAACATATGGATTTGAATCACGTGTGATTGCATCAGACAAGCTTGAACCCTCATGCGCATGCGTGAGTTTTTCCACGCCTGTCGGTTGCGTCATTTGCCTGTGAGCAGGCTTTCCAGCAGATTTCACTTTTAACAAGAGATTAAAGCTGAGGAAAGTTGCTGCATCACTGAGAGTCACTGCTGCCGTGCTGCTGCTGGCTGGATACTGTTTCACTAAAGGTAATGGACCTTCTGGCTTTCCATCAAATGCATCTAATATGTAAATGTAGCTTAACCCTCTTGAGTTGAATGGCCTCGCGCAAAAAGTCACATGACCTAATTAAGCAGACGTAACTCTCAATCTGTTGCACTCTGAGGCTCCCTTTAAATGCGTGTTGAACATAGAAACTTCAACCTTTATATCACTTTTAAATTTTGTTAATTGGCCTACTGTAACTTGACTTATGAGTATTTTTTACACCATGCGTTTTCATGAATATTATTGTCATTTTTCACTGCGTATTTACATACACACATGCAGCCAAATGGATCATTTCCTTCTCTGCTGGAGCAGCAACAGCGGTGGGAAGAAATATGACTCCTTCTTCCTCATTGGTTGGCTCCTGAAATTTTCCACCAATCAGAAGTCACTAACACCACGTGTGTTCACCCAGCCCATGTGTGTTTGATCACAGCCCACCCACACCACGTGGGTCTGATTGTGTGTGCGTTTTCTCTTTGTTACTGGTGGGAAGCACGTGTGGTTAGTGCTTTGTTGTTGTTTGGGTTTTTTTTGTAAACATGAGGCGTTTTATGAATGTGGAGCAAACGCTTAAGTTATTTTTTGAACTGAAGGACGATTGAGCATGCAGCGCATTGTCAGAATCTGAAACAGACAGTGAGGATTCTGGTCATGAAAGAGATGATCCCTTTTTGTTCTGCAGGAGCAACCAAAGCAGGTGGATCCACCAAAGTGTGCATGGAGAACTGAAAAGAGGGTCGGAGCTTGCACTTCTGTTTCCAGATCCAGATCTCCACTTGGATGTGCAGCAGAAACACGCCCCAGCGCTGACTGCTGGAACATGGAGGAGGATGCAGACACTGGTCCAGCAGTAAGCAGATTTCAGCCTCGGAGAACATCAGGAGTCCAGGTGATACACTTTCTACCCAAAGTCCAAAAAAACCTCTTTTTTTTTGTTTTTTTGCAACTGACACAATTAGAACAATTTGTACCAACACCATTAAAATTGCTGCAAAAAAACAAGGCATTAAAGAAAAATGCAACTGGACAGACATTGAAATGTAAGATCTGTACAATTTTTTTTTGGACTTCTGATATACAAGTACTTGTCGTGTCACTGCCAAGTCTCCAGGACTATTGGAAACAAAGACATATTTTGTCTGTGCTCTTTCCAGCAAAAGTAATGTCTAGAGACAGATTTATATTGATATTCTGGAACATCCACCTAAGTGATCCAGATGAGGATGTAGAAAATGATACAAAAAAGGGAACAGCAGGTTATGATAAACTGTTTCGAGTCAGGCCTCTTTATGATGACATCATCACTGCCTGCCAGGCTTAATACCACCTGAGGAGGGAGCTGGCAGTGGATAAAAGGATGGTGGCAACGAAGGTAAAAACTGGAATGACTCCATATTTGAAGGAGAAGCCAACAAAATGGGGCATGAAACTTTTTTGTGTTGGCTGTTAAGTAATGGCTACACACTCAAGTTCACCATTTACACTGGCAAGACTGTGACCACAAGTGAGCATGGGCTGTTGTACGATGTGGTCATGAACCTGATCCAGCCATCCTCGCTTGGTACTGGGTACCACAATTTTTACACAAGTCCCAAATTGTTCATGGACCTGGTTAACATGAAGTTTGGGGCATGTGGCACATACAGGTGAGGATGCCCCAGAGGGAGGGCAAATGCTCTCACAAAAAATCTGAAAGAGGATTTATAAGATGGATAAGAGAGGGGCCTCTGGTGTTTGTAAAGTGGATGGACACACGGGAGGTGTCTGTCACCATCCACCATGGTTTTCGAGTGAGACAGTGCGGAGAAGGGTGAAGGATGAGAAGGATGGACACTGGACGGTGAAAGACATTCCCTGTCCTACCACAGTGTTGGCTTATAATAAAAACGTGTGGAGTCGACCTATCTGACCAGTTCATCCAGTACTACTACACACATCGGAAAACTGCACGCTGGTACAGGACAGTGTTGCTGCACTTCCTTGACATTGCAACCACAAATGCATTCATCTTGCATTGTGAGATCAGCAGTGCCAAGCAAGTGCAGCCCATGACACACAAGGACTTTATGGTGGAGTTGGTGTGTCAATTATGTAGCACAGACAAAACAGGTGTCCCACAGAACAGGAGCCAGAACCACATTCCTGTGCCAATTGTGACAGGCACAGATCCTCCCCAAAAGGCTACATAAGGCAGATTGAGGTGGCAAAGGTGCCTTCACGTGGGCAACAAGAGGACTGACACACTGTGGAAGTGTCAGGCCTGCGATGTGACCATCTCTGTTGTGTTGGACAGGAACTGTTTTTTGAGTGCCACAAATAGTTTAGCATGTCGTGCATACATTGTACATATGTTTTTGAAATTCTAACTATTATTTTTACATCTGATTGTTTTCTAAATAGTTTAGCATTAGCATTTTCTACACTATATGTTTTTGAAATGTACATTGTATATTTACATTCTAAATCTTATTGTGATATCTGACTATTTCACACATAGTTTAGCATGTCCTGCACTACACTGTACATGTTTTTGAAATGTACCATTTATATATACATTCTAAATCTTATTTTGACATCTGATTGTTTTCGAAACAGTTTAGCATTAGCATTTCCTGCACTATATTTGTGCATGTTTTTGAAATTCTAAATTTTATTGTGAAATCTGACTGTTTTGTAAATAAATGTACAAAAAAAAAAAAAAAAAAACAACACCTGACGCATTTCCTGCATTTATGTGGTTGTAAATAGTTGTATTTAACTTTGTTTTTTTGTTTTTTTGGGCTACATTTGTACATATGTTTTTGAAATTTACAATTTATATTCACATTTGAAGTTATGAAAATGGATCATTAAACAAGTTTGTGGTTTTCACAGTAAAAAAACAAACTTTTTTCTACTTGGATTTTATGTTTTTTCTGTGATTTTAGGTTCACTGTGTTAATACAGTAGGTCAGCATGAATGAAAAACTGGAATGTCACACAGGTGAGGTTGTACTGAAAAAAAAAAGACACCAAACAAGGCCAGGTAAACACTTTTTAAAGGTAAATTATAAAGGTAAAATCAAATGTACTCAAAAATTATACCCAATTATACCCTGGACTCCAGAGGGTTATACCATAGTACTCAGCTAGCTACCGCATAGCACAGCAGAAGGTGGTCATTTGGGAACTTTGTAAACATCTGAGTCAATTGTGACTGTAACAAATAACTCAAAGACTCAAACAATAGCTATCAAGACCGATCTCCAGCACGGCGTTCATGTCATCCTTGTCAATTTTGATGTTTCTGAGTGTGTCAACATTGTTAAAAGTCGCTGTGCAATCATACATAAACACAACAAGGTAAATCATCTGGATCTCACATTTTATTTAAGTCCAGAGCAGGTAGCTCAGTGATATAAGGAATTTGGATACAAGTATGTAGGTCGGGGGTTGATCCCTGGTCACCCTTCTTTACTTTAAGACACTTAATCTGCACTGTCTGAGTCCTCCCAGCTGCAAATGGGTACCAGCCTTGGTTGGGGAAGCAACATGTGTCTACTGATGTCCTGCCCAGGGGGAGCCGCAGACTCTCCTCCACTTCATGCCATAGAATCTGAGGATAAGCACTAGCACCATAAGTACCATCCTAGCCTATAAAAAAACCTACAAGTACTTCTACTTCCCAGCAAGTTAACAGAGCCAGAAAAGAGTTAGAGACAGCTGAGTGCAGATTCCAGTACAGGAATCGACTGCAGTGGACACATATTGATTATCAATATGGTACTGTACACTTTGTACCTTCATCTCAGGTAAGTAAAATGATTTTGTCAACAAATCAACCCTGTCTTACGTGAAAATTATCTTTTTCCTCAAATATTTTCCTTGAATTGAGGGAAAGTTCAATGCTCAAATTAAAACACAACCTCAGGTTGTGAAACGTTTACAACCTTCCATAGACTTTCATATAACTGGCAAACCAACCAGAACACCAATTGTGTTAAATAAAACAAAACAAAAAAAATCACTGAAATGAACCACTGGAACACGTTTAAATACATACTGACACTGATTGGCACTTGTATACTCTGAGAAAACTGAACTTATTTTTATAATTAATTACGTTGAGTATATTTTCTTTCCTTAATATTCTGAGGGTGCGGTGCCCTAGTTCACTCTAGTGACCACCTTTCCCTGGTCTCATGGCTAGCTATTACAGTGTAACTGCTACATTTTAGACATTATTTATGACTTCCAAAACTATTTGTATACTTGCTTGTCAATTTACAGCATTTATAAAAAATGAATTTAATAGTAAAGGATGCATTCAAGAAGAAGAGAAGTACAAGAAGAGAAGTACATCTTCCATCAGTAGTGGTGTTGATGCTTATCTCTGGATGAGAGTCTATGACTCCCCCCTGGACAGGACATCAGTCCATTGCAGATTATTTCCCCATGCATGACTGTAGCCCATTTTCAGCTGGGTGGACTGAGACAATGAAGATTAAGTGTCTCCAATGACATAGACATGTAGCATGACTGCGAATCGAACGCAGGTCTACAAGTGCATTCAGAAAGTATTCACAGTGCTTCACTTTTTCTACATTTTGTTATGTTATAGCCTTATTCCAAAATGAAGCCATTCTTTTGATATCTTGACTGTGTGCTGAGGGTCATTGTCCTACTGAAAGATGAACTGTTGCCCCAGTCTGAGGTAAAGAGTGCTCTGGAGCAGGTTTTCATCCAGGATGTCTCTGTACACTGCTGCATTCATCTTTCCCTCAATCCTGACTAGTCTCCCAGTTCCTGCTCCTGAAAAACATCCCCACAGCATGATGCTGCCACCAACATGCTTCACTGTAGGGATGTGCCTGGTTTCCTCCAAACATGTCACCTGGCATTCACACCAAAGAGTTCAATCTTTGTCACATCAGACCAGAGAATTTTCCTTCTCATGGTCTGAGAGTCCTTCAGGTGCCTTTTGGCAAACGCATAGAAATTGGAGGAAAAAAATTAATCTATTTTGGAATCAGGCTGTAACATAGCACTCACCCACTCACTCACTCATCTTCAACCACAAATTAAGGGTCACGGCAGTCATAGGGCATGAGGCGGGGCACACCCTGGACAGGATGCCAGTCTGTCACAGGGCCACATACAAACAAGCACATTCACACCTGCACACGCACCAACTCTGTAATTTAACAATGTGGAAAAAGTGAAGTGCTGTGAATATTTTCTGGCTGCACCGTACATACTGGTAGTCCAAATCCTTGTGCAGGGAGTGTCTGCAGTAGGTTTTACTTCCCTTTTGGGAAATATCCATTTGAAAACTTGCTACATATTATGGTGCATGTCTTAGCTGGAACACTTTAGAATATATTCTGACAGAACAGGGTTTATAAAAAAGGAATGTGTGACACAGCAAACTAATCTGACAGCTTCCTGTTTTTAACTGTACAGCACCTGTTCTTGTAGTATATTGGCTACATTGTTACTCAGCCAGCCTTAGTGGGGGTCGCGGTGTACCTCTCTTATTGCAGTCTATGGTTTAGACCAGTGGTGTACAATTATTTCCCCTCAGAATGGTGTTGGGGCCAAGTATATAAGCCGATTAAGGCTGGGAGTGTGAGGGTATCTGTTTATTTGATTCAATTTAGGCTGTTATTATGTTGCATATTACGCAGGTCTTGTTCAGAGGGTAAATGATCCTGACAGCTGTTTTCGACAGACCTGCCTATGTTTTGATGTGTCTCAAGGTCTACTTAGAGAGCTTGTATTGCAAAGTGGGTTGAAACGATGTTCAAACAAGGTGGCCTTCTACCTTTTTGTAAGTTCATTGAGTTTGTGCAAGAGTTTGTGCTGCTGTGTGTCTGTGTGTGTGTTTGCCAAGGTCTCGATAACAAGCTTATGTAAGCAGGTGAAGTGGAGGGAGAAAAGTAACAAAGAGTCCCTGTAGCTCTTTTACTCTCCTCCCCACCTCCCCGCAAAGTTCAATGGTATGTGCTTTCTGCTTATGGAAACACATCGGTATGTGAAGTCAACATACATGTGGCACGACCGGTCCTGCATTTGTACTTTTTTGTTGGTGCTCATGGAAATGAAGTGTTGAAACAAGGCTCCTTCTTATCTGACACAGAGTGTTTCATAAATAATGTAGTATACATTTTGTCTGGCTAATGCTGACACGCGGGATTGTCGAGTTTCTGAGAGCACTTAAGAGCGAAAAGGATTGGTCCGTCTCACTGAAGAACCAGCGATGCCACCTCAGCTATTAGCCAACCAGCACTTCCGCAGAGGGGATAGAGAAAGATATACAGTTGACCCGAGTGCTTCACAGCTCATAGAGGGAGAAACCAAGCTGATGGAACCAGAGGAGAAAAGAACAGAGAGACTGATAAAAGTGAGGTGGGAAGCTGAAGGACTTCCAGAGATAGAAAGTGTTGTGTAATAAGAGCAGTAAAAGGTGAGAGGGACAGATTTAATGAGAAAGCCAAAGAGTGTGAGCGAAAAAAGTAGGGGATATTAAAAAAGAAAGGCTAATAAAGGAAGAGCAAGTGATAAGTCTATGGGTGTCTCAAGGATCACAGCTCCTTCAGTCAGAGGGGATGATGATGAGGCTGTGGATTTTGAATGAGCAGCTAATATTCTTTGAGGTGACACCTTTTGTTCTTCTGTCGCCGCCTCACTCTGCACTATTTCACTGTTCTCAACAATGCTGCAAGCAAATACAAGGGCAGGCTCAAAACAAAATGCAATATGGGATTTTGCTGTCAATCCCCAATTTGACACAATACAATTTAATCCACAAATAAACATTCCATCCTCAGTGAATCATTAATAAGGGTCCTTCACACACAATGCAAAGTTTGGACGAGAGTGCACACTTAGTGCGCATGACGCAGGAATCGTGTGCAAACCATGTAATGTCGTCCCTGCCGCCAATGCCTTGCACACCTGATGCTACAACTATTTGCGCACACAAGCGCCTGAAAGACAAAGTGTGCGCTGTGCGAACCCATCGCATCCTCTCGTGGCAGGTGTCGGCCAAATTCCAGGTGACACGCACAAACATCTAACACCGCTTGCATGGCACTTAGAAAATGTGTGGCCAGTCGCACTCTTGGCATGACAACAGACTGCAGACAACAACTGTCACACTGCTGTGAAATTTGTCTAAGTTCCCCACGAGTGTGACTTTGCAAACACACACACACTGACGTGTGTGTGCTCCACTCACGGGAGGCATGGCTTCCAACAGAAGCAGCTATGGTGATCTGTCATTATGGACATTCCAGCTACACAACACCTACTGTCTTTGGACACTCATGGACAGCTGTCCACTGTGAGGCGCGTGTGTCTGATTGCTGTATTTACGTGGACATAAATAACAACATATATCGCCGTGGTGGCGACAAGCTGCAGCAAGTGAGCGCACACATGGAGCGGACACTGGCAGCCCCCCAGGTTGAAACAGACCGTCAGATCAGAACATGCAGCGGGCGATGTGACCGTCACGTCACCCACATGATCTCTGTTCCTCACTGAATTGTTTTAGCGCTGTTTCGCCGTTTTCGTCCAAACTTCGCATTATGTGTGAAGGGGCCATAAACAAAACACAATCTGGTCATTTTTGTACAGCCTGTGCCAATATAAACTTTTTGTATTCTAGTGTAATTAGCTCGCTGGTTTAGGTGCCTCTGTTAGCAAGGAAAGGTTGACTGACTTTGCAGACGATGCTGTAATCTCTGTGGAATCAATGAATATCGAGACAGTACCATATGAGAAGTTGAGAGAGGAGTTAGAGTGACTGGATTTCCAGGCTTTGAATGTTTTCCTGGACTCGGCCATCTGCATGTGTTGAAAAATGCTAAAGTTGTATAGAGATTCATTTATCACAGCAGTGACCTTCATGTCTGTGGGACTTTGGCCTTTGAGACTGAGAGATGCCCGGGAAGAGCTTCTGGAGTCATGAGGGCTGTTTGGCAAAAAGGTCCAAGACTTCAGGGTCCAGGTGCTGCCGGACTTACTACATGCATCTCCATCTCTGTTTGGCTTCCCTCTGCCTCCAAACATGACAGGCACAGACTTCAAGAACTGTCAGGTTTGCAGAAAAAAATCATTGGAGCCAGCCTGCCCTCCATCCAGGATTTATATCGGTCCAGGACCAGGAAGCGAGTTGGTAACACTTCTGCAGACCTCTCAAACCCTGGACACACACTGTTTAGACTCCTCCCCTCTGGTCGAAGTTACAGAACTAACAAGACACAGGAATTGTTTCTTTCCACAAGCCATCACACTGATGAACAATTTAACCTGCCAAATAACTCACTAATTCATATATCTCATGTACAACTTCAATCTATCGTCTGTTTCACACATCCTTTTTTCTCTTATTGTACATTCTATTTTACTTGCACATTTGATTTGCACATTTTTTTTTACTGTGAATTATTCAGTGTTTAGTGTATATTTATACATGCCGTACTGAGAGAGTACAGCTCAAACTGAAGTCAAATTCCTTGTATTCTGTGGATACTTGGAGAATAGAAGCTATTCTGATTCTGACTCTAATGGTTGTGAGACTTGCATGCTAACAAGTTACCACGGGCTGGATGTTTGTTACCAGGTCTCTTCAGAGAATCCTTCGGTACTGACGGGATGACTTTGTATCAAATGAACAGTTACTTAAGGAGACTCAAATGAATAGTGTCAGGGAGCATCAGCTTGAACATTTTGGACTTGTGGCGTGTTTCTCTGGGTATGACTGCGCACACAGGTGCCTCAATGCTGACTCCAGCAGCTGGAGGAGGACAAGGAAACTACTGGGTTGACTGACTGGGATATTGTCATTCAGGACCTAAGATGCTGATGTAGAATGTCCGATGTAGCAATGCACGGGACCAGCAAGAGCTACCAGATTTTACCTGACCTTGCTTGGGATAAATTAATTTTATGTTGACATGTTACAGCACATGCTCCCACTTTTCTCCACACTGATCACAATACAGCAGGCTCGAATAAGTCTAATTTTTGCACACTCTATGTCATCAGTCGTAAAGTTGCTTTCTTCTTCTGTATTCCTGAATTTCACTCCTTCTTTAATTTGATAACAGATGCAATAATCTGCCCAAGTATAATTATTGTCATGGCAGGAGGCATCAGAGTGTTGCTGCAGCTAAGTCACACAGAATGGCCCACCACACAAGATGAGACAGACTGGCCACCAGAAAGTTACCAAACTTCCCAGTCTGTGCCTGAGCACATCAGTGCACAGCAGTTATTCACTGAGATGGCTGCAGCCTGCAGCATATGTGCACACTGAGAGACAGAAAACACACCTGATCTTTCCCTCCTTTGGCAGTTCATGCAGTGGTTCATCACACAGCAGCCTCGAGTCTCCCTCCAGCATGTAGACACATACACACTCCTAAAAAAACACACATATGCTCATAGTCAGATGTAATGTTAATTTGATTGTAATTGCATTTAAAAATGATGATTCTGATCTTTTAGCAGCAGACCTGCTCCTCTCCCACAAAGCTGCTGTTCCAAGTAAATAGATGAAGGAAATTTTGTGTAACTGGGTGTGTGTGTGTGTGTTTACCGTGCTGGGTAGCAGCTCCTGTATGTTGTCTCGAAGGGTAACGCGCAGTGAACGTGTGTCCACAACTGCCGCCAGCCGCAGTAAAGCATCCTGCGGAGGGAGACGAAGATACCCTGATGTGTATTTTGCCGTCTGTCTATGATGTAAACATAAGGACTTGGCTGTAGTTTTGTGTCGATACAAGGTTGTGGCAAGCTAAATTTCCCCAGATATTTAGCTTGGGAAGCTGGAAAGTCCTCTGAAACAACATTTAAACTGTAACTCTCTACAAATGCAAACACAAATTAGGTTTCAAGTTGTTTTAAGAGCTTACTGTCGTGAGCTTTGCTTTATTTGGGAAAAATGAGAATTTGACAGTTTGCTTGCAGGGTTACAGGGCAAGAGACAGCTGATTATTCAGGACCTAAAAGAGCTTATGCAAATCAGGGGCAACATGCTAAATCACTGAAAACAATACAAATACAGGTTATGCAATGAAGCCAGACTACATGAACATAGGTGTGAACATTTAAAATATTGATGTTTCTGTAGAAAAAAAAAACCCAAAACATCTGTTCAAGCTACTCTACCACACTCTGTTCTGTATTAACCCTCCAGAAACTTTTGACCTGATGGTTTTGCTCCCGGTGTGTAGTGAGCGCCTTGCATGGCAGCACCCTGACATCAGTGTGTGAGTGTGCCTGTGTGAATGTGAGGCATCATTGTAAAGTGCTTTGAGCATCTGATACAGATGGAAAAGTGCTATATAAATGCAGCCCATTTACCATTTTTTCAGTGTGTGACCGCAAATGCAGTAGACAAAATATATAACAATGTCCCAAATCCAAGAAATGTTTTCCTAAAGTGCACAACCCAACATCGCAAGCCATGCCCCCAAAGTGGGTTCTTTGATGAGTTGTGTACTTTGATTTCAATGTCAAATTAATCCCAACATTTCCTTCAGCATTACACCATCGTACTGTTAGTTAAAAGACACAACTTCACCTGGAATTCGTAATATGCATGTTAAGACATAAAAAGTAACATATCGTATCACTGACTTGTTAATGAAACACACTGACTGGCCATCAGGGTCAAAGGTGAAAACAGGTGTTTCTGGTTGTTTTTCAAAATGTACAATTCAAATATATACTTGGGACCTCTGAGTAACTGAAACCAAAGATATGCTCTCTAAACTCAGTGTTTACTAAGAACTTAAGTAGTAAGTGAATTTTGTTAAATTCCTGACAAAGTGTTCCAATAAAACCTATTGAAACTTGTGTTTTCCAAACAACTTGACACCAAACCTAAGACTGTACAACCAGCAGTCCCTGAGACATGGAATAAAATTAGTGGACGAATGCATGCACAGAGGGACAGGTGGGATACAGTGGTGGTGGCACAAACCTGGTTACTAGTTAAAGAACATTTCATAGCCACTGATAATATCGTTACAAAGAGGAAAGTCGATACAAAGTGAGTAATACTAATGTGAGTGATTACCAAAACACCTATCCCAGATAAAACATGTTTTATTCCGAAGCATACAAACATACCCAAATTAATTACACCATGAGATTTGGAAGAGGAGTTGTACCCTTGGTGGGATGAAGAGACTACAGTGCTGATGTCATGTTGTGTTGCTAGTTTTACAATTATTTGGTTATGGTGGAGTAGTTTTTGTAACATAAAAAAAACCCCCACAAGACTTTACTGCATTTCTGCCAGTGCAGACAAGCCATATCTCAGTGTTTCGCACACAGATTCAGAAAGATTCCATTAGCTTCACTATGATCTCTGTGCAGGTAACAGTTGATGTCATTAGATCACATGATCACCATGAATGGTTGACTGACTGCAGCGATTAACAAATCACTAATCCTGCTTTTCAGTATTCTCTTATGTTCAGCCTTCTGTCTCAAAGGACACATGGTGATATCATGTTCATCATAAAGTTGCACCAAATGGAATAACAAAATAATGTTTGAGAGATTTCCATCAGACTCAGAAAGGTAAGCAGGGATGTAGAAAGAGGTGGGAGCTGCCTTCAACATTTTTAGTATATTTAGTGAACATTTCCTTAATAGCAAGTTGCTCTTATCTTGTTTTTGCTTGAGGTGTCAGATAAATTAATTAGAAAAGGGTCATTTTTTTTGTTTTCCACACTACAGGCAAGTCAACAGGATTCCATTCTCTGTAACTATGTGTGTGTGTGTGTGTCTATTGCTGTGTGCATAAAAAGGGATGAGAGGAAAGTTCTGAGATAAATAAACATCTATCATCATATTTGATCATTTGCTCTCTGTCGACAATTTGCTGAGGTTGGTGAATTAATTAGAGCTTAAAATCCATGTGATTGCATTTCACTACTCATTGAGAAGCGAATCAGATTTTTGTTCACTGTTCTGGTTTTGGATTTGTAACTGGGTTCATTTAGCATCAGACTATTTCAAACTGATTTCATTAACCTTGGGATAATTTTATACTGGGTCTGTACCTTTAGAAATTGATATATGCACACTGGGGCTTGGAGTGGAGCTACACAGGTTAATTTCTACTCAGTTCCAAACTTTGTTTTGTGTTATTTGGTTGTCAGTTGTCATCACACTTGGTGAAAAATTGATCCAGTTTTATTTGATTATCCATGCAGATCATATCCTGCAGTCCAACTGCAGTCCAAATATTTTGCCAGATATTGTTCCTTGACATCATCCTATAATTGTTCAGTGTATTTAGAGAAGAACAGATTTGCATTTGTGCTCTACATTTTGAAAGCAGCAGGCCTATTTTTGCACTGAATGAGTATATCCAGTGTATTTTTGTCCTCCATCTGTAATGACATCAAGAGCAGTGGAAAACTGCAGTGATTTGATTCCTTGGAGATAAGTCAGAGAGAAGATGATGAAGAGATATATGCTATCTAAATCCTTGGATTTGTGAAAACCTCTTTGTGGGACTTCAAATTATGATAAAAATACAAACAATGGATTAACACATGGGGGTTTCATGTGCTTTAGTTTTTTAAAGGGTTACAACACAAATAAATAAGACAACTACATTCCATTTGTTTCAAATATGTTGTTATGCGGCAAATCTGGAACTGGAGCTTTGTCTTGCAGTACTGTGAATTGTCCCTGCTGGGGGGCATCTGCCAGCATCTCTTATCTGTCTCTTCTCATCTCCTGTCTTCCAGTGTTTCACAACCTTGTTCAGTTTGTTTCTCTTCCATCTCTAATTCACGCTCAGTCTCGCCTAGCTGTGAGAAAACAACCAGAAGACATGGGGGACGTGTGTTTGAGAGAGGGTCAAAAAGTGAAGGAGGAGATGAAGACACGGATTTAGACAGAGCCATTCTTGCCATGCCTGAGTACTCAGTGTTGGGTGTTTCATATGATTAGTTATGATTAAATGTGATTATCTTTGATCATTCAATCAGTCTGCCGCAGAAGTGCAGTAATGAAGTTGGACATCTGTGAGCCAGTGTTTGCGTGTGCCTGTGATAATCGGAAAGAAGAGGCGAAAACAGAAAGTATCTGAGAGTGAGATGCATCTTAAACAGTGGATTTGGACCGTGTGTGTGTGTGTGTGTGAATCCTGATAAATAATGCTCGATCAAATACAGATATGAACACAAGGTAATCAGTGAGTATCTCTGGTTCTCCGTCTCCCTCAGTCAGCTGAGAAGAACATGCTGAAGACAAACGCTGCAAGGCTGGTTCTGATTTTTCAGTGCATTAGTAACAATTAGTGTGTATTTGTAAATGCCACATTCTAGCTTACCTGCATCTATTCACATTCTAAAGCACATACAGTGTCTCATTGTACTGTTTTATTTAAAATTTAGCTGAATACTTTACTTCCATTTCATGCAATTAATTTCAGTTTGTTGTCTTAGCTTTAGATTCTTAATTTACCTCCACTTTGTTTGTGCTGTCATTTCAGCTGCTCCCGTCTCGGGACGGGGTCACCACAGCGGATACAGCCAGATCTGCATTGGTAATTGGCACAAGTTTTATGCCGGATGCCCTTCCTGACGCAACTCCAGTCTCACCCGTAAAAACACACACACACAGCCGCTGGTGTTCCGAAGAGGTCTCCAATCCAAGTACTAACTAGATGCTGCACTGCTTAACTTCTGAGATCTGACGGGATCAGGCTGACATAGAGTAGACCGGCTGCATCAAAACTATATTCACTGTTAAATAAATATAACGTAGTGGAAGGAGGCTGTGCAGAAGCATGTGATTAGTGTGCAGATGTACACCAGATGACCAGTCTGTACTTTGTGGAAGTGTGTGTGTGTGTGTGTGTGGGGGGGGGGGGGGGGGGGGGGGGGGGGGTAAATGGGGGTCTCTGGCATTATTTATAAGTAGAGCTGGGCAGCACTTAAAAATTTTCATTGTGATTAATCACATGATTTCCACAATTAATCGTGATTAAACGCATTGTTATATGCAAAATCCCAAAATGAATTCAAAAGTAGTGCAGAAGTGCATATAATATATATATATATATATATATATATATATATATATATATATATATATATATATATATATTTTTTTTTTTTTTTTAAATGTTCTGCCATATGAATAGAAGTGCTGTAATGTTTGTTCTGCAAACACTTACCAACAGCATTTTGTTTATGCAGTTGCAGTTAATAGGGTTCTCAGTAGGATTTTTTTCTCAGCGGAATGGGATGGAAAAATCACCTTAAAAAGCCGGGGGTTCGGGGATACTTAGGTGTGTCTCTCTCCCCTCAAGGCTTTTGCATTATGGGCTTATAAGTGCGATGTTAAAAAAAAAACCATGCTCCCCCGCTTTATGGGCACTAAAATGGTTTGTTTATGATTTGAAGGCTAGAAATATGAAGGTTATCCAGTAAGGCTTTGAAAGGGTTATTCAATCTAACTAGCAAGAATAACAGAGGGCAGCATAATCCATCAATTAGTTTTCAAGCCAACACATAAGAATCACCAAGGTTTATGCTGCAGGATATCCATATGATGTCAACAAAATGATTGAAGTGCATTTATCTTTCTCTTAGACCATTCCATTTCATTTCATGTCATTTAGCTTCAAGCTTTTACGTGAATTAAGTTGACGATGACATAAGAGGCATCCTGTTGTTGGAGTCAAATCCTCTTGCAAAATACATCACTATAGGACCTTATGCAGGACCTTTACATCAATTTAATTTATTTTTTAAATTATTGTACGACTGCTCTCTGGATCCTGCTAAGAAGTTTCTGGACATTATACACATGGGTACAGAATGCCTACATTTCTTTCCCAGTGAATACTAGCATTCATCAGGGATGTGTTCTGATGCCTACACTGCTCAGTGCTTGCATGGACTGGGTGTTAGGCAGCGTTGTGAAAATCAGCACCTTAGGTGCCTTTGTTGGTGAAGAAAGGTTTACTGTCCTTCACTTTGCAGATGCTGCAATCCTTGTGGAATCAATGTCTACCCTGACTGAAGTACTTGGGATGCTGAGTGAGGAATCACAGTATCTGGGTTTGCAATTGTCCTAAAACAAGGCTAGGATCTAGGCTTTCAATGACTCAGTAGATTCAATCATTAAAGGTGAGTCTTTATGTGGTGAAAGTGCCAAAGGAGTTCAAAGAATCATTGATTTCAGCAGTGACTTTCATGTCCTTCATGTCTCTGGGTATTCGGCCTTTTAGCTGCCTGAGAACATCTTATGGACTCAAGAGGTCATCCCATAGAGGTGTTTAGTTTTGGAGGGGAACTGTAGTACTGATATTGTAACATGTTCAATATCTTTTGTTTAGACCTTGTGACAGTTTGTGGTGTTTCTTGCTGACGTTTGTCAGGTTTAGCTAAGGTTGTGACAGTTGTGACACTGCTGAGCTGTAGCAAAGGCACTGCAGCAGGTATTGTGACTACTGCAGTGGGGCGCTTTTTCCATCAATGACTTGGCTTACAATTCTTGACAAATTTTAGCCTGTGCCTATTGCTGAATCTCAACCACAGGTATTCCTCATATTGATTCATCCTCTCTTCTGCACCTCACTCCTTTGGCTCACTGCACCTGTTTGTCCAAATGCCTAAATTGTTATCAATCTATAGGTTCCCCTTTGTGCTCCTTGTCTTTACTTCAGCATGTCGTCTGTCTGTTGTTTATGTCTGCAGCATTTGTAATCACACTGAGCTGACATTTTGAAACACCAATGATCCATAAAGCTGGTGCTGGTGTCAAACAGTGAAGCTGGCCAGACGACTACAGCTCATAAAGTCTTCTATTAACCACGAGACATTTTGCACATCACAATCCTCACAATAAACTTATTTAAAAATAAATCTAGTCATAGTGGTGGAGGCTGTAATTACAGCCATCATCAAAAAGAGAACTGAAATAATTACAATATAATTAGTAACATTTAATTATACAAAATATGCCCCATCATACCTCATGAACTGATTTGCTCATTTCATAAAGTCTTCAAATATAGGCAGAAAATGCACATCATGTCTGCAGCATGTTTCTGTTTCAGAGAGCCCAAATAGTCTGTGTGGAGCTGCTGGGTGACCAATGCAGTATTTTCAGATACTGTCGGTTTCACAGATTTCACCTGTCGTCTGCACCAGTGACCTTCCAGCAGAGTAGGAGTTGAGAAAGATAGAAATAAAAATAAAATAAATACCAACCAGTGGTTTTAAGGAGGGAAGTGGTGGTGGTATGACATGGGGGCATTTAAAAAACAGCATTTTCATTCTTTGCCTGAAGTGCAGCAGTGATAAATGAGAGTTAACAGACAGGATGTATTTTTAATCGCATTTTAAGAAGAATAACCCTGCAAAAATTGCAATTAACTGTACTCAACAAAAAATATAAATGCCACACTTTCATTTTTGCTCCCATTTTTTTTCTGAGTTGAAGTAAAAGATCTAATACTTCTGTGGATACAAAATTATTTATTTTCCTCAAACTTTGTTCACAAGTTTGTTTAAATCTGTGTTAATGAGCATTTCATCTGGTCAAAGATAATCCAAGCACCTGGCAGGCCCAACATACATGATTCTGCACAGATCTGTCTTGAACTGGTCACAATAAAATGCCACTCTAAAATGTGGAGTTGATCTTGAAAAAGATTATTAGATGAAGAAGTTGATTGTTGCAGTGGTAATGAAGTGGTAATGGTAGTGAAATGAACATTCAGTACAGCTTTGGTGGGCATTCCTGCAGTCAGCATGCAGGATACACTCCTTCATAACCTGTGACATCTGTCTCACAGGCCTAGGCAGGGACATGTGCTGACAACTGCAATGAAGGATGGTTGGTCAGGATCAGGATTTATTGTTCTAATGAACAAGAATCATCAGGAGATGACATATCCCCTTGGTTCCCACCGATCAGTAATACAACATGTTGGGGGATCACCCAAGTACACCCTTATGCTAAATATGAATGAAATTGGTCAAAGGTCCCCACTGGTCTGCAAAACAGTACTTGAGTTTCTGTTCTGCTCATGCAGGAGAGCCTGTGTCACTCCATCATGTCAATGTGTTGGCCTATACTGCTCTATGCCATGAAAGACAGTGCAAAAACCAGCAGGACAACCTTGTTGATGAAGAACAATCCTATTCCTCTGATGAGGATGACGACGAGGACTTTGATTAGTGTTGTGGCCTTGAATGAATCTAAAGACTAATCATCAAACATGACTGTATAGTAATTATTTGCTTGATATCTTGATGATTTATATTAAATTATAATTAAATTATATTAAATGTTAACCTGTCACACATTCCAGTAAGGGAAACAAGATTTCAGTGTTGATGTTTGCTTGTTGAATAAGTAGTTTCACTGAATGTTCTGTGCAAGCTCCAAACTATTATTGACAAGAACATACATTGCCACATTTCTCAAATTCTCATATTTTTATAATTCTGATATTTTCTCAACCTTCGTTTACATTATGTGTGATAACTTGTAACAGCTACTCTTCTCAGATGGCCATCACATATCACTGATAAGCTGAGATTCCAGGCTTTCAGAAAAACGATGGTAGCCTTTGCCACTTTCTCGGTAATGACCAACCCCCGCGGTTGATGCTCTAACAGTGCACTGACCTCCTGTTCTGGAGTCATGTTCATCTGTCCCTGGGATGGATATTGATAAGATTTTATCGATATCGATGCCATTATCGATTCTGCTTATCGATCTGATTCCTTATCGATTCCTTATTGATACCTCGTGAATTTTGTACTAAAAGTAGGCTTTACAGGTTTTCTATGTATTTCATTGAGTCTTAAAGTAAAGAAATATGAAATTGGTCACTGTATCCTTGATCTCTGGACATAAATAAAAATAAACAAAACGGTGTTTCGCTTTGAAGTTATTAATTCCGACTGGACTCTGGAGTCTGGAGCTGTGTGAAGAGAACGGAGAACAATTCTCATTTCTTTCTCCCAACAAGACAGGAGTCCCAGTTAGTAACTTTAATCCACACAAACGTGACTCACGATTGACATATTCAGGGATGAAAGTGGTGAAAAACAAAAAAAGCTGAAACCCAAAATTACACCCCAACACCACCCACACGAAAATTTTGAATTCTAGAAGCTCTGAAATGCAATCTGGAACTATTCCAGACAATAAACTGCAGTGAGTGCAGCATCCATTTAGGTGAAAAAAACCCAACTTTCCTTATTCAAATTCATTCCAGTAGTATTCTGCTCTTAGTAGGATGCAGCAGTTTTCTAGTTTGGCAGATAGTTCTGGAGAAAATCACTGAAGAAATTAACACATTGAAAATATGGTTTGACTGAAACAAATTGTCATTAAACTTAAATAAGACAGGGATGAAGTGGAGGTGTAAGAGTCACTAGATGTTCACAGGAAACATTTATTTCTGTATGTATGTATGTATGCATGTATGCATTTATTTATTTATGTATGTTCATTGTTAGTTGCTTTTATATTTTTTGTTGTGTTTCTATTCAGGTTCTTTTTGTCTCTTTCTTTAAAATTGTATATAATAAGTATATATTGTATATAATAATCATTAGATTATTAATATATAAACAAAAATACATTTAAAAAATATTACAATTTGAAAACAAATATTGTAATATTTCTTAAATGTATTTGTGTTTATATATTAATAATCTAATGATTATTATATACAATTTTAGAGAAAGAGACAAAAAGAAATTTAAGAAATATTACAATTTCAAAACAAATGGTGTGAGCAGGATAACTCAAAATGTTTTGAACGGATTTTGATGAAATTTTGTGGAGTGGTTGGAAATGACAAGATGAACACGTGATTAAATTTTAGTGGTAATCTGGATCCTGATGCTAATGCGTTAGCATGTCTATGGCATTTTCAATGTTAAAAGTTAGCATTAAGCAGTTGCAGCTGTCATCACGTTCGGGTGCATTTGTTGTCAAATTGCAATATTTCTTACATTTATTTTTGTTTATATATTAATAATCTAATGATTATTATATACAATTTTAGAGAAAGAGACAAAAAGAAATAGACCACTGTGCCAAGGAGGGAATCTCTTTAGGGTCAGTGACCCTATGGCCTTGTTTAAAGAACTGTTTCATAAATGTTAAAAAAATTCATATATTTGCAGTTTAGTTGAATAATAAATTGAATTTTGTCTCTTATTTGTTTTTGTCTATAAGCACATGCAATATCAATATCAGTGCTCAGATGACAGTAGCTTCTGGAAAAGGTGCAAGTTGCAATAAACTGTGATGCCAAGCACTAAGGATACATGCTATCCAGTCACAGCAGATGAAACATTTTTTACTACTGAGCAAACATCATTGTTAGACTTTTTTAGGTTCAATGATTCCACGGCGTGTAGATGTTATGGCGTCAGTGACCCCATGGCCTTGGCGGAGGTTTGCACTCTCTGAGTGCTTCTAGTTACGTTATAAAATACATCTATCAACTGTTTCAGAAGACCATAACAGGTCGGTTTAACGTAAAAAAGGTAAATAATACTCACAGACGTATGCTCTTTAGGGTTTTAGCGGGGGAAAATTAAGCGAAAGAAAGAAAGAATAAACGAAGCAATAGATCAAAGTACTGCTTCAATCTGTGAACCACGGCTTCGGTTGGTTCAAGGTTCAAAGCAAATCCGCGCTGCAGAAAAGTTGATTACGGACCTGCTGCAGGGTCTGTAATCAATGTAGAGAAATTATCATTTTCCTGACAAACACCCCCCAAAACAACAGCCACTCTGAAGGACCGATAACAGAATCGTTAAGCAAAAAGCTTATTGATGTCGGTGGATCGAATCATTACTTAACGATACCCGAAAGGAACCGGTTCTCGATACCCATCCCTAGTCCCTGGCCATCACATATTGAAAAGCTCAGATTCCAGACCTTCAGACAAGGTATGGTAGCCTTTACCACTTATTTCGACAACGCTTTATATATTTTGAGGCCCTGGCTGATGGAGCTATGCAGCTGGGGCCAAAAAACCTGAACGGGACATCCCTATTCAGAACGATTACTTAAGTCAACAAGCTAAAATTTGGCAACTGGGACTGTAAAGAACATGGACCAATTACAAGTACGCAGACAACTCAGAAGTTAAAACTAATACAGGAGAAACTTCAGAATAAAAATACTACAGATAAACATTAATAAATGACACAGAGGGCTAACTATTAGAAATAACCGAGTGACTCTCAAATAGACAAAAACAGGAAAACGTGACCCATGACTAGCCAAACTAACACAGTAGAGACGTCACAATAAGGGCACAACTTGCATATATATATATATATATATATATATATATATATATACAAGGGCTGTCAATAAAGTAAGGGTCCTTTTTATTTTTTTCAAAAACTATATGGATTTCATTCATATGTTTTTATGTCAGACATGCTTGAACCCTTGTGCGCATGCGTGAGTTTTTCCACGCCTGTCAGTGACGTCATTCACCTGTGAGCACTCCTTGTGGGAGGAGTCGTCCAGCCCCTCGTCAGAATTCCTTTGTCTGAGAAGTTGCTGAGAGACTGGCGCGTTGTTTGATCAAAATTTTTTCTAAACCTGTGAGACACATCGAAGTGGACACGGTTCGAAAAATTAAGCTGGTTTTCAGTGAAAATTTTAATGGCTGATGAGAGATTTTGAGGTGATTCTGTCGCTTTAAGGACTTCCCACGGGGCGAGACGTCGCTCAGCGCTCTCAGCCGCCATCGTCAGCCTGTTCAAGCTGAAAACCTCCACATTTCAGGCTCTATTGATCCAGGACGTCGTGAGAGAAAAGAGAAGTTTCAGAAGAAGTCGGTTTCAGCATTTTATCCGGATATTCCACTGTTAAAGGAGATTTTTTAATGAAAGACGTGCGGACGGATCCACGCGTCGGGACGCAGCCGACGCGGTGCGGCGGCACAGGAAAAACACCTCCGTGTTGATAACCATTTGTAAAATCCAGGCGGCTTTTGATGGCTTTCAGTGGAGTGAGTATATGAGAAATTGTTTAACAGGCAGGACATGTTCCAACTTGTCCTTAAGGCTTTCAACAGAGGTGTTTTTCCTGTGGCGGAGCGTCGCGGCGGCTGCGTCCCGACGCGCGGACCCGTCCGCACGTCTTTCATTAAAAAAATCTCCTTTAACAGTGGAATATCCGGATAAAATGCTGAAACCGACTTCTTCTGAAACTTCTCTGTTCTCTCACGACGTCCTGGATCAATAGAGCCTGAAATGTGGAGGTTTTCAGCTTGAACAGGCTGACGACGGCGGCTGAGAGCGCTGAGCGACGTCTCGCACCGTGGGAAGTCCTTAAAGCGACAGAATCACCTCAAAATCTCTCATCAGCCGTTAAAATTTTCACTGAAAACCAGCTTAATTTTTCGAACCGTGTCCACTTCGATGTGTCTCACAGGTTTAGAAAAAATTTTGATCAAACAACGCGCCAGTCTCTCAGCAACTTCTCAGACAAAGGAATTCCGACGAGGGGCTGGATGACTCCTCCCACAAGGAGTGCTCACAGGCGAATGACGTCACCGACAGGCGTGGAAAAACTCACGCATGCGCACGAGGGTTCAAGCATGTCTGACGTAAAAACATATGAATGAAATCCATATAGTTTTTGAAAAAAATTAAAAGGACCGTTACTTTATTGACAGACCTCGTATATATATATATATATATATATATATATATATATATATATATATATATATATATATATATATATATAGTAATTCATTCCTTCTCATGAGTTAGATTATGTATCTGCAATATTGTTTATTATAGCTGCAACATCGCTTCATAATCTGATGTCACGTTTAGATGGCCCGTGCACAGCAACACGCAGCGACACGCGGTGACACGGGCGATGTTTGCAAATAGACTGCGCAATGTTCACGACGAGTTCACGCAGGTGGCACAAAGTTTATGCGTGCCAGAAATTTTGAACATTTCAAAATTTTCTTCGCCCACTGGCACACATCTGTGCACGATTCATGCACAGTTTACAACGAGTTCACTCAATGACACGCAAGATTGTGTGCCACGTTTGGTGACAATCAAGTTAGCACAACTGAAGTAATGTCACTCACATGTGAAATGTCACATGACTGAGTGACTCCTCGTGCATAGTGACATCTAGTCCACTGGCTGCATCCTTGGAAATTAAACTGATGAAGCACCAGTTTTTATTTATATTACATTTGTGTTTAAAAGTGTTTGCAAGCCATTTTACTCTGATATGCATTTGAGAAGCACAGTAATGACTGTGGAGTCACCCTGAATACTAATATTCTTAACTTGGCACATTTGACAAAGGCCGAGCTTAGTTAAAGACTCAACAGTAAGGATTAGTTTAAGGAGATATTTGCAGCCTTTAGGGTAACGCTGAAATGTCTTATCTCCTGGATTGTTCATGAAGCCAGCTCAGCTCCTTGAATCAAACCAATCTGCATTTCAAGAGGTTTAGTATTTGACCTTGATCTCATGCTATGGGGAAGAAGGGTAATGCTATTCTGCTTGCAAATGAATACAGAATTCTCTTTCCTGTCCAAAGTTTTGAGAGAAATTGACCATTTGTATTCTCAGTCACCCACTGCCACCATACTGTTACATAAATCACCTCTATTCTCACAAATTTACACACACACAC
Organism: Thalassophryne amazonica; assembly: GCF_902500255.1. Lineage (NCBI taxonomy): Eukaryota > Metazoa > Chordata > Actinopteri > Batrachoidiformes > Batrachoididae > Thalassophryne > Thalassophryne amazonica. The sequence continues at coordinate 83,677,245 of NC_047106.1, forward strand.
ACACACACACACACACACACACACACACACACACACACACACACACACACACACACACACACACACACACACACACACACACACACACACACACACACCTTCTGTATATTATAAATGTTAAAGTCGACAAGGGATATCTGTTCACTTTTTAACATTTGACTGAATTACTGATGTGATTAGATTTTTAGTTCTCTTCAGCTAGCACAAGAGAAAAGGGAGTGAGGAGGTTTCTCTCCCTGTGTGGCTCTGCATGTATGCGTGTGTGATATAAAGTCACAAGCACACAAACACGTACACCCTCAGGACAGCTGGAGGTAGCGCTGCAGACGGTCCTGGTTGTTATTCCAACAGAGCTGGGTCTCCAGTACCATCACTAACATACTGGAGACACATGCACTGTAGAATACAGCCAGGCCATGAAGAAGGGGCCCCGACACACACACACACACACACACACACACACACACACACACACACACACACACACACACACACACACACACACACACACACACACACACACACACACACACACACACACACACACACACACACATATATATGGAGCTGTACATAAGGAATAACTGGACTACTGAGATATCTGGGAAAGTCAGGAATTATTGTTTCCATTTGCTCCAGTCTCAGAGGGATTTGAAATAATAAAATTAAAGTGCACAAAAATCAGAACAGACAAAGTTTGAAGAAAATTTGATCTCTCTCTCTCTCTCTCTCTCTCTCTGTCACTCACTCTCACACACACTAGAAGCTAATGGACTAGAGGTAGTTGTAACACAATAAAGTGTTGCAGCTATAGTGATGGTGAGACTGAGAAGAACAGGGGAAAAGGAGCAGCATCACCATCATGGTGTTGGAGTCCAGTGTATGCATACTTTAAATTACATTATTTAACCATGATAGAACAAAATACGTATCACTTCATAACCATTATCATTTAATTACAGAGTTCAGTGTGTGTATATACGAGGGTAGGCTGAAAAGTTCTAAGGCTCACCAAGAAGGAGAAATGCCATTTCAATAAAACTTGGCATGTATTAAGTTCAACTCTTCTGATGACTAACTGTGTTATTTTCTTCCAGGTTGTGAGGTAGTTTGTGGTTCACAGCCAAGTTTGAAAGTTCGTAGTAGAGGGAAATGGCAAAAATGGACAAAATCTGGCATCGCGGTGTGATTAAGTACCTGCATAAGAAGGGGTTAAAGCCCATTAAAGGACATTCATGCGGATATGGTTGCTACATTAGGGGATGAAGCTCCCTCCATATCTACAGTGCAGAAGTGGGCAGCTGAATTTAAGAGGGGCAGAGAGAGCCTTGAAGGCAACCCAAGGTCTGGGCGGCCTGCAACAGCCACAACCCAGAAAAACATTGACCTTGTTCATGAAATGGTGATGGAAAACAGACGATCGACGATTAATCAGCTAGCAGATACTGTGGGAATATCCCGTGAGAGAACTGAACACATTCTGCATGAAGAACTTGGAATGTCAAAGGTGTCAGCTCGGTGGGTGCCACGTCTTCTGACGCCTGATCAGAAATGCACCAGGCTAGTCATGTCGAAGGCAAACTTGGCGCAATTTGAAGAGGATCCAGCCAATTACATGGAACGTTTTCTTACCCAGGATGAGTGTTGGGTTCACCACTTTGAACCAGAGCCAAAAAAACAATCAATGCAGTGGAAACACCCAAGGTCACCACCTCCAAAGAAGGCCAAGATCGTTTCGTCTGCGGGGAAGGTCATGGTTCAGTTTTCTGGGATGCCAAGGGCATTGTGTTCGTGGACTATCTTGAAAAGGGACAAACCATAAATGGACAGTACTATTCTAACCTACTGAGACAGTTACGTGAGGCTATCAAAAAGAAGCGATCAGGAAAGCTGATGAAAGGGGTGCTGTTCCATCAAGACAATGCCCCAGATCACAAGTGAACAGTGGCCATGGCCACTATCCACAAGTGTGGATTCGAACTGGTAGATCACCCACCATACTCCCCTGACTTGGCACCCTCGGACTTTCATCTGTTCCCAAACCTGAAAAAAACTTGGCTGGGAAGCACTGTCGGAGCAATGATGAGGTGATGGCTGCCGTTGAGGACTATTTTGACTCTCAAGATGAAAGCTTCTATGCCAAGGGAATCGAAGCACTCAAGCACCGCTGGAAGAAGTGTGTGGAGTTACAGGGAGACTATGTAGAAAAATAACCCTGAATTTGTTCAATTCGACAACTGCATCATAGTCAGCCTTAGAACTTTTCAGCCTACCCTCGTACACTCTATAATGGGATTTTGTTCTTTCAGCATGTTATTTTAAGTCACTATGACACATGTTTACAGAAGCTCTTCTGACAACACAAAATTATTGGTTAATAACTACAAAACAAATGCTTCACTGATAGTCTGCATCTAGATGAATTAAAAAAACTATGTCAGTCCTTTGGGGGCAGCCAGGTAGGTGCTTAAGTTACAAGGTTTGCCTCAATTAATTACATGTTTGGGACTGTAATTAATTGGCCAAATCCATCACAGTCAATTTCCGGTGAACAATGTCATCAACAATGTCCATGGTATGGAATCAGATTTATGTCAATATAATCAAAACATTTTAAGTAAATAAATAAGTCACTCAAGCCAACAAATAAATAAATAAAAACCCTCAAAGCAAAATTTGTAACAACAACAAAAAATGTATTTAATGTGTGTGGGCTGCAGTCCTCCAGTGTGCCCTGAAGGTACTGCAAATGGAATGGAATGGAATGTCATTAATTTTCAGTTTCATACTGAAGTTAAAAATTTCACAAAAACATTTATGATAAAAAAATCTAATCAGAAGTAATAGTCATTTGATTTGAATGACATCATTCTTCATTGATTGGATGTAGTTTAAAAACCTATATAGGAAAATACTTTATCGTAGTCTCATAAAAATTGTGAATTGTGGTTTAGGTGGGGCTCCCCCTTGCCACCTTATCATGGTGGGGGAGTTTGCATACCCGGATGATCCTAGGAGCTATGCTGTCGAGGGCTTTCTGCCCCTTGTAGGGTCTCCCATGGCAAACAGGTCTTAGGTGACGGGTCAGACTAAGGGCAGTTCGGAAGCTCCTATGACCTGTGTGATATCAAGGACTATGGTATGGCGGAGCCGGGGCCCCATCCTGGAGCCAGGCCTGGGGTTGGGGCTCGCGCGCGAGCGCCTGGTGGTCATGTCTTAGCCCACGGGGCCCGGCCGGGCTCAACCCAAAAGAGCGACATGGGCCCGCCCTCCTGTGTGTTCACCACATGCAGAGGGGGCCATGGGAGTCGGGTGCAGAGAGGACTGGGTGGCAGTCGAGGACTGGGTGGCAGTCGAGGGCGGGTGGCCCGGTGGCCTGGTCCGCGCTCACAGCCTCTGTCTGTTGGGACGTGGAATGTCACCTCGCTGGGGGGGGGGGGGGGGGGGGGGCCTGAGCTTGTGCAGGAGGTCGAGAGGTACCAACTAGAGATAGTTGGGCTCACCTCCATGCACAGCTTGGGCTCTGGTACTCCTGGTACTCCTGGAGAGGGGCTGGGTGCTCCACTTCTCTGGTATTGCCCGCGGGGAGAGGCAGCGAGCTGGGGTAGCATTGCTCATTGCTCCGCAGCTCAGTCGGCATGTGTTGGAGTTCACCCCGGTGAATGAGAGGGTTGTGTCCCTACGCCTTTGGGTCGGAGACAGGTCTCTCACTGTTGTCTCGGCCTACAGGCCGAGCGGCAGTGCAGAGTACCCGACCTTCTTGGAGTCCCTGGGAGGGGTACTAGATAGTGCTCCAACTGGGGACTCCATTGTTCTCCTGGGGGACTTCAACGCCCACGTGGGCGGTGACAGTGAGACCTGGAGGGGGTGATCGGGAAGCACGGCTTCCTTGATCTGAACCCGAGTGGTGTTGGTGGCAAGGCTCCTGGGGTGGATGAAATCCGTCCTGAGTACCTTAAGTCTCTGGATGTTGTGGGACTGTCTTGGTTGACACTCCTGTGTAACATCGCGTGGCGGTCGGGGACAGTGCCTCTGGATTGGCAGGCCGGGGTAGTGGTCCCTCTGTTTAAGAAGGGGGACCGGAGGGTGTGTTCCAACTATAGGGGGATCACACTCCTCAGCCTCCCTGGTAAGGTCTATTCCAGAGTACTGGAGAGGAGAATTCGACCGATAGTCAAACCTTGGATTCAGGAGGAGCAGTGTGGTTTTCGTCCTGGTCGCGGCACACTGGACCAGCTCTACACCCTCCATCAGGTGCTCGAGGGGTTCATGGGAGTTCACCCAACCAGTCCACATGTGCTTTGTGGATCTGGAGAAAGTGTTTGACCATGTCCCTCGAGGCACCCTGTGGGGGGTGCTCTGGGAGTACAGGGTCCGGGGTCCTTTGCTAAGGGCTATCCAGTCCCTGTACGACTGCAGCAGGAGCTTGGTTCGCATTGCCGGTAGTAAGTCAAACCTGTTTCCAGTGCAAGTTGGCCTCCGCCAGGGCTGCCCTTTGTCACCGGTTCTGTTCATTACCTTTATGGACAGAATTTCTAGGCACAGTCAGGGTGTAGAGGGGGTCCAGTTTGGGAAAAACAGAATCTCATCTCTGCTGTTTGTGGACGATGTGGTTCTGTTGGCTTCATCAAATCAGGACCTTCAGTGTGCACTGGGGCGGTTTGCAGCCAAGTGTGAAGTGTCCAGGATGAAAATCAGCACCTCCAAATCCGGCCATGGTTCTCGACCGGAAAAAGGTGCCTTGCTCTCTTCAGGTCGGTGAAGTGTCCTTGCCTCAAGTGGAGGAGTTTAAGTATCTCGGGGTCTTGTTCACGAGTGAGGGACAGATGGAGCATGAGATCAACAGACAGATCGGTGCAGAGTCTGCAGTGATGCGGTCACTGTATTGGACCATCGTGGTGAAGAGAGAGCTGAGCAGGGGGGCAGAGCTCTCGATTTACCGATCGATCTACGTTCCGACCCTCACCTATGGTCATGAGATTTGGCTCATGACCGAAAGAACAAAATCGTGAGTACAAGCAGCCGAGATGAGTTTCCTCTGCAGGGTAGCTGGGCGCTCCCTTAGAGATAGGGTGAGGAGCTCGGAATTACTTTTGTTTACAAATGAAACCATAAGTAAAAAGTGCTTTGCATTTCATGTCTCCTGCCACACGTCTGTGTTGTTGCATGAGGTAAGTAAATCACAATTTTTAAAATTAATTAATTAATTAATACATTTTTGCAACAGCAGCTGGCAGCTGACCTGCCCCCTTCTGCTGGGGATGGCTGAGCTTCTCACAGCAGTCTGACTGTTGCAAAACACACGACAGGAAATAACATATATGATTTTAGGTTTTACAAATGTTTTTGACTGTTAAGCTTTACTCACTATGCCAGGAAAAAAATAAAAAAGTTAGCAGACTGCAAGTTAGCGGAACTAAATTTAATGGGTGCTAATTGGTCCACTGATGGTTTTCAAAGTTAGCTGAAAGGCTAATCCACAAACAAAAAAGTTAGCTTAGACAATTAGCGGTTAGCGGACTACTGGAACTGTGCCCACTGCTGATAACTGGCATTGTGGTGGTGCTGTTATCACACAGCAAGTAGATCTGGGGTTCAATTCCCAAACCCTCATCTTTGTGCATCTGGAAATGTGTCAGGAAGGACATGCATCATAAAACTTGTGCCAAATCAACATACGGAAAATCTGCTATGGCAAACATGGGAGCAGCAAAAAGCATCGTTCACATTTATAATTTCGGACAAGTAGCTTGAAGAATTCAAGACCACAACAAACTCTTTTAATGTGGCTTAAATTACTTTGGGAGTGAGCAGAATTAACAAGAAAGTTGAATAAATTAGTCTATCTGAATGAACTAAGCTATGTTTCCTTAACTTGTTTTTTTAAATTAAATTGACTTAAGGCAGGTCTTCACCTCGATTATAAGTTGACACAATAAATTATATTTCACAGTGTGGGTGTGGATGTGGGAAAGTGCGGCACCAGTGCATGCTCCCAGACTTGACTTGACTTGGCGTGATCACTATTTAGTTGATGAAGAATGTTCATTGTGTCACGTAGTAACCAAATTCCAAAGACACTGCTGCTTGTCACTGTGTAGCACCCATGAGATGAGAAGATGTTGGACAAGACCATTTCCTAACACTCTTCTTTCTTTCTTTCTTTTTTTATCTTTGGAGCAAAAGCAAAGGGATTGCAATCGCAAACTATTCTTCACTGCTGTCACAGATCTAAACTGAATTAATGGACAAAAAAGATCCATGTTAAACACACAGTGGTGGCCAAGTGGTTACTGGGCTTGGCTTCAGTGCAGAAGGTTCCGGTTCAAACCCCATCCCTGCAGGTTTCTCCGTCAGGAAGGGCATCCGGCGTAAAACTTCTGCCAATTCAACATGCAGGTCTGCCTGGGATTTGCTGTGGTGACCCTGAGTGCAAACAAGGGAGCAGCCAAAGGGATTACTATCACTTTGTAACTACCACCTGACTCCCAGCATGCTTATAATTGCTTTCCCCCTCTGTAATGGTGAATACAATGCAGAGAACAGACGAGATGATTATATTCCACAGATCTTCATTTTTAAACATGAATCAGTCCAGGATTAATAACAGGAAATCATTCCAAATAGAATAGAATAGAACAGAAAAGAATGGAGCCTTTATGGTCATTGTACATGTATGCAACAAAATTTGTCCTCTACATTTAACCCATCCTAATTACAGTTAGACACAATCCAACCACTAGGAGCAGTGGGCAGCCACAGTCCAGTGCCCGGGGACCAACTCCCGATGTAGAGATGCTGCCTTGGTCAGGGACAGAGAAAGGAGCAGGCCCTAAATAAGCATGTTTTGATTGTGGAAGGAAATCGGAGTACCCAGAGGAAACCTTCACAGACATGTGGAGAACATGTAAACTCCACACAGAAAGGGTGGTAAGCGGTCCCACAACCTTCTTGCTGTGAGGTATGAGTGCTAACCACTAAGCCATCGTGCCACCCTAGGTGACAGTCTTTAACAGGAAGGTGGCAGAGGGTTATCCAAAACCAGGCAAAGTTAAGTAACAAGGAGCTATCATATCGATCAATCAGTCCAAAACAGCAGACAATGATCAGGAATCTAGGATAGCAGCAAACGTCTGCAACAGGAAATCAGTAACAAACAATGTAACAATAGACACTAGAAATATGCAGAAAAATGCTTTACAATCCAACCAAGATGAGTAGAGAGACACACTAATATATTGGAGGGAGATGATGACAAAGGGTGGCAGCTGTGGAAATTGGTCTTATTGAAACACATGTGGGAGGATAGTACAGAAAGAGGACACCAGAGGGAGTCAGAGACCATATACAGAGAGAAGGAGAACAAGATGCCAAAAAAAAAACAAAACAAATGAAAAAGAAAAAGTGCATTTGATAAACACACTTTGCATTTTTAGCTCATCTATGCTGTTGCATGCAATATAGTCTACAGCTCTAAATAAATGGATCCAAACATGTCTGTTATTGTATTATGATGGTCTTCAGAAGGATGGCTTTCTAAATTTCATCTCACGAAGTGTGCTGAATACAATCTTAAAATCACCCACATCTTCAGGCAAAAGAAAAAGTTCACAATTTCCTGCCAACTTCCTCAATCGAAGCATTGGCACTTGCTCAGTTACATTATTGTCTGAAGATGTCACCTGAAAGATGTCCTACCCATCAAGGCAAAAACTGGTGCAGAAGACTGTTGGACAGACCATCATCTGACATGCTCCAGGATCCAGCTGAACATCTGCCCCAAGGGGAGGCCTGGACACTGCAAATCTGACAAAAGGTTCAACATCATCAAGCTTGAAGACCCAGATAAAAAAGCAGCTTTTCAACAGCTTTTGATAGACGAACTCCCCACAAAGTACCCCGTCTGAGCTCCTAAACAACGGGAGGAGCTCAAGACAGCCTAAACAACAGTCAAGAAATCTTGAGACACCGTAAGAGGAAGCAGAAGGACTAGACTGATGAGAATGACCAGATCTGCCAATGACTCATTAGCCTAAAGTGAAAAGCTTTCCCTGACCTCCAGAAAGATCCAACCTCACAAGACAAAAAGTTGAGACTGCAGAAAAGCAAGGCAACTCATGTTTCTGCAAAATGTGCAAGCTGAAAAATCAGTGGTGGATCATCAAGGCTCCTGAAATCCAAGCCCTTGCCAACAGAAACGATAGTAGACGTTTCTGTCATGCCAAAAAAGCCATCTATGCCCCCTCAACCCAAGGACAAGCACCTCTTCAAAGCAAGGATGGCTTGAGACTGTTGAAGACCAAAGATGATATCAGTGCTTGATGGAAAGAATACTGTAAAGACCTCATGAACCCCAAACCAGTAACTGAGGAGAAGGAAGTGTGCAGCCATCTGCAAAGACAAAACATTGTTGAAGAACTCAGCCAAACCCCACCTTTTTAAGAAACTCTCCTTGCCCATAAGCACCCAGGGAAGACAACATTCCTGTTGTGGTCTTTAAAGAAGGAGGGTCATTTCTCTAACAGCAACTGCACAACTCATCATCAAAATCTGGACTCAAGAAGAAATGCCTGCAGACCTGGAAGGCTTAATGACTGTCACCATCTACAAGTGGAAAGTAGACAGGTTGCCGTCTACTACAGGAAAACATCTAGCACAGATCGTCAACAACCACCCGAGACAATGAGTGGAAAAAACCTTCCTGTAACCCAGAGTAGCTTCCGACCAGCAACGGGGAGTACAGGAATGATCTTCAATCTCCGCCAATTACAAGAAAAGTGTAGAGAGCAACGCCAACCCCTGTACCTTGCCTTCACTGACATTTTGAAGGTGTTCTACAGTATACGAGGTCTGTTAGAAAAGTATCCAACCTTTTTATTTTTTGCAAAAACCGTATGGATTTGAATCACGTGTGATTGCATCAGCCAAGCTTGAACCTTCGTGCGCATGCGTGAGTTTTTTTCACGCCTGTTGGTTGTGTCATTCGCCTGTGAGCAGGCTTTGTGTGAGCAGTGGTCCACCCCTCTCGTCGGATTTTTATTGCGAATAAAATGTCTGAATGATTTGGAGCTTTGCTGCATCAATTTTTTCCAGAAACTGTGAGAGACCTCCAGGTGGACACCATTCGGAAAATTCAGATGGCTTTCAGGGACGATTTTATGGGGATTACACAGATTAAGGAGTGCTCCAGCCGGTTTAAAGACCGCCCACAGCTGCTGAAAGCGCGCCGTGTCTGAGCGCCGATCGACAGGCTGAATCAACCAGATCATTTCCAACGTGAAGGCTTTGTTGATCCGGGACATCGTCTGACTTACACAAAAATGGCAGGAGACGTGGACATCAGTACTTTTTCAGCACATTCCACTGTTACAGGAGTTTTTTTCATGGAAAGAGAAGCGGAGGGATGCGCCATGGAGCCGTTCATGGCGCGGCACAAAACCACCTCCGTGTTGGTCTCACAGGACGGCTTTGAGATGGCTTTCAGACAGCTTTCGGTGGCTTTTCAGTCGTGTGACTATCCGAGAAATTGTGGATGAGCCTGGACATGCCAGAACATGTCCTGTGAGGCTTCATCACGGCGGTGCCTTGTGCCATGCGGCACCGCCGCGAAAAAATGCTGATGTCCACGTCTTCCGCAATTCCTGTGCTAGTCAGACGACGTCCCGGATAAAACACAACGTCCAGTTTGGAAATGAACGGCACATTCCACTGTTACAGGAGTTTTTGTCATGGAAAGAGGAGCGGAGGAATTCCGTGCGTCGCGGCGGTGCCGCATGGCGCAAAGCAACGCCGTGATGAAGCCTCACAGGACATGTTCTGGCATGTCCAGACTCATCCACAATTTCTCGGATAGTCACATGACTGAAAAGCCACCAAAAGCCGTCTGAAAGCCATCTCAAAGCCATCCTGTGAGACCAACACGGAGGTGGTTTTGTGCCGCGCCATGAACGGCTCCGTGGCGCATTCCTCCACTTCTCTTTCCATGGAAGGAAAAAATTCCTGTAACAGTGGAATGTGCCGAAAAAGTGCTGATGTCCATGTCTTCTGCCATTTTTGTGTAAGTCTCTTAGCTCTCAGCAGCTGTGGGCGGTCTTTAAACCGGCTGGAGCACTCCTTAATCTGTGTTATCCTCATAAAATCGTCCCTGAAAGCCATCTGAATTTTCCGAATGGTGTCCACCTGGAGGTCTCTCACAGTTTCTGGAAAAAATTGATGCAGCAAAGCTCCAAATGGTTTAGACATTTATTCGCAATAAAAATCCGATGAGAGGGGGGGGACCACTGCTCACACAAAGCCTGCTCACAGGTGAATGACGCAACCGACAGGCGTGAAAAAACTCACACATGCGCACGAAGGTTCAAGCGTGGCTGATGCAATCACACGTGATTCAAATCCATATGGTTTTTGAAAAAAATAAAAAGGTTGGAGGTTAAATAAAAAGGTATAAATATAAATATAAATAAAAATAAAAATAAATAAATAAAAAGGTTCTAACAGACCTCGTATATATATCCTGAGCAAAACTGGCTGTTCATGCACCTGCGGGAGCCCATCATGTTGGAGCAGGCGCACTGGATCGGGCCTGAAAGGGGCATGGGAGACCCTCTGAGACTGCTGATCATGAAATTCCAGAGTTACAAACAGAAGACGACTGTGATTAACGCCGCAAAGCAGAAGGAAAATATCCTGTACAAGAATGTTCGTGTTCGGTTCACCATGACTTGCCTACAGAGGTGCACAAACAGAGGAAGCAATACGACACGGTGCGTAAACAACTTTGGTAGCTGGGACTGAGACATGGAATAAGATCGCCTGCCACAATGCTGGTAACATACAAAGACAAGACTCTGACATTTGATAAGCCCGCGGAGGTGGAGGAGTTCATACGCAAAGGTCAAAGAAGAGAGATTATCAGATCAGCAATAGTTTTTATTGTAAAGTAAAAAAAAAAATTGAGCTAAACAGTCATGTGCTATTTTACGTTTATTTGAGTTAAACAAATCTGCGTCATGACTCGATGCAAATTCCAGAATTATTATTATTATTATTTTTTGGTTTTTCCCCTTTTTTTTCTTCTTCTTTCTTTTCTCCCCAATAAGGTAAACAGGTCAATAACATTGTACAATATTATATCCCCTCCACCACGGGTGGGACTGGAGTTTTAAATGGCTTGCATTTCCTATTGTTATTATTTGAATATACATTATTTTTTTCTTCTTCCCTACTCCCCTTATTTTTATTTTATTTTTTTCTTTATTATTACTTTTTATTTTTTTTATTTTAATATTATTTTCTCTTAGCCTTGCTTAGTTTAATTATGTTTATTATCTTTGTGATATTGTGTTATCCATAAGAATGTGCACATTGACTTGCTCAATAGGTTTCTTTTTTCCTTTTTTTTAATATCTGATTCGGAGCAGGAGAGCATGGACTGTACTTTTCTGTGTATTGTTAAACTGAGAGGATTGATTTCGAATCTATCCCTAAAGGTTATACGAAGTCAACATAACCAAGGGGGAACAAACATCCCGTGAGGGAACGGGGCGTTTTTTTTCTTTTCTGTTTTAAGAGTTCAAAGGGTTCAGGATCTGTTTTACTGTTTTATGGTTAACCTTACTCAGATCAATAGCCAGCTAAAGTTATTTTTGTTTTTAAATGGCACAAAAGGTAAATCTGAAATGTATGTCCTGGAATTGCAGAGGTTTACAGAAAAAAAATTAAACAAGTTATGAATAAACTTAGGGATTCAAGTTCAAAAATTATATTTTTACAGGAGACGCATACAGTTGATGAAGACCATATAAAAATAAGCAGAAGATGGCAGGGAGCTGTGTATGCAGCATCATTTAATTCGCAGGCAATGGCCCAGTCACACGGCACTTAACGAAGGGTGACGAAGCCCTGACGAAACAAGAAATCTGGACTTTCGTTGACTGTCGTTGACATCGTTTAACCTTTGCGCAGCTTCGTTCCTGCAGCGGGCGCTTCGTCAGGATTTTTAAACTGTTGAAAAATTTGAACGAAGGGCAACGAAAACCTCAGTTCGTCTGTGTTTCGTTTTGCTGTTGTTCTTGACGTTTATTAATCGTTTGTGTAGTTTTTGTAACGTTATTGTTTAATTTGACTTCGTTGTAGCAGCTGAATGTTTTCACACAGTGCAGAAGCCGGTTTGTGAGCGCTGAGGCTGCTGCTGCGTTCATGTACCATCAGAAATTACAGGGCAAACTCAGCCTGCTTGCTTGGATTTTTTTAAATCTGTGTGGGGGGGCAGCTTCAATGGGCTCAGGCACATTACATAGGCCAGAATTAATATTTTGTGTGGATATAATTAATTATTTTGCCACAAGCAACTGTTGAATTTGAAACAACGAAAAAGTTGCGTAATTTCCGACAGTACATGAATGCAGCATCAGCGGCAGCAGGAGCTCTTGCGTGCGCTTATTATTTTGTATTAAATATAACAATCTGAGTGTAGGAATGACAATCCAGTCCTTCTGTACATGTGGCAACAGGCAGATGAATCAAAATGATGATATAAAGAGCTGTTCTGGAAGGAAGAATTCACATTGTGGATCAGTGATCAGCTGGTGGAAATAACCGCAGGAGTCAATGCGCGCATTCAATCAATCAATCAATCAATTTTTTTTTTATATAGCGCCAAATCACAACAAACAGTTGCCCCAAGGCGCTTTATATTGTAAGGCAAGGCCATACAATAATGATGTAAAACCCCAACGGTCAAAACGACCCCCTGTGAGCAAGCACTTGGCTACAGTGGGAAGAAAAACTCCCTTTTAACAGGAAGAAACCTCCAGCAGAACCAGGCTCAGGGAGGGGCAGTCTTCTGCTGGGACTGGTTGGGGCTGAGGGAGAGAACCAGGAAAAAGACATGCTGTGGAGGGGAGCAGAGATTGATCACTAATGATTAAATGCAGTGTGGTGCATACAGAGCAAAAAGAGAAAGAAACAGTGCATCATGGGAACCCCCCAGCAGTCTACGTCTATAGCAGCATAACTAAGGGATGGTTCAGGGTCACCTGATCCAGCCCTAACTATAAGCTTTAGCGAAAAGGAAAGTTTTAAGCCTAATCTTAAAAGTAGAGAGGGTGTCTGTCTCCCTGATCTGAATTGGGAGCTGGTTCCACAGGAGAGGAGCCTGAAAGCTGAAGGCTCTGCCTCCCATTCTACTCTTACAAACCCTAGGAACTACAAGTAAGCCTGCAGTCTGAGAGCGAAGCGCTCTATTGGGGTGATATGGTACTACGAGGTCCCTAAGATAAGATGGGACCTGATTATTCAAAACCTTATAAGTAAGAAGAAGAATTTTAAATTCTATTCTAGAATTAACAGGAAGCCAATGAAGAGAGGCCAATATGGGTGAGATATGCTCTCTCCTTCTAGTCCCCGTCAGCACTCTAGCTGCAGCATTTTGAATTAACTGAAGGCTTTTTAGGGAACTTTTAGGACAACCTGATAATAATGAATTACAATAGTCCAGCCTAGAGGAAATAAATGCATGAATTAGTTTTTCAGCATCACTCTGAGACAAGACCTTTCTGATTTTAGAGATATTGCGTAAATGCAAAAAAGCAGTCCTACATATTTGTTTAATATGCGCTTTGAATGACATATCCTGATCAAAAATGACTCCAAGATTTCTCACAGTATTACTAGAGGTCAGGGTAATGCCATCCAGAGTAAGGATCTGGTTAGACACCATGTTTCTAAGATTTGTGGGGCCAAGTACAATAACTTCAGTTTTATCTGAGTTTAAAAGCAGGAAATTAGAGGTCATCCATGTCTTTATGTCTGTAAGACAATCCTGCAGTTTAGCTAATTGGTGTGTGTCCTCTGGCTTCATGGATAGATAAAGCTGGGTATCATCTGCGTAACAATGAAAATTTAAGCAATACCGTCTAATAATACTGCCTAAGGGAAGCATATATAAAGTGAATAAAATTGGTCCTAGCACAGAACCTTGTGGAACTCCATAATTAACTTTAGTCTGTGAAGAAGATTCCCCATTTACATGAACAAATTGTAATCTATTAGACAAATATGATTCAAACCACCGCAGCGCAGTGCCTTTAATACCTATGGCATGCTCTAATCTCTGTAATAAAATTTTATGGTCAACAGTATCAAAAGCAGCACTGAGGTCTAACAGAACAAGCACAGAGATGAGTCCACTGTCCGAGGCCATAAGAAGATCATTTGTAACCTTCACTAATGCTGTTTCTGTACTATGATGAATTCTAAAACCTGACTGAAACTCTTCAAATAGACCATTCCTCTGCAGATGATCAGTTAGCTGTTTTACAACTACCCTTTCAAGAATTTTTGAGAGAAAAGGAAGGTTGGAGATTGGCCTATAATTAGCTAAGATAGCTGGGTCAAGTGATGGCTTTTTAAGTAATGGTTTAATTACTGCCACCTTAAAAGCCTGTGGTACATAGCCAACTAACAAAGATAGATTGATCATATTTAAGATCGAAGCATTAAATAATGGTAGGGCTTCCTTGAGCAGCCTGGTAGGAATGGGGTCTAATAAACATGTTGATGGTTTGGATGAAGTAACTAATGAAAATAACTCAGACAGAACAATCGGAGAGAAAGAGTCTAACCAAATACCGGCATCACTGAAAGCAGCCAAAGATAACGATACGTCTTTGGGATGGTTATGAGTAATTTTTTCTCTAATAGTTAAAATTTTGTTAGCAAAGAAAGTCATGAAGTCATTACTAGTTAAAGTTAATGGAATACTCAGCTCAATAGAGCTCTGACTCTTTGTCAGCCTGGCTACAGTGCTGAAAAGAAACCTGGGGTTGTTCTTATTTTCTTCAATTAGTGATGAGTAGAAAGATGTCCTAGCTTTACGGAGGGCTTTTTTATAGAGCAACAGACTCTTTTTCCAGGCTAAGTGAAGATCTTCTAAATTAGTGAGACGCCATTTCCTCTCCAACTTACGGGTTATCTGCTTTAAGCTACGAGTTTGAGAGTTATACCATGGAGTCAGACACTTCTGATTTAAAGCTCTCTTTTTCAGAGGAGCTACAGCATCCAAAGTTGTCTTCAATGAGGATGTAAAACTATTGACGAGATACTCTATCTCCCTTACAGAGTTTAGGTAGCTACTCTGCACTGTGTTGTTATATGGCATTAGAGAACATAAAGAAGGAATCATATCCTTAAACCTAGTTACAGCGCTTTCTGAAAGACTTCTAGTGTAATGAAACTTATTCCCTACTGCTGGGTAGTCCATCAGAGTAAATGTAAATGTTATTAAAAAATGATCAGACAGAAGGGAGTTTTCAGGGAATACTGTTAAGTCTTCTATTTCCATACCATAAGTCAGAACAAGATCTAAGATATGATTAAAGTGGTGGGTGGACTCATTTACTTTTTGAGCAAAGCCAATAGAGTCTAATAATAGATTAAATGCAGTGTTGAGGCTGTCATTCTCAGCATCTGTGTGGATGTTAAAATCGCCCACTATAATTATCTTATCTGAGCTAAGCACTAAGTCAGACAAAAGGTCTGAAAATTCACAGAGAAACTCACAGTAACGACCAGGTGGACGATAGATAATAACAAATAAAACTGGTTTTTGGGACTTCCAATTTGGATGGACAAGACTAAGAGACAAGCTTTCAAATGAATTAAAGCTCTGTCTGGGTTTTTGATTAATTAATAAGCTGGAATGGAAGATTGCTGCTAATCCACCGCCCCGGCCCGTGCTACGAGCGTTCTGACAGTTAGTGTGACTCGGGGGTGTTGACTCATTTAAACTAACATATTCATCCTGCTGTAACCAGGTTTCTGTTAGGCAGAATAAATCAATATGTTGATCAATTATTATATCATTTACCAACAGGGACTTAGAAGAGAGAGACCTAATGTTTAATAGACCACATTTAACTGTTTTAGTCTGTGGTGCAGTTGAAGGTGCTATATTATTTTTTCTTTTAGAATTTTTATGCTTAAATAGATTTTTGCTGGTTATTGGTAGTCTGGGAGCAGGCACCGTCTCTACGGGGATGGGGTAATGAGGGGATGGCAGGGGGAGAGAAGCTGCAGAGAGGTGTGTAAGACTACAACTCTGCTTCCTGGTCCCAACCCTGGATAGTCACGGTTTGGAGGATTTAAGAAAATTAGCCAGATTTCTAGAAATGAGAGCTGCTCCATCCAAAGTGGGATGGATGCCGTCTCTCCTAACAAGACCAGGTTTTCCCCAGAAGCTTTGCCAATTATCTATGAAGCCCACCTCATTTTTTGGACACCACTCAGACAGCCAGCAATTCAAGGAGAACATGCGGCTAAACATGTCACTCCCGGTCTGATTGGGGAGGGGCCCAGAGAAAACTACAGAGTCCGACATTGTTTTTGCAAAGTTACACACCGATTTAATGTTAATTTTAGTGACCTCCGATTGGCGTAACCGGGTGTCATTACTGCCGACGTGAATTACAATCTTACCAAATTTACGCTTAGCCTTAGCCAGCAGTTTCAAATTTCCTTCAATGTCGCCTGCTCTGGCCCCCGGAAGACAATTGACTATGGTTGCTGGTGTCGCTAACTTCACATTTCTCAAAACAGAGTCGCCAATAACCAGAGTTTGATCCTCGGCGGGTGTGTCGTCGAGTGGGGAAAAACGGTTAGAAATGTGAAGGGGTTGGCGGTGTACACGGGGCTTCTGTTTAGGGCTACGCTTCCTCCTCACAGTCACCCAGTCAGCCTGCTTTCCCGGCTGCTCGGGATCTGCCAGGGGGGAACTAACGGCGGCTAAGCTACCTTGGTCTGCACCGACTACAGGGGCCTGGCTAGCTGTAGAATTTTCCACGGTGCGGAGCCGAGTCTCCAATTCGCCCAGCCTGGCCTCCAAAGCTACGAATAAGCTACACTTATTACAAGTACCATTACTGCTAAAGGAGGCCGAGGAATAACTAAACATTTCACACCCAGAGCAGAAAAGTGCGGGAGAGACAGGAGAAGCCGCCATGCTAAATCGGCTAAGAGCTAGTAGCTACGCTAAGCTAGCGGATTCCTAAAAACACGCAAAGTGAATAATGTGTAAATAATTTAGAGGTGATTCAGTAGAAGGAGTGCTTTAGTTAAGGCACGTAAAGATTACACTGGGAAACAAATCGTAATCTAGATAACTAGATCAATCTAACTGCGCAGATTAAACAGCTAACAGATACAGAAAAACACCGCTGTGCTCCGGAACAGGAAGTGATACAATACCGCAGTGAGAGCCAACCACCAGTGGTTGGCTCTCACAGTTCACACGCACTGATTAATTTACTGCTCTGATATATTCAATCATCTTTACACATATTTATATTTATTCTCCCTTTTGACAGTTTTCTGTTATAAATCAATATATATGTCTTAGAACATATTGATACAGCAGTGACCACGGAACACTTTTTTTTTTTAATTGGAGCATGACGGAGCACGCATCGTGTTGACAGACAGTGTGGATTCTGATGATGATGGAGATGATCCCTCTTTTGTTCTGGACAAGGAACCAGAGCAGGTGGTCCATCGACATCTCCACAGATTCTGTTTGCAGTTTCTCCAGGACTCAGGCGCTATGAGCTCCGTTCCAGTGCTGAGTGCTGGAGCAGACACACACTGCTCCAGCAGTGGCTCCAGGCGCGTTTCGTTGAGATCGTGAGCTTCGGTTTTGCTAAGTTCCTCTTTCGTCCCTTTTGCGCTCTTGCTTCGCAGAATGTTCGGTGATAAAAGCTCTTTTGTCCACCTTCTCTCAACGAATTGTAACGTTTTTTACTTTTTCCCTTCGTTCAGGAATCGTCGTGTGCCATGTGACTGGGCCACAAGGGGAGTCATGACCCTTATTCATAGCTCAATACCCTTTCAAGTTTCCAATATAATCAAAGTTAAACTTGGCAGATATTTAATTATCCAAGGCTCATTACTTGCAACTAGATTGAACCTTGTGAATGTTTACGATTCCAATTTCTTTACTGATTTTTTTCTTAGTCTTTCTTCACTTCCAGGCTCACATATAATAGCCAGGGACTGGAACTGCACTCTAGACCCAGTAGTGGACCGTTCCACAGGAGTTGGCCAAGCACATAATAAAAGCAGGGCGACTATTAAACATTTCATTAGAGAACTGAACCTTATTGATGTATGGAGGTATTTTAAACCTGATAAAAAGGCATATTCTTGTTATTCTGGAGCATATGGGACTTTTTCACGCATTGACTATTTTCTAACTTCAGCTACATTACTCTGTAAAATAGAATATTTCTTTTATGACAGTACATTGCGTTCTGATCACGGACCATGTGGTTTTATCTATTCAGATGAGGCTCTTGTAAGAGATCCATCTAAATGGAGTTTGAATCAAAAATGGTTACTGGTTTTGTCAAATATATTGGTGAAGAAATAGATCACTATTTTATAGATAATACAACTGAAACAACTGCTGCAATTAGGTGGGATGCCTTTAAGGCTGTTCTGCGTGGTATAATAAGCTATACCTCATCAAAAACAAGAGATTTCCACAAAAGAAGATTACAATTAGAGGCAAAAATAAAAACTGTCCAGACTCTGGGTTTTAATAATTATTCAAACAGTGTAGAAAACGAATTATTAATTTTAAAAGCAGAATACTCGTATAACAAAATGGCTGCAGACAGGGCAGCCGCTGACATTATTAGGCTAAATCAAATGTTTTATGAACAGATCAAAAAATCTGGAAAATTATTAGCATGGCAAATCAAACACTTGGAAACAAGAAAAGCAATCACTTCAATTAGAAGAAGTAATGGAGACATAGTAACTGATCCAGTTATAATAAACAGTAAATTTAAGGAATTTTATGAAAACTTGTATGGTAAATGGACTGCATTTATATAGCGCTTTTCCATCTGAATCAGACGCTCAAAGTGCTTTACAATTATGCCTCACATTCACCCCGATGTCAGGGTGCTGCCATACAAGGCGCTCACTACACACCGGGAGCAATAGGGGATGAAAGGCCTTGCCCAAGGGCCCTTAGTGATTTTCCAGTCAGGTGGGGACTTGAACCCATGATCTTCTGGACTCAAGCCCAACACCTTAGCCACTAGACCATCACCTCCCCCTTGTATGATTGTCAAATAGCAAATGATCAAAGTACTCAAAATGCATTTCTAAACTGTTTGGAAATTCCACAAGTACCAAATAAGGTTGTGGAACTTTTGGAAGCGGATTTGACAGAAAGGAAATTAGTGAGGCTATAGATGGCATGAGGGCAGGCAAAACACCAGGCCCTGATGGACCCCCGATAGACCTTTACAAAAAATATAAATCTAAATTACTTAAACCTCTTCTGGATATGTTTTTAGAAGCATTTCAGTGTGGGAGTCTACCAACATCAATGAATGCTGCATTAATAACATTATTGCCAAAACCTGGAAAGCCAAGTGACTCTTGTGGAAATATGAGACCAATAAGCCTATTGAATGCTGACTTAAAAATTCTTTGCAAAGTCTTGGCAAGGTGACTTCAAGAAACATTACCTTATGTAATACACAGAGATCAAAATGGCTTCATACTTGTACGGCGGGGTTTCCACAATGTTAGGCGCGTCCTTAATATTATTGAGGGTCTAGAGGAAACTACAGGTAAAGCTCTCTTATCTCTGGATGCTGAGAAGGCCTTTGATAAAGTTGAATGGCCTTATCTTTTTAATGTCCTGAAAAAGTTTGGATATGGGAACAGATTCTTAAAATGGGTTCAAATATTGTACTTAAACTCAACAGCAAAAATAATTACAAACAAAAACATTTCGCAATCAATTACAATAAAAAGAGGATGTCGTCAGGGCTGCCCTCTCTCGCCTCTATTGTTTACCTTAGCAATAGAACCTCTGGCAATTGCTATAAGGAAAAATACTGAAATAGGTGGAATAATAATAAATCTTTACAATACTCAATCAATCAATTTTATTTATATAGCGCCAAATCACAACAAACAGTTGCCCCAAGGTGCTTCATATTGTAAGGCAAGGCCATACAATAATTATGTAAAAACCCCAACAGTCAAAACGACCCCCTGTGAGCAAGCACTTGGCGACAGTGGGAAGGAAAAACTCCCTTTTAACAGGAAGAAACCTCCAGCGGAACCAGGCTCAGGGAGGGGCAGTCTTCTGCTAGGACTGGTTGGGGCTGAGGGAGAGAACCAGGAAAAAGACATGCTGTGGAGGGGAGCAGAGATCAATCACTAATGATTAAGCTTTAGCAAAACGGAAAATTTTAAGCCTAATCTTAAAAGTAGAGAGGGTGTCTGTCTCCCTGATCTGAATTGGGAGCTGGTTCCACAGGAGAGGAGCCTGAAAGCTGAAGGCTCTGCCTCCCATTCTACTCTTACAAACCCTAGGAACTACAAGTAAGCCTGCAGTCTGAGAGCGAAGCGCTCTATTGGGGTGATATGGTACTATGAGGTCCTTAAGATAAGATCGGACCTGATTATTTAAAACCTTATAAGTAAGAAGAAGAATTTTGAATTCTATTCTAGAATTAACAGGAAGCCAATGAAGAGAGGCCAATATGGGTGAGATATGCTCTCTCCTTCTAATCCCCGTTAGTACTCTAGCTGCAGCATTGTGAATTAACTAAAGGCTTTTCAGGGAACTTTTAGGACAACCTGATAATAATGAATTACAATAGAGTTTAAAAGCAGGAAATTAGAGGTCATCCATGTCTTTATGTCTGTAAGACAATCCTGCAGTTTAGCTAATTGGTGTGTGTCCTCTGGCTTCATGGATAGATAAAGCTGGGTATCATCTGCGTAACAATGAAAATTTAAGCAATGCTGTCTAATAATACTGCCTAAGGGAAGCATGTATAAAGTGAATAAAATTGGTCCTAGCACAGAACCTTGTGGAACTCCATAATTAACCTTAGTCTGTGAAGAAGATTCCCCATTTACATGAACAAATTGTAATCTATGAGATAAATATGATTCAAACCACCGCAGCGCAGTGCCTTTAATACCTATGGCATGCTCTAATCTCTGTAATAAAATTTTATGGTCAACAGTATCAAAAGCAGCACTGAGGTCTAACAGAACAAGCACAGAGATGAGTCCACTGTCTGAGGCCATAAGAAGATCATTTGTAACCTTCACTAATGCTGTTTCTGTACTATGATGAATTCTAAAACCTGACTGAAACTCTTCAAATAGACCATTCCTCTGCAGATGATCAGTTAGCTGTTTTACAACTACCCTTTCAAGAATTTTTGAGAGAAAAGGAAGGTTGGAGATTGGCCTATAATTAGCTAAGATAGCTGGGTCAAGTGATGGCTTTTTAAGTAATGGTTTAATTACTGCCACCTTAAAAGCCTGTGGTACATAGCCAACTAATAAAGATAGATTGATCATATTTAAGATCGAAGCATTAAATAATGGTAGGGCTTCCTTGAGCAGCCTGGTAGGAATGGGGTCTAATAGACATGTTGATGGTTTGAAGGAAGTAACTAATGAAAATAACTCAGACAGAACAATCGGAGAGAAAGAGTCTAACCAAATACCGGCATCACTGAAAGCAGCCAAAGATAACGATACGTCTTTGGGATGGTTATGAGTAATTTTTTCTCTAATAGTTAAAATTTTATTAGCAAAGAAAGTCATGAAGTCATTACTAGTTAAAGTTAAAGGAATAGTCGGCTCAATAGAGCTCTGCCTCTTTGTCAGCCTGGCTACAGTGGTGAAAAGAAACCTGGGGTTGTTCTTATTTTCTTCAATTAGTGATGAGTAGTAAGATGTCCTAGCTTTACGGAGGGCTTTTTTTATAGAGCAACAGACTCTTTTTCCAGGCTAAGTGAAGATCTTCTAAATTAGTGAGATGCCATTTCCTCTCCAACTTACGGGTTATCTGCTTTAAGCTGCGAGTTTGTGAGTTATACCACGGAGTCAGGCACTTCTGATTTAAAGCTCTCTTTTTCAGAGGAGCTACAGCATCCAAAGT
Organism: Thalassophryne amazonica; assembly: GCF_902500255.1. Lineage (NCBI taxonomy): Eukaryota > Metazoa > Chordata > Actinopteri > Batrachoidiformes > Batrachoididae > Thalassophryne > Thalassophryne amazonica. The sequence continues at coordinate 83,699,230 of NC_047106.1, forward strand.
TGTCTTCAATGAGGATGTAAAACTACTGACGAGATACTCTATCTCACTTACAGAGTTTAGGTAGCTACTCTGCATTGTGTTGGTATATGGCATTAGAGAACATAAAGAAGGAATCAATACTGAACACAAAGTTGCACTTTATGCAGACGACATTATTCTGTTTATTTCAAACATGAATGAATCAATTCCAATCATTCTACAGCTGATAAGTGAATTTAGTCAAATCTCAGGTTATACCATAAATAACACCAAATCTTCTATTTTACTATTTAATGAGAAAGAAGCTGAAAATCCTGCTCCACAAACTTTATCATTTAGGGTAGTTGATCACTTTACATATTTAGGCATAGAAATTATGCGCAAATGAAACTTAATTATCAAATTAAATTATGAATCCTTAATGAATGATATTACTGGATTAGTTGAGAGATGGATGTTTCTACCACTGTCTTTGATTGGTAGATTTAATGTTATAAAAATGAATATGCTCCCCAAAATCTTATATATATATTTCAGAATTTGCCTTTGCCTCCACCAACTGATTTTTTTGGAAAGACTAACAAGTTAGTTTTAGGATTTATTTGGAAAAATACTAAACCTCAGATCCGACTGTCCTTACTACAACTGACTAAAATGTCCTAATATAATTTGGTATTATTGGGCCACACAACTGCGGTCAATTAAATTTTATTTTGAAACTAAAAATGTCCCACAGTGGAAGGAAATGGAGTATGAGGGTCTGAATGTACCATTTCCACAATTCTTATACTCTGACAAGGTATCTAATTCAGTCAAAAAAAACAAAACAAACCCAATTGTTAAAAACATGATTAATATTTGGTTTAAAGTTTGCAAATATGTATCTGAGCCTTGTAGCCTGTCTCCATATACGCCGATTTGGGGCAATCAATGTTTTACTCCAGGAAGGGCAGACGCTGTTTTTCAACAGTGGGCTTTAAAGGGATTAAAAATGATACAGGACCTGTACAGGCCAAATTCAAATACTCTAATGTCATTTGAGGAAATAACAAGCCAGTATAGTATAGATAAAAAATATTTGTTCAAATTTCTTCAACTCAGACATTTTATCAGAACTAATCAGAATAATCTAATCAAACCTCAAAAAAACAGCTTTGGAAAAAATACTTTCAAAAAACAGTTTGAGTAAAGGTGCTATATCAGAATTATATAACCTGTTAATGTCCAACTCGCCTGAAAATTCTGATTCTAGGTTGAGAGCTTGGAATGAGGATTTAGCAACAAGTATTTCAATAGAAGATTGGGAATCGACATGTTCAAAAGCACATAAACAATTTGTTACTACTCGATTTAGACTCCTCCAATATAAGTGGCTCATGAGAACGTATGTGACACCAGAAAAATTGAACAGGTTTAATCCAAACATACCTGATGTGTGTGCAAAATGTAACGATGCTAAAGGAACTTGGTTCCATTGTGTGTGGCAATGTCCTGAGGTTGGACTTTTTTGGGATGAGGTCAAAAGAGCCGTAGAGACTATAATCCAAAAAGACATTCCAAAAGATCCCATACTTTTTATTTTAGGAGTTTATTCAGAAAAAAATCAAATTCACAAAGATTGAGCAAATGTTAATCAATATGTGTTTCTTACAAGCAAAAAGATCAATTGCTATATACTGGAAAAAACAAATAACAGGCCCAAGCTGACACATTGGGTAAAACAAATGCTATCAGTGTTTCCTCTGGACAGAATAACTTGTTTTAAAAAAGGGAAGCTGTTGCTTTTTGAAAAAATCTGCGGACCATTTAAAAACTTTGTGGATAATTTAAATATACCAATAGACAATGAAAATGAATAAGTAATGTATCACTGTAAACCTAGGTGAGTATAAGATTTATCTAAATGCCTGGATTCATGACAGTTTGTGAACAAAATGTATAACTGGGAAGGTTTTCCTCATTTTGTTTGTTTTTTTGTTGTTGTTGGTTTTTTGCATGTTTTGTTCAGGTTCCATGCAATAAGCACAAGAATGTCTTTTTTTATTTTTGTTCTTTTTTTTAATAAAAGAAAATACTTTATTATTATTATTATTATTGAAATGTTGTATAATGTGACAGGATAGTCTGTACTTTTCACATTGGAAAAAAGTCAATAAACACATTGTTTAAAAAAAAAACTGGCTGTTCAGAGAAATTAGTCAAGATCTTGATGTTTCTCCATGATGACATGTCTGCCACAGTTCTGATGAATGGCACAAAAACTCAAACCTTCAATTTTAATCAGGAGTAAAGCAGGGCTGTGTCATCGCTCCTACGCTGTTAATCATCTTTGTAGTAACAATGCTCCATCTGTTAAGAGACAAGGTGCCAACATTAATTGACACTGTGTATAGAATGGATGGAAAGCTCTTCAACATGAGCCGACTGAGAGCCAAGAAGAAAATGACCACCACTTCGCTCCTGGTCTTCCAGTACGCTGATGACAACAGTGTGTCTTCCTTTACAGAAGAAGGTCATCTACACCAGGCTTGGTCTTCACATCAACCTAAAGAAGACACAGAACCTGTATCAGCCTCCTCCCAACATGGTCAACCCAAAGCACCCTACTGTGGGGGAGGAGATGTGATGGAGGTCTAGTGGTTAAGTGTTAGGATTGAGACCAGAGGAGCCTTGGTTCAAACCCCAGCCTAACTGGAATATCACTAAGGAGCCTTGGGAAAGGTCCTTGATCCCTAAGTTCCCAGGAACTTCAATTATTCCTGGTGTGTCATGCCTTGCATGTCAGCACCCTGACATTGGTGTGTGAGTGTGTCAATGCGAGGCATAACTGTGACGTGCTTTGAGCTTCTGATGCAGATGGAAAAGCGCTATATAAATGTAGTCCATTTCAAATTTTACTGTGAGATTGCATAGACAGGTCCTGGAGAACGTGACTTTCCTTCCCTGAGCAGCCATGTGTCATTAAATGTCAACATCAATGATGAGATCCAGCAACAACTCAAGTGTGCAGGATCTACCTTCAGCCAGCTTCACACCCATGTTTTCAACATTAACACCTTCGATGCAAGACCAAAATCCTCATTGACAAAGCCTTTGTCATGTTAAACCTGCTGTACGGATCTGAGACCTGGACCACCTGCTGCCACCACCTGAGCGGCTCCACCAACACTGCCTGAGGGGTGGTAACTTGACATCATGTTGCAAGACAAAACTTTGACCATAGAAATAGTTAAACTGAAACACGATTCAGAGCATAAATGAACAACACAATTCCACAGTGCTATATGATGCAATTTGGGGAAATATACTAGAAATTTATTTGAGCTGCCTCTTACAAATTATTAATACATTATTTTTGCACACATCCACTTGGACTAATCCACATTTTCCTGGGGAAAAATGGGGTTAGTATAATCAATGTGACTGATGCTCATCATCATTATTATAAACTTAATTGAATTATGTTCTTTCCCATTGCAGATTGTAGTGATGCATGCAGTAAATTGATAAGCACCTTTCCTAATTTAAATGCCTCTGTTTGTCATCAACTCTGATTGAAGGACCGGCCTCGTCTCAAATGTCAACAACTGCCAATCAGGGCCGTCGAAATATCACGGCCGTTCTCTGTTACCTTGTGGAAATGCAACAGATCGCACTATTATTACAGAGAATGATATCAAAGCTCAACCCTGTCTCTATCTCTCCAGCACATCCATTCAGAGCTGGAAGCAGCAAAAAGAAGACCATTTGGAGTGCATGGGAGAGCAGCACCAGTCCATTCCTAGTCATGCCTGCTCTGATAATGCTCTATAGTCTCCCTCATATTCTCACCTCTCATTTTTCTCATGTTTAATTGAATCATGCTCTCCATCTTTGTCAACTGTAAAGTTTTAGCCCCAGAATTCACAATGAGAACTGCACCTCGCTTTTTCTCTTTTGCGTCTGTCTTTGTCACTCCCATCTTCCTCCCTTCGTCCCTTAGCATCCCTTATGAATCCTGTTCTGTTCTGTCTCTCTGCTGCAGGTGTTTTTTGACAGTCACACTGTCGTCATATGGCCGTTGTTCTATTTTAATCTGACTCTTCGGTTAAGGAACAAACACCCACATGCTCTCGCCATTCCCTTGACTTCATTTTGCTCTCGATTCAGTGATTTTTCCCCCTCCTCCACCACTTCACTTACCTACTTTAATTTCTACTTTGTGTTCCTATGTTTTTGACCTTTTTCCTATCTATCTATCTATCTATCTATCTATCTATCTATCTATCTATCTATCTATCTATCTATCTATCTATCTATCTATCTATCTATCTATCTATCTATCTATCTATCTATCTATCTATCTATCTGTCTGTATCAAAACTTGCCAGAAGACAGAAAGGGACAATTAATTTGATGTAATGTGTTTCACATAGAAAAAAAGAAAAAGTGTTGGGGGTGGAGGCGTATTTGCAGCAAGTAATCGGTAATTATATTCAGACAAGGAAACAAAAGTTGCTACACAAGCAGCTGCTTGCTCCATACGCAACTGAATCTCCATGGATACAGACGTCATTCTTTTTGCCATTTTGAATTGCCATTTGTTCATTTTCCACAGCACACGTCTGTGGTCGATTCAAATGATCAACACTTGTTTTTCCTCCACAGTTCCACTGGACATGTCCTTCACACCCTGATGGCGCTGCCGTTCACTAGATGCACAACATATGTTGCTGCAGAAATTCCAGACAAATGTACTTTAATGCTACTGACAATGTAAAAACGAAACGAAACAAAACAATATTAATAATAAGTAAATAAAATTCACACCAGCTGCACATTTTGTTTTGTTTTTATGTTTATTCAACTTAGGGATGTTGACCATGTTCTCCTTCAGTGATTGACTCTGGGATTGATGAACACTAATTTACGAGTGATGTCTGTTTAGCTGTGATTCTGGTCTTTGCCCCCTAGTTGTCCTTTTGACCATCTGACATTGTGAACACAGGCCATTTTTCAGAGAATATAAATGAAAACACAAAACGTTTTTTTTCCCACTCAAGGTTAGTTGTTGGGTGAAGCCATTTATTGTCAAACAACTGTGTTTACTCTTTTAAATCATAATGACAACAGAAACTACCCAAATGACCCTGATCAAAAGTTTACATACCCCTGTTCTTAATACAGTGTATTGCCCCCTTTAACATCAATGACAGTTTGGAGTCTTTTGTGGTAGTTGTGGACGAGGCTCTCTGATGGTGAAGCTGCCACTAAAAGTGTCTTGGACTTTCCATCAATTACAAAGAAATACAAACAGTATGGCACTCTATGGTAAAACTGCATGGAGTAGACAGTTCTCAGAAACTGAGTGACTGTACAAGAAGGAGAAGAGTGAGGAAAGACACAAGACACCCAGACAACCCAGAAGAAGTTATGGGCTTGTGTGGCTGTTTTGGAGAAATTGTGCACAGTGGATGTTTTGCATTTTGTATCACCAGTTATATAGCTTCATGATGAAGTGGTATAGAGGAGGATTTTCTTAAAAAGAGGAGTTTAGCTACAAATCTGAGATGTAAGCCTAGATTTGATCTGTTTTGATGAAAGAAAATCCTTCTCTGCTCTACTCCACTATGAAGCTACGAGTAGTGATGCAAAATGCAAAATTTGCACTGTGCACAATGAATACCTGCTAGCTGTCCTCCAACATTAGCATGATATCATAGATTTAACACTGCATCAGCTGCATGCCAACAGAACCAGGAGAAGAAGAGATGAATGAAGGAGAAGGAACAGGGTACACCTAAGTCCACAACCATGGCCTCAGCCAAGAGAGTTCTTGCCAGCAGATGTTGATGATGTTGATGATGTTGATCCTTCAGGCACCTTAACACTTGCACAAATGCGCTGCCCACACTTCAGCGCAATTCGTTGTGCCAGTGCGTCTTGCTTTGTCCCACTGGATGCCGTGTTTTGTCCCAGTTGATGCAACACAATATAAAATAATCATTTCACAGCCGATGACGCATTTGCTCTCAGAAATTGGCTGAGGAAACCATCTCTGATCACGCCCAGAATCACAGAGAAATTATCTGCAGCTGCAGCTTCTCTTGTGTGCATCGTGCACCGGAGAACGCATTTGGAATATTGTCTCAAAAGTAATTATTTATAATATATATTGTAATGAATTGGTAAAACAGTTGCATTTACATTCTTTTTTATGAGTTAGATAATGTATCTTTAAAGTTATGATTATTTTAGATGTAACATCTCATCATAGTCGTTCAGATGTGCTGAGTGCAATGACAAGACGTTTTCTAATAGGTTGTGCAATGCTCACGACTCGTTCATGAAATTCATGTGTGCCAGAAGTTTTGAACATTACCAAATGTTCTTTGCACACTGGCACACAGCTACGCACAGTTCACGTACAGTTTACAACAGTTTTTGAGGAGTTTACTCACTGGCACACCAGAATGCGTGCCAGTGTGGGGATCAACTTTGTGCAAGTGTTGATTTGTAGTGCGATTTCCACATGCTCGTCAGTGATACGCTACTGCACGCTTTGCATAAGTGGAACTATTGTTGGGCATAAGTTGCGTACAATGGCAACATGATACGCAGTCGCTGCTGTAAATTAATTGAACCATTATAGGTAAGGTATAGGTATATGACATGTATATATGTCCAACTGGTTATGAATATGCTATGTATGCATCCAACAGTGAAAAGAAAGAAATCAGTGTATGCCAGCATTTTTAATGCGGTCAGCATACGCTGTCATCAAGGTGTGACAGAGAACCTTAAATAGATCATTTTATTGTTTTAATGCTGACTGTATAAACTGATAGACAGGACACTGAAACATTTTTTATGGGAGCATTTTCTTGCATTTTTGGCTGCTGATCGAGAAAATCATCTTAAAATGTTCCGATCATGAGCCATTTTGCCAACATAATTTTTTTGTGACTTCCCATCATATTAAGTCTGCTGACATACTGGTCACAAAACAAGCTGTTGTTTTGGTCAGTCCAAGTATGCCTGGGCAGGCACTCAGTGTAGGTGTTTTGCATGCTTAGTCAGGTTAGGTGCTGGCAGAGATGTCACGAAAGCTGCTCCTATTCATAGATTGTTTGGACACATGTTCGTCAGACAACACCACAGCAAGTATGCTCGACAACAGGATTTAGTTGATTAAGTTGAACTAACAATGTGCCATACATTATTTAATGTTATTAAATTCAATCAGTTTTAATTATCATGTTTGTTTTTACAATGTTAGACTCAATTTTTAAATTCCAGAACTGATCTAACACCCCTATACCACAGAGCACCATTCCATTACGATCCTCCATGATCCAGAAAAAGTGCAAAAATGGGATGAAATGGGTTACTCCAACTTGCCTTATCTTAAAGTGCAGACCTGGCACCCTGCTCAAACACAGAAGTAAAGCTTCAAATCTTTATCCCGATGGAGGACAATCAAACAAGTATCAAGCTGTACTCACTAGGACTATCCTGTTTAAAGATGTTTGAATGTGACTGTAGTGTTAAGCATACGAATACCTAGAAGTGATCACGTAATGACACCAAATTGTCGAATCGTGATGAAATTTTGTAACAGCGTGAAAATTTCATCCTGAATTCAAAATTGGTGCTGATGAAGGCTGTAGGTACTGCATATACCTAGTACAAAAGATATATCAAGGAGTTACTGTGATACTTCAAAAACGCTCCGATTTGCTATTCAGGATGAAAGAGGAAGGAACATAGGTCTATGAAATAGGGGTATCACTCAAATTATTTTGCTTTATTTTATGCTGTGTTTACACATAATGACAAGTCACGAATGCCACAAACTATACATTCTTGGCCGCTGATCATGAATGTGATAATTTGAGGCAGAGGCGTCAGGTGTCCTCAGGAACTGCTGCAACCTCTTACCACCCATTACAATTAATGGCACATGTTGCTGGCGAATTATCAGGAACCATTACACACGGTCAAGAATTAATGTTCCGTACTGTTGCGCGCTGTTCTGCGCTATTGCGCGGAACAGAGCATCATTACGTTCTGTCACATTGTGAATGAGGTAAATTGTCTCCACATACACACACCCATATTCATCCATCAGCTGCTGAACAATTCAGATCGCTCCAGTTTGCTCCTCAATTCCACAGCAGAAGAACTTTGTGATTGCATGCTTAGTTGGGCTCTGTGCCATGGAGTGGCGCAGAGAGAAGGAGGAGATGGAGACAGCCAGATGTGTGGCTCCACGCGACGAGTTTTCCCAAGTATCAGGCACAGCAGCATGTAGAACACCTGCAGGAGCGCACTGATGAGCACTGGAATGAAACTTTTAGCTGACTTGGTGTCACTGTCCTTCTTCAGCATACTGCAGCAATGAAAGTGAAAGCGGTGCAGCAGAGTTTAATTGTGTGCACGTCAGAAAAGAATGCTGTCATCCTCTATTAAGGATCACCACTAACCAAGACGGATCAACACCCTCAGTTGTGACTTCCACGACATGAGGCGAAATGAGGTTGGTGCATGACATTCGTGGACAATTTTTTGACAGCCAAAAACATGCTCCACAAAAAGCACGAATATCACGCACCAACAGGCACTATTAAGAAACCTATTCAGATGCGTTAAGTCATGTTAAGAATGTCAGGAATGTGCCAAGAATGACGCAAATATGACATTTGTAACGCGTCCTGCCTATGTGTAAACACAGCATTAGGCTTTGTTTCTTGATGAGATAGTAAGAAATTACTTATTTTATCCAACAGAGGGCACATTGTATTTGTTGTACACCTAATCTGTGGATTACATGATGCCATCGTTTCAAACAGTTGTAAGAAAACGTCTGCACCAACAGATTTTATCCACAACTAAATTGTTTTGCACATTTTGTTATGTGTCGGACGCAGCTCGGAGAACCGACCAGCGTTTGAAGGACCCAGTATAAATTAGCAGAGCACGGTACAAAGGCTAACTGAATTTAATACATAATAATACATAATACATACTTTAATACATACAGTGATGTGATACAAAAACAACAAAAGAGTGTGCGGTCTGGTGTGGTGGTGATACGGTGCGCTCCCAGCAGCGCTAACGGTCCGGAGCCAGAAGCCGTTCGGACCCAAGGACCCTGCCGACACCCCCCAGGTGGCCGCAACAAACCGAGTCTGTGAAAGAAGGAACCATTATGTGAGTCCACACTCTACACACAGAGAGACCACTCAAAGGTGTACATAAACAGCAAACACTTCCTGGCTTAATTACTAATCAGCTTCCCAACCTGCAGGCATGGAACATCCAGTTCACAAAACTCCACTGCAGTGGAAGCCGATACATGACTAACGTACAGCTCAATATAATAAGGTGTGAGGGACACCACATTTACTGACTGTATAAACGTTAGTCACAAAATCTAACGTACCTCAGGAAGTGTGCTGACGAGCATGAGACCTCACCCCCTCCTCTTTCACAGACCGTGCATCAAACCCTGGACGTTCTCTGCATCCACTGATGATGAGATGGCTCCCGAGACGACGATCTCACCCGTCTGGTCACAAGGTCGAGTCTCTGGCAAATACACACTGTGTACTCCAGTCTTAAATGCCACCATGTTCCAATCCATGAAGATGCACCACAGCTGTGAGTCCTGACGAGCCGCAGGTGATCAGCCTCAGGTGATCAGGGTGAGGTCCTGATAAACTCAGCTACACAGCCACTCAGTCCCAAATGCAAGCCACCTGGAAGGAAAAACAAAAGACAGAAACAAAAAGGCAGCCAGGCTCCCCAGCCATACAACAGTACCCCACCCTCAAGGGAAGCCTCCCGGCGACCACACAAACCTGGCCCAGGAGAAACACCCCCCTCCAGGGACCATGGCTGGAAACCGTATCCGCATTCATCTTCCAACAGAATCTTCATCTAACAGAACGGTAGATGTCTTCTCCTCTGGCTGCATCTTTGCCCTTGTTTCTATCAGTCAATTAGCACAGGTGTGGCCAGGAGTTCTTGAACCTGTGCGGTCAGCTTTTGTCCAACCATGTGCACAGTCTGATTAGTCATAAAACAAAAAAGACAAACACAAACAACCAAAACACCCCCCCCCCAGAGGACCGTTCCATCAAACCCCGGGAAGGGGAGAAAAGAAAAACAACCCAAACTTAAGCTTGCAAATAAAACTGCTAACACGCCCCCCCCCCCCCCCCCCAACGACATGTAGGGACCAACACCCCCCAGAGGACATCCCGCCAGCTCCAGGAGTAATAACCACAGCCGAGGTCCCTCTGGGATCCAACGTCACCCACGGGGACTCCCAGCGCCTCCCAGAGGACCATTCCATCAACCCCAGGAGACGCCTCCCCTCATGACCAACGGACCCAGCCCCGGCCGTCTATGGCTAGATGGACCCACAGCCCTTTCCCCCCCAGAGGACACCACAGTCAAACCCTGAGGGCGGAAACTGGGGGGAAAAACAAAAGGAGAAAAAAAAAAACATACAAACAAAACAACCCCAACCCCACCCCCTTGGCGCAGTGGAAACTGGAAGCACGTCCAGTGTCACCAACCGTGACTATACCCCAGAAGCCAACCGGGAGGAGTGGAACAGCGGTTATGGCAGACAGCACAAAACGGCGCCACTCCTCCGACTTCTAAACCAGCCACTAGCTGCGGGTATATCCCACTGCCCCAAACCTCAGCTACGCCGATGGCAGACGGCTCAAAGGCGTGCTGAAGCCGGAGGTGGAACAGGGAAACAACAAACAAAACATCCCCGCCCCCCCCCCCCCAGGTGCAGAGGTTACCTGGGAAATGCCCAGCATAACCAAACTGCACCACTCCAGCAACGCCGACACTACGGCTCACACGGCTGGAGCCAGAGGAGAAGAGAGGGAACAAAAAGAAAATACCCCAACCCCCCCCTCCCCTCCCGGGTGCAGAGGTTACCTGGGAAACGCCCAGCACAACCAAACTGCACCACTCCAGCAACGCCGACTCTACGACTCACCCAGCTGGAGTCAGAGGAGAAGAGAGGGCATAAGAAAAAACAAAACAACAACAAAAAAGAAAAAACAACCCAATTACCCCCCCATGACCCCCCAGGGGACCGTCCCATCAAACCCTGGGAGGTGAAACTGAAAGAAATAAAAAAGACTAACAGACTAACATATGGTTGCTTGGGTCCTTTTTTTTTTTTTTTTTTTTTTTTTTGACAGAACTGCAGGGTCACGACCCCAGACACTAAATAGTGTACAAATAAAAACCCCACACAAAAAACAACTCAAAAAACACCCACACAAAACTAATAAGTGATTTATACCGCCAAGCTCAAACAAATGGAACACACCTGTTCCAACTTAAGAGCTTGACGGTAATGTGACTCAGTCACCAAAAGAGGGAGCCAAAGTGTTAAAAATGAAAAAAACCCCTTTGGTGACAGAAAATAATTCATGCTGCTTTTCCTGTGAGCAGCACAACCAAAAATGTGATTCAACTAAATAACAGCGGAGCTGACACAACAGACGCAGTAGTTATCTTCATCCGGGGAAACGGGGCTACAACTGTCACACGGGAAGCACAGCGACCCGTGCCACAGAGCTCCGCCTGTGCGGCGTGCACCCATTACAACACACACTCTTGCAGCTCCCGTTTAAACCTCTTATCCGGTCGGAGCGTGACGCGAAGCCGTCGCCAGTCACACTCCACCACGACCCTCGGATAAGGCACACACAGGAACACGGCTGCATGATGCGCTCAAATCAGTATTCAGTAATGGGTTCTCCACGTGCACCATCCGGGCGGAGAGCACCCGCAACTGATCCGGATAACTTCCTGACATCTGCTGCCCGCCTTCCCGGCGCGTTACCGTCCTCTGCTACCGCTGGGTCCGTGATGTTTGGGCCAGAGACTACTGTTATGTGTTGGACGCAGCTCGGGAGAACCGACCAGCGTTTGAAGGACCCAGTATGAAATAAGCAGAGCACGGTACAAAGGCTAACCTGAATTTAATACATAACAGTGATGTGATACGAAAACAACAAAAGAGGTGCGGTCTGGCGTGGTGGTGATACGGTGCGCTCCCAGCAGCGCTAACGGTTCCGGAGCCAGAAGCCGTTCGGACCCAAGGACCCCGCCTACACCCCCCAGGTGGCCCGCAACAAACCGAGTCTGTGAAAGAAGGACCATTATGTGAGTCCACACTCTACACACAGAGAGACCACTCAAGGTGTACATAAACAGCAAACACTTCCTGGCTTAAATTACTAATCAGCTCCCAACCTGCAGGCTGGAACATCCAGTTCACAAAACTCCACTGCAAGTGGAAGACGATACATGACTAACGTACAGCTCAATATAATAAGGTGTGAGGACACCACATTTACTGACTGTATAAACGTTAGTCACAAAATCTAACGTAACCTCAGGAAGTGTGCTGACGAGCGTGAGACCTCACCCCCTCCTCTTTCACAGACCGGCATCAAACCCTGGACGTTTCTCTGCATCCACTGATGATGAGATGGCTCCCGAGACGACGATCTCACCCGTCTGGTCACAAGGTCGAGTCTCTGGCAAATACACACTGTGTACTCCAGTCTTAAATGCCACCATGTTCCAATCCATGAAGATGCACCACAGCTGTGAGTCCTGACGAGCCACAGGTGATCAGCCTCAGGTGATCAGGGTGAGGTCCTGATAAACTCAGCTACACAGCCACTCAGTCCCAAATGCAAGCCACCTGGAAGGAAAAACAAAAGACAGAAACAAAAAGGCAGCCAGGCCCCCCAGCCATACAACACATTTTCCCATGTAGTGGTATCATATTCTGGTAATACCACCAATATGAGTGCCCACCCAGAGTTAGCCAAACTGTCTGGAGCAGCAGGAAGCTAACAAACCCTGGATAAGATAGTGAAATTACAGCAAGTAGTCAATTTCTCATTGAAACAGGAAGGATCATATCTGTGCTGTGATGCTTTCAGATGCTCTATTCATTTTATCTTACTTGTGGCAATAGCTAATGAGCACAGACAGCTCCATTAGCACTTAATTTCGAAATTAATAGTCATTTGAAAAAAGCCACTGCTTTGAGCATTTTAAATGCAGTCAAGTGCAGAATTCTAAATTTATTATCCAGCTATACTTCATTAATTAAATGGATTAAATTTGCTAAAATATATGTTTGAAGTATTTTTATTTTGGGTAATTTTAGTGAGATTAGAATGGATCCATTGACACTATTAAATCACAATACTGAACTGCAATACTTGTAGATTCATAATACTAAGAACTGCAATAAATATTGAATTGGGATCTAAGTATAGTGATAGCATCATATCAGGACATGTGTATCACACTGGACCAAATACTCTTTTTTTTACTATTTCTTCAAATTCCTACATGGTTCGGTGTTCTTAATGTCAGGAACTACTGGTTCTTGTTGTTCTTGTTGTTGATATTTAAAATGTTCATTCACAAATTAACACATTGCCATTTTTGATGTTCCTCAGCTTCGGAGTAGCGTTTCTGACTAAACATTTTGACACATTTTAATAAATGGTGTAATTACGGAGCTGTAATTTGGTTCAGATACGAGATCTGGTAGAAAAGTATCCAACCTTTTTATTTTTTCAAAAACCTGATGGATTTGAATCACGTGTGCTTGCGTGAGCCAACCTTGAACCTTCGTGCGCATGCGTGATTTTTTTCACGCCTGTCGGTTGCGTCATTTGCTTGTAAGCAGCCTTTGTGTGAGGATGGGTGGAGTCTCTTGTCATTTTTTCTTTGCAAGGAAATGGCGGAACAACTGGAGCAGCGCGACTGCATCAAATTTTGCCAGAAACTGGGCGACAGCCAGGTGGAAACCATTTGGATTATTCAGACGGCTTTCGGTGACAATCCTATGGGCATCACACAAATTAAGGAGCGGTACAACCGGTTTAAAGACGACCGCACAACGGTGGAGAGCGTGCGGCGCTCCAGTCAGCCATCGACATGCTGAAATGACAGGATCGTTCCAAAGTGAACGCTGTTGTGATGTGGGACCGTTGTGTGACTATTCGAGAAATTGTGGAAGAAGTGGACATCAGCACTTTTTCGGCACATTCCACTGTGACAGAAGATTTTGCCATGAAAAGAGTAGCAGCGAAATTCATCGGCACGAAGCTTATGGCGCAGCAAAAGCGCCTCCGTGTTGAAGCCTCACAGGACATGCTGTGACATGCCCAGCTCTTCCACGGAAGATTCAGACGGCGTTCTGTGGCTTTTCAGTTGTGTGACTATCTGAGAAATTGTGGACGAGGTGAGCATGTCACAACATGTCCTGTGAGGCTTCAACACGGAGGCGCTTTTGTTCCGCCATCAGCTTCGTGCCGATGAATTTCGCTGCAGCTCTTTTCATGGCAAAATCTTCTGTCACAGTGGAATGTGCCGAAAAGTGCTGATGTCCACCTCTTCCACAATTTGTCGGATAATCACACGACGGTCCCACATCATCACAGCGTTCACTTTGGAATGATCTGGTCATTTCAGCATGTTGATGGCCGCCCAGAGCGCGGCGCGCTCTCCACCACTGTGCAGACGTCTTTAAACCGGTTGTACCCCTCCTTAATCTGTGTGATGCCCATAGGATCGTCACCGAAAGCCATCTGAATAATCCGAATGGTTTCCACCTGGCTGTCGCCCAGTTTCTGGCAAAATTTGATGCAGTCACGCTGCTCCAGTTGTTCCGCCATTTCCTTGCAAAGAAAAAACGACGAGAGACTCCACCCATCCTCACACAAAGGCTGCTTACAAGCAAATGACGCAACCGACAGGCGTGAAAAAAATCACGCATGCGCACGAAAGTTCAAGGTTGGCTCATGCAAGCACACGTGAGTCAAATCCATCAGGTTTTTGAAAAAATAAAAAGGTTGGATACTTTTCTAACAGACCTCGTATATAAAATTAATTTGAATCCGACTAGACCAGGACTAATTGAGCTATGAACAAAAAGGGAGATTTTATCAAATCCCTGGTGAACTGAATCCCCATTTGATTAAATCATTAAAGCTTTCAAAAAGACATGCAGCAATAACTCATTCACATCTGTAATGTGGGTATGGGCCTATTTACACTCAACAAAAATATAAACGCAACACTTTTGGTTTTGCTCCCATTTTGTATGAGATGAACTCAAAGATCTAAAACTTTTTCCACATACACAATATCACCATTTCCCTCAAATATTGTTCACAAACCAGTCTAAATCTGTGATAGTGAGCACTTCTCCTTTGCTGAGATAATCCATCCCACCTCACAGGTGTGCCATACCAAGATGCTGATTAGACACCATGATTAGTGCACTGGTGTGCCTTAGACTGTCCACAATAAAAGGCCACTCTGAAAGGTGCAGTTTTGTTTTATTAGGGGGGGGGGATACCAGTCAGTATCTGGTGTGACCACCATTTGCCTCATGCAGTGCAACGCATCTCCTTCGCATAGAGTTGATCAGGTTGTGAATTGTGGCCTGTGGAATGTTGGTCCACTCCTCTTCAATGGCTGTGCGAAGTTGCTGGATATTGGCAGGAACTGGTACACGCTGTCGTATACGCTGGTCCAGAGCATCCCAAACATGCTCAATGGGTGACATGTCCGGTGAGTATGCCGGCCATGCAAGAACTGGGACATTTTCAGCTTCCAAGAATTGTGTACGGATCCTTGCAACATGGGGCCGTGCATTATCCTGCTGCAACATGAAGTGATGTTCTTGGATGTTGGCACAACAATGGGCCTCAGGATCTCGTCACGGTATCTCTGTGCATTCAAAATGCCATCAATAAAATGCACCTGTGTTCTTCGTCCATAACAGACGCCTGCCCATACCATAACCCCACCGCCACCATGGGCCACTCGATCCACAACATTGACATCAGAAAACCGCTCACCTACACGACGCCACAAACACTGTCTGCCATCTGCCCTGGACAGTGTGAACCGGGATTCATCCGTGAAGAGAACACCTCTCCAATGTGCCAAACGCCAGCGAATGTGAGCATTTGCCCACTCAAGTCGGTTACGACGACGAACTGGAGTCAGGTGGAGACCCCGATGAGGACGACAAGCATGCAGATGAGCTTCCCTGAGATGGTTTCTGACAGTTTGTGCAGAAATTCTTTGGTTATGCAAACCGATTGTTTTAGCAGCTGTCCGAGTGGCTGGTCTCAGACGATCTTGGAGGTGAACATGCTGGATGTGGAGGTCCTGGGCTGGTGTGGTTACACGTGGTCTGCGGTTGTGAGGCTGGTTGGATGTACTGCCAAATTCTCTGAAACGCCTTTGGAGATGGCTTATGGCAACCTGATCAACTCTATGCGAAGGAGATGTGTTGCACTGCATGAGGCAAATGGTGGTCACACCAGATACTGACTGGTATCCCCCCCCAATAAAACAAAACTGCACCTTTCAGAGTGGCCTTTTATTGTGGGCAGTCTAAGGCACACCTGTGCACTAATCATGGTGTCTAATCAGCATCTTGATATGGCACACCTGTGAGGTGGGGTGGATTATCTCAGCAAAGGAGAAGTGCTCACTATCACAGATTTAGACTGGTTTGTGAACAATATTTGAGGGAAATGGTGATATTGTGTATGTGGAAAAAGTTTTAGATCTTTGAGTTCATCTCATACAAAATGGGAGCAAAACCAAAAGTGTTGCATTTATATTTTTGTGCAGCCCGGAGTTGTTAAATTTTTGCTATTATTTGCCCGCAGCAGGTGGTGTTAGAGCATCTTTGATATAACTGTGACACAACTGGAAATCCTTGATGTATCTCTTCCTAATTTTCATTCAGTTAGTCATCAACAATAAACACTTTGAGTGTCACTCCTTCAGACAAGACTCAGGAATACCTGCACACACGCATACATATACGAAAGCAGAATGAGACACGTGTACTTTTCATACACGTGTTATTTTAACATGCTCTGTCTTTTCATCCAACTCCAAGCTTTTGTTTAACACGTCACCGTGTGAAAGGCTGTGTGGGTTTTTGAATGTGCACTTCAAAGTGTACACCTGGGGCAGCAATTGCACATGAATGCAGGAAATTATGCATGAAAATCTATTATTCTGAATTATAAACACTGTGATTAGTACAGACACACACACACAAAAAGTACAGGTGCAAGCATAGAAACAAAACTAAATAGGTGCTGAAGAAACTTAAACAGTGTGTGCTCGTACATTTGTGCACATAGACATAAAAAAACAGCTACACAAAGCTGCTAAATGAAGTGCACATAGCCTGAGATGGTTTCTGTGGAATGAAGTGATGATTTGTTCATCTCTCTTGGACTTCTATTGGGTTTCAATGTTTTTGCATGCACGTGAGATTGCGTGCAACATGCCATTGTTTAGGGCTTGAATAAATTTCCTGTTTGAAATTCCAGGATGGACTCCCCACTAGGCGCCTCCCTGTTTATCTGTTAAGTGTCACACGCACACACAGGCATTAGGTGTGTTTTTGATCATTTGAGGGATGTTACATTAACTTATACAGATTTCATTGGAACATTTAAATCTGGTTGCCGTAGCAAGTGCAGAGGTATTGTTTTTAGGTCTGCAGGGAGGTCGAAGAGGCTGTAGTTTCCCCAAATTTCAGTAACCCCACCATAATCCAACCATGACTTTTACCATGTAACAAATTTTGTTTTGTTTTTCTCACTGAGACAGCAGTATCTGAGTATACACTCTGGGACAGGGTGCGAATCTGACTATCCTGGAGGGACTTGGAGTAGAGCTGCTGCTTCTTTGCATTGAAAGGAGCCAGCTGATGTTCCCGGTCGTCTCCCAGCTATTAATCTCTCCAGGACATGCTGGAGAGATTAAATTTCCCATCTGACCTGGGAATGATGCAGGATCCCAGAAAGAGTTAGAGAACTTGGCCAAGGACAAGGAAGTGTGGAATGAGCTGCTTGGTCTACTGCCACCTCAACCTGAACAAACAGAAAACGAATGAAGGAATCACTGATAAATTCAATGATCACTATCCACCCTTTGATCCTGTTCATATAATCATATGAGTATTCAGGATCACATAACTGTTCATCCAACAGTGTGCAGACAGCGATGCCGATTTGGTGGGATGGGGTGGGGGGGAATCAAACAGCGGTGGTCCACTTTAGTAGACTAAAGCTCCTGTCACACATAGCAAGAATGTGGAGGAACCATTCCGACACTGCAAATATTGCCATAATCTGACGCAGTCTGGAGAAAAAGAGGCGTGGTTAGCCGTGGTCAGCCGTGGTCCGAACACATCCGGACTGGCTCGTGCACACCTGCAGGATGCAGCCCAAACATATTTCAGACAACAGTTAGATGTTGTCTAAAATATGCCTCTCAAAAGTGTATGTCTCACATGACCGAGTGAGCGCGTGCACGTGCATAGAACAGGTGATTCAAGTGATGAGTGTGTGTCCACTCAGCTGCGCGTGTGTTCACAATGGCTTAACGAGTCGTGTGTGCCTGCGTGTGTAGAACACGTGATCAAAGCAGTGTGCGAGTGTGTGGCCGAAATGTTCGCTCAGCTCCATGTATATGTGTTCATAAACACTGTACCAACGTTTGTCAGCACAGGAGCTGTCCATCCAGAGAGTGCACAAACAGGTTGACAGCCGTCAGTGATCATCTGCTGTTGTACAGATGGTGAAAAATCCATTTAAGTGTTTGATGAGTATATACTTGCATTACTAGATTTTATTTGTCTGGCTGAACTCCGTAACTGCTGCTGAACTGTGCTGGCAGTGCACCAACTTCCCACATGTGTGTAACTTTTAGATGCAGCCAGTGGGCTTTGTTCTCTTGTTTTAAACTCTTTTTTGTTGTGATTTTACTTGATACTCATCTCAGGGCCCCTTCACACATAGTGCGAAGTTTGGCTGAAGTGAGCACGAAGTGCGCATGAAGCAGGAATTGTGTGCAAAATGTCTTGTACACCTGTTGCTGCAACTATTTGCACACATGAGTGGCTAAAAGTGTGCGCAAACCCATCGAACCCTCTCGCGGCAAGTGTCGGCCAAATTCCAGATGACACACACAAACATCTAATACCGCTCATTTGGCACAAACTGTGTGGCCATTTGCACTCTTGGCATGACAACAGTCTGCAGACAATCACTGTCATGCTAGCAGTGAAATTTGTCTAAGTTCCCCACGGGTGTGGCTTTGGTGTGAGCGCTTAACTGACAGGAGGTGTGTCCGCCCACTGAAGCAGCTGTGGAGATCTGTCATTCTGGACATTCCAGCTGAACAGCATGTACTGTATTTGGACAGACATGGACTAACAACTGCCCACTGTCAGATGTGTGTGTCTGTTTGCTGTCATCACGTGGACATAAATAAAAACATATATCGCTGTGGTGATATATGCTGTGGGCTGCAGTGTGTGTGCGCCCCCTTGCTGCAGCACATTGACAGGCTACCCCCAGGTTCCATATGTTCCATATGACGCGGTGTCAGTTCTGGCAGACATTGTTTATGTGCACTAAACTTGAAGCAGTCCGTCATCCAAATTGAGGTAAAGTGGGTGAAGGCTGCAGCAGGAGGGGCCCGCACCTCCCAGCTGGGGAGTCACAAGCTGAATGCGATGTGGATGCACCACATATTGATGTGGTGAATCTCGCACTGTGGACCTGCTCGAAAGACACCGTTGTGTGCACAAACCCTTGCACCTGGATCGTGCATGCCTGCCTGTCGGCGCGATGTTTCGTGGTGCGCTCATTCGAACTGTTTCACGGTGTTTCGCCGTATATGACCAAACTTTGCACTATGTGTGAAGGGGCCTTTAACACAACTGTAGTTGGATTATCGCTGTGGGACAGCACTTCACATGGGATTTATTCATACTAGAGTTGGATTATGTATTTGTCAGCACACAGCGCAGCCGAGTGAAAGGGACTTGACCAGCTGTCTGCACTGCGCTGTGGAATGCAAGGTACCAGAGGTGAGTTACATGCTTATTTATGTTGTCATGTGGGCAAACATTTCCACATCATACCTTCTACAAACTTTAGGAGGTGTACGTGTAATAATATGTGTGTTACAGCAGTGACATCCCTTTCAGCTGTGTTGCGGCGCTGCACTGAGGCTCTGACATGTGCACAGTGCCACATACATGTTATTATATAACATTTCCTTTGCCCTCCCTGGCCCAGAGAGTTTTGAACATGTGCGTCACACTCAAAACGTTTATTTCCTTGTTGATTTTAGCCTTTTTACGCTCCTGCTATAAGACAGTGATTGAGCCGATTTTGACCAACTGTGTCGACTTCCGTAGATGGCTGTCAGAACATTTTGGAACTGAAATCCGACACTTTTCGGATGTGCGCCAATTCATAAGTCTGACGCCACTCTGCATGATTCTGGCTATGTGTGACGAGGGTATAAGGATTTGAATTTGATTTGCATTTTAACAAAACTAAAGGAGACTGTGAAATTTAAAAATAGGAGAAAGAGTCCAACATTCGGAAACAGTGAACAATGCTAGTCAGAGCAGTTTCTGTCCTGTTTCATTTGTTGTTCACTGTGCAGTTTTTCTATTGTTCTGTATGTAAATTTTCCAATAATTTCTACATTTGTATTTGTTTTCTGTTGGTAGAGTAATTATTATTTTTAAATACTTGCTATTGTTACTTCTAGCTGTTTATGCATGCTTGAAACAATACGCAATATTAACAACATGTAACTGAAATTCAGTTGAAAATATATATTTGTGTATTTATTACTATGAATTTTGTTGACTCACCCCTAAATATTCGTGCTCCCACCTTGTCCTCTCAAAAGAGAAACCTGCCACTGGTGAAACTGAAAAATGTGTCCATGTTAATATAACCCCAAACACCAAAGGCAGAGACATATGTCATGAAATAAAAAACGGTGACAGCCATGGTTCAATTAAAAAAGTGAGGGAATGCACGAGAAGCTTGTACTTTCTAATCCCATAGATGCAACTCATTGATACAAGCTTGCTTAATTACAAGCTTGTAGCTTGAGACTTTTCCACTGCGATTCCATAAATGCTCTCAGATGAATTATGTCACAAACCTCCACACAACTCCTAAGACTATTATTTGTTATGTGTCAACGCGGGTTGAGGAGCGGACCTGCGTCCGACGGAACCGAGCGCTAAAATAACCAGAAAGCGGTTCCAATAACAAAACAATTTATTAATTTTCACCCTCTGGTGCAAAACAAGGTGTATAAACAAAAAATGCGTCAGTCTGGTGGAGTGAAGGCTGGCACGCTCCCAAGCGCCCAAAAGGATCGAAGCCCGGCGCTTCTGGACTCACTTTACCGCCAAACACCCCCCAGGTGGACACGACAAACCGACTCTCTGCGAAGGATAGAAGAGGTGAGGTAAGTCAGCAGTTACAAGCAATATCCTTCAAAAGGCACACACTATCAGCAACACATTCAGGTCTGTATTTAAGCTTTATGTAAATGAGCAGCTTCTCACAACAGGTGGAGGATCAGTTGTCCGCACGCCACAGCAGTGAGAAGCGAGCTGCACAATTCTCATCACAATTAAAATATACTGCGTAACAAAATACCAAGTCACTATCAACAAGTAGTCAAACAATTAATCACCTCTGATGTGTGCTGACAGCATGTGTCCCTCACCCTTCCTGCTTCACAGGCACGATGTGTCAAACCCAGGCGCGGTCCTCAGCGTCTCACAAACGAACATCACAAGGTCGAGTTCCCGGCAATTCTGCTTGAATCACACATGGCTTAAATGCAGAACGCCATCTAATTATCTGCTTCAGCTGAAAGTCTTTAAGGTTGCATGTGAGCACCATTCACAGGTGCTGCACATAATGTTGATGAGGGTGAAGGATTCTTCAGCCAGCACCTTCTCCACAGACAAATCAGTTTTCATACCACCTGGAGAGCAAAGAAAAGAAAAGAACACCAAAATGTCCAGCCACACCCCCCCAACACACAACATTATTAGCCCTAAAAAAAGGAATGTTTGCCGCATGGGGACACACCTTTGTGTCCATATAGAAAAGACGTGGCCGTAAGTGAACGTGGGATCAGATTGCTGTTGGTACATTAGATATTGTACACATGCACACACGCACACCCACATAACAGCACAATCCTTCAGTCTCCTGATGTAATCTCAAAGGCTTTCTGACATTTTACTCACATCTTTTTTCCTCTGTCTCTCCTTCGATCCCTCCCTGACCATGTTTCCTAGCAGATCCTGTGTCGGTTTACTTGCTCTCTCCCTTATCATGACCTCTTCGCCTGCGTTTCCCCTTTAAACAATCTTGGGTCACCTTGAGGAAGTGTGTGTGTGTATGAATCCGTACTGGGAGGAGGCTCCAGGAAGTTTATGGTAACATTTTATACCTTTTGTGTTTTTAAACAGGTTTATGAAGTAAGTGCAGAAGCAGGAATGACCACTTAATTGTATTTGAAGATCTTGTACAGAATGCTGTCTCTTATCTGTGCTGTGGATGGGAAGCATTTAATGGAATTATGACTGCAATTGAGGGGTTCACAGTTCAGGAAGGTGGTCCTTCCCCTACGTGTGACTCATAAATCCTAGTCATGCTCTTGTAAGGAGCTGCTGGAAGTAGCACATTGGAGAGCAAAGGGCTGCACAGGCTTTTTCTTGGCTGCAAAGATGTTAGTTTGACTAACTCTTTTGCTGTATTGTTCTCTGGTCGGTCTTGATAGTTTTGTTGCAGGAGTGTTTAAATTTAATGTACAGAAAACCACAGAACCCTGAAATAGAAGATCCAGTTTTCACCGCACTAAAAAATATGTATGATTAATATGCTACATGACCAACATCATTCTTCAGCTACAGACATGGGAAAATTTGTCTTTTCTTATTTGTGTATTTGCAAGATTAATTCCTCATCTGTCTAGTCTGAATCTCTTCTGTGTTGCTGTCATGCATTTTATGTCTCCTTTTTATGGCTTTTGTAGACGCTGTTGTGTGATGCACACAATGAAACATTCACTGAGATTCCTGTGATTTTGAATGTTTAACAACTGGGCAGCACAATGGCACAGTGGTTAGCACACCTGCTTCACAACCAGGTCCTGGGTTCATGCTCAGGGCCCCTTCACACATAACATGATTGAAGCTGACTAGCACATGAAGGAGGAATTGTATGCTAGTCGTGAAAAATCTGAGCTGCCTCAAACACCTAGTACACCTGTCGGTATAACTATTTGCGCACACCAGCGGCCGAAAGACAAAGTGCCCCGTGAGAGCCCATTTGATGCCTTTCATGGCATCAAAGTGTCGGCCAAATTCCAGGTGTCACACACGAACATCCAACACCACTCACTTGGCACTTAGTAAATGTGGGGCCATTCGCGCTGTTAGCACGAAAATAGTGAGCAGACGATCACTTTTGAGCTGGCAGTGAAATTTGTCTGAGTGTCACCATGAGTGTGGCGTTGCAAAGCAACACACATGTGGCATGCGCATGTGTCGCCCCGCCCACACACACATACACACACACACATATGCACATGTGGTGTGGGGGGGGGAGTGCACACTTGCATGACATGCTGATACAGCACATGTTGGCAGGCTGCTCCACGTGAAACTGAAATGGGCCGTCAGTGTCGGGAAAGTGTAGTGACACGGACCCACAACAGGGGGCGCAAATGAACGGTCAATAGATGAGCCAAAAAGTAACAATTTAATGTTGTGAATGTGCACAACGAACATACAGACAATCACAGAATATCATAACAGTCAATACACAGAGGTGACGTGTGGGCAGGCTCGAGGATAGAAGACGTCTGTCCTGAGAAGAGCCGGAACCACACGATTTCCGCCGCCCCAGAACCTGGTGAATACTGGAGCCGCCAAGTCCCGAATTCCCAGGTGATCACCGTCTCCGACTGTCGGATCTGGTACTGCTGGTGAAGAACAAAGACAGTCAAGTGTGGGTGTGTGTACACCCAGTAACAACAACGGTGGGAATGCCACCTCCACCTCTCATTCAATATGTTGCAGTGGTCTCAGCTGAAAAGGAGCGCCGTCTTGCACAGCCTCCTCACAAACGACTGGTTCTCCTGCAAATTCTCACAATAACAGAGTTACAAATCTCACAAAAAGGCTGAGAGTATTACCTCCTATGAAGTATGATATCTCGGCAACGAGGTGGAGATGACGTCTGGTCTTTATGGAGTGAGATGATGTTGAGTAGATGGGTGACAGCTGTCAAGAGGTAATGAGCGACAGCTGTCACCCCCGGCTGTGTCCATGGCGGCAGCGCCCTCTCGTGCCTGAAGCCCGCACTTCAGGGAGGGCGCCCTCTGGTGGTGGGCCAGCAGTACCTCCTCTTCTGGCGGCCCACACAACAGTCAGATCAGAATGGCGATCAGCAAGTGATCTGAATGTTATGCATCTGGCCTGACACATGTTCTGTATTGCCTCCCCCTTTAATTTATGATTTATATCAACCCAGTGATATTCACTAATTATTACAGCTGTTTTATATTTTATTTTTCTCCACATCAGCGGCGCAATATGGTGCAGCTGCTCGCACTGTGTTTGTGCATGCGCACGATGGTTTGTGGCTCCCCATTTTGTGTTTGGTTTGGGGATTTTCTT
This sequence comes from Thalassophryne amazonica, assembly GCF_902500255.1. Lineage (NCBI taxonomy): Eukaryota > Metazoa > Chordata > Actinopteri > Batrachoidiformes > Batrachoididae > Thalassophryne > Thalassophryne amazonica. The sequence goes on from NC_047106.1 coordinate 83,723,831, forward strand.
CCGGTTTCTGCGTCTTTCGTGTTTTGTGTGAAGGGGCCTTCAACAGTGTCAATCAATCAATCAATCAATTTTATTTATATAGCGCCAAATCACAACAAACAGTTGCCCCAAGGCGCTTTATATTGTAAGGCAAGGCCATACAATAATTACGTAAAAACCCCAACGGTCAAAACGACCCCCTGTGAGCAAGTACTTGGCGACAGTGGGAAGGAAAAACTCTCTTTTAACAGGAAGAAACCTCCAGCAGAACCAGGCTCAGGGAGGGGCAGTCTTCTGCTGGGACTGGTTGGGGCTGAGGGAGAGAACCAGGAAAAAGACATGCTGTGGAGGGGAGCAGAGATCAATCACTAATGATTAAATGCAGAGTGGTGAATACAGAGCAAAAAGAGAAAGAAACACTCAGTGCATCATGGGAACCCCCCAGCAGTCTAAGTCTATAGCAGCATAACTAAGGGATGGTTCAGGGTCACCTGATCCAGCCCTAACTATAAGCTTTAGCAAAAAGGAAAGTTTTAAGCCTAATCTTAATAGAGAGGGTGTCTGTCTCCCTGATCTGAATTGGGAGCTGGTTCCACAGGAGAGGAGCCTGAAAGCTGAAGGCTCTGCCTCCCATTCTACTCTTACAAACCCTAGGAACTACAAGTAAGCCTGCAGTCTGAGAGTGAAGCGCTCTATTGGGGTGATATGGTACTCTGAGGTCCCTAAGATAAGATGGGACCTGATTATTCAAAACCTTATAAGTAAGAAGAAGAATTTTAAATTCTATTCTAGAATTAACAGGAAGCCAATGAAGAGAGGCCAATATGGGTGAGATATGCTCTCTCCTTCTAGTCCCCGCTAGTACTCTAGCTGCAGCATTTTGAATTAACTGAAGGCTTTTCAGGGAACTTTTAGGACAACCTGATAATAATGAATTACAATAGTCCAGCCTAGAGGAAATAAATGCATGAATTAGTTTTTCAGCATCACTCTGAGACAAGACCTTTCTAATTTTAGAGATACTGCGTAAATGCAAAAAAGCAGTCCTGCATATTTGTTTAATATGCGCTTTGATTGACATATCCTGATCAAAAATGACTCCAAGATTTCTCACAGTATTACTAGAGGTCAGGGTAATGCCATCCAGAGTAAGGATCTGGTTAGACACCATGTTTCTAAGATTTGTGGGGCCAAGTACAATAACTTCAGTTTTATCTGAGTTTAAAAGCAGGAAATTAGAGGTCATCCATGTCTTTATGTCTGTAAGACAATCCTGCAGTTTAGCTAATTGGTGTGTGTCCTCTGGCTTCATGGATAGATAAAGCTGGGTATCATCTGCGTAACAATGAAAATTTAAACAATGACGTCTAATAATACTGCCTAAGGGAAGCATGTATAAAGTGAATAAAATTGGTCCTAGCACAGAACCTTGTGGAACTCCATAATTAACCTTAGTCTGTGAAGAAGATTCCCCATTTACATGAACAAATTGTAATCTATTAGATAAATATGATTCAAACCACTGCAGCGCAGTGCCTTTAATACCTATGGCATGCTCTAATCTCTGTAATAAAATTTTATGGTCAACAGTATCAAAAGCAGCACTGAGGTCTAACAGAACAAGCACAGAGATGAGTCCACTGTCTGAGGCCATAAGAAGATCATTTGTAACCTTCATTAATGCTGTTTCTGTACTATGATGAATTCTAAAACCTGACTGAAACTCTTCAAATAGACCATTCCTCTGCATATGATCAGTTAGCTGTTTTACAGCTACCCTTTCAAGAATTTTGAGAGAAAAGGAAGGTTGGAGATTGGCCTATAATTAGCTAAGATAGCTGGGTCAAGTGATGGCTTTTTAAGTAATGGTTTAATTACTGCCACCTTAAAAGCCTGTGGTACATAGCCAACTAATAAAGATAGATTGATCATATTTAAGATCGAAGCATTAAATAATGGTAGGGCTTCCTTGAGCAGCCTGGTAGGAATGGGGTCTAATAGACATGTTGATGGTTTGGATGAAGTAACTAATGAAAATAACTCAGACAGAACAATCTGAGAGAAAGAGTCTAACCAAATACCGGCATCACTGAAAGCAGCCAAAGATAACGATACGTCTTTGGGATGGTTATGAGTAATTTTTTCTCTAATAGTTAAAATTTTATTAGCAAAGAAAGTCATGAAATCATTAATAGTTAAAGTTAAAGGAATACTCGGCTCAATAGAGCTCTGACTCTTTGTCAGCCTGGCTACAGTGCTGAAAAGAAACCTGGGGTTGTTCTTATTTTCTTCAATTAGTGATGAGTAGTAAGATGTCCCAGCTTTACGGAGGGCTTTTTTATAGAGCAACAGACTCTTTTTCCAGGCTAAGTGAAGATCTTCTAAATTAGTGAGACGCCATTTCCTCTCCAACTTACGGGTTATCTGCTTTAAGCTGCGAGTTTGTGAGTTATACCACGGAGTCAGGCACTTCTGATTTAAAGCTCTCTTTTTCAGAGGAGCTACAGCATCCAAAGTTGTCTTCAATGAGGATGTAAAACTATTGTCGAGTGGTTGGCTCTCACTGCGGTATTGTATCACTTCCTGTTCCGGAGCACAGCGGTGTTTTTCTGTATCTGTTAGCTGTTTAATCTGCGCAGTTAGATTGATCTAGTTATCTAGATTACGATTTGTTTCCCAGTGTAATCTTTACGTGCCTTAACTAAAGCACTCCTTCTGCTGAATCACCTCTAAATTATTTACACATTATTCACTTTGCGTGTTTTTAGGAATCCGCTAGCTTAGCGTAGCTACTAGCTCTTAGCCGATTTAGCATGGCGGCTTCTCCTGTCTCTCCCGCACTTTTCTGCTCTGGGTGTGAAATGTTTAGTTATTCCTCGGCCTCCTTTAGCAGTAACGGTACTTGTAATAAGTGTAGCTTATTCGTAGCTTTGGAGGCCAGGCTGGGCGAATTGGAGACTCGGCTCCGCACCGTGGAAAATTCTACAGCTAGCCAGGCCCCTGTAGTCGGTGCGGACCAAGGTAGCTTAGCCACCGTTAGTTTCCCTCTGGCAGATCCCGAGCAGCCGGGAAAGCAGGCTGACTGGGTGACTGTGAGGAGGAAGCGTAGCCCTAAACAGAAGCCCCGTGTACACCGCCAACCCATTCACATCTCTAACCGTTTTTCCCCACTCGACGACACACCCGCCGAGGATCAAACTCTGGTTATTGGCGACTCTGTTTTGCGAAATGTGAAGTTAGCGACACCAGCAACCATAGTCAATTGTCTTCCGGGGGCCAGAGCAGGCGACATTGAATTTAATTTGAAACTGCTGGCTAAGGCTAAGCGTAAATTTGGTAAGATTGTAATTCATGTCGGCAGTAATGACACCCGGTTACGCCAATCGGAGGTCACTAAAATTAACATTAAATCGGTGTGTAACTTTGCAAAAACAATGTCGGACTCTGTAGTTTTCTCTGGGCCCCTCCCCAATCAGACCGGGAGTGACATGTTTAGCCGCATGTTCTCCTTGAATTGCTGGCTGTCTGAGTGGTGTCCAAAAAATGAGGTGGGCTTCATAGATAATTGGCAAAGCTTCTGGGGGAAAACCTGGTCTTGTTAGGAGAGACGGCATCCATCCCACTTTGGATGGAGCAGCTCTCATTTGTAGAAATCTGGCCAATTTTCTTAAATCCTCCAAACCGTGACTATCCAGGGTTGGGACCAGGAAGCAGAGTTGTAGTCTTACACACCTCTCTGCAGCTTCTCTCCCCCTGCCATCCCCTCATTACCCCATCCCCGTAGAGACGGTGCCTGCTCCCAGACTACCAATAACCAGCAAAAATCTATTTAAGCATAAAAATTCAAAAAGAAAAAATAATATAGCACCTTCAACTGCACCACAGACTAAAACAGTTAAATGTGGTCTATTAAACATTAGGTCTCTCTCTTCTAAGTCCCTGTTGGTAAATGATATAATAATTGATCAACATATTGATTTATTCTGCCTTACAGAAACCTGGTTACAGCAGGATGAATATGTTAGTTTAAATGAGTCAACACCCCCGAGTCACACTAACTGTCAGAATGCTCGTAGCACGGGCCGGGGCGGAGGATTAGCAGCAATCTTCCATTCCAGCTTATTAATTAATCAAAAACCCAGACAGAGCTTTAATTCATTTGAAAGCTTGACTCTTAGTCTTGTCCATCCAAACTGGAAGTCCCAAAAACAGTTTTATTTGTTATTATCTATCGTCCACCTGGTCGTTACTGTGAGTTTCTCTGTGAATTTTCAGACCTTTTGTCTGACTTAGTGCTTAGCTCAGATAAGATAATTATAGTGGGCGATTTTAACATCCACACAGATGCTGAGAATGACAACCTCAACACTGCATTTAATCTATTATTAGACTCTATTGGCTTTGCTCAAAAAGCAAATGAGTCCACCCACCACTTTAATCATATCTTAGATCTTGTTCTGACTTATGGTATGGAAATAGAAGACTTAACAGTATTCCCTGAAAACTCCCTTCTGTCTGATCATTTCTTAATAACATTTACATTTACTCTGATGGACTACCCAGCAGTGGGGAATAAGTTTCATTACACTAGAAGTCTTTCAGAAAGCGCTGTAACTAGGTTAAGGATATGATTCCTTCTTTATGTTCTCTAATGCCATATACCAACACAGTGCAGAGTAGCTACCTAAACTCTGTAAGTGAGATAGAGTATCTCGTCAATAGTTTTACATCCTCATTGAAGACAACTTTGGATGCTGTAGCTCCTCTAAAAAGGAGAGCTTTAAATCAGAAGTGCCTGACTCCGTGGTATAACTCACAAACTCGTAGCTTAAAGCAGATAACCCGTAAGTTGGAGAGGAAATGGCGTCTCACTAATTTAGAAGATCTTCACTTAGCCTGGAAAAAGAGTCTGTTGCTCTATAAAAAAGCCCTCCATAAAGCTAGGACATCTTTCTACTCATCACTAATTGAAGAAAATAAGAACAACCCCAGGTTTCTTTTCAGCACTGTAGCCAGGCTGACAAAGAGTCAGAGCTCTATTGAGCTGAGTATTCCATTAACTTTAACTAGTAATGACTTCATGACTTTCTTTGCTAACAAAATTTTAACTATTAGAGAAAAAATTACTCATAACCATCCCAAAGACGTATCGTTATCTTTGGCTGCTTTCAGTGATGCCGGTATTTGGTTAGACTCTTTCTCTCCGATTGTTCTGTCTGAGTTATTTTCATTAGTTACTTCATCCAAACCATCAACATGTTTATTAGACCCCATTCCTACCAGGCTGCTCAAGGAAGCCCTACCATTATTTAATGCTTCGATCTTAAATATGATCAAGCTATCTTTGTTAGTTGGCTATGTACCACAGGCTTTTAAGGTGGCAGTAATTAAACAATTACTTAAAAAGCCATCACTTGACCCAGCTATCTTAGCTAATTATAGGCCAATCTCCAACCTTCCTTTTCTCTCAAAAATTCTTGAAAGGGTAGTTGTAAAACAGCTAACTGATCATCTGCAGAGGAATGGTCTATTTGAAGAGTTTCAGTCAGGTTTTAGAATTCATCATAGTACAGAAACAGCATTAGTGAAGGTTACAAATGATCTTCTTATGGCCTCGGACAGTGGACTCATCTCTGTGCTTGTTCTGTTAGACCTCAGTGCTGCTTTTGATACTGTTGACCATAAATTTTATTACAGAGATTAGAGCATGCCATAGGTATTAAAGGCACTGCGCTGCGGTGGTTTGAATCATATTTGTCTAATAGATTACAATTTGTTCATGTAAATGGGGAATCTTCTTCACAGACTAAAGTTAATTATGGAGTTCCACAAGGTTCTGTGCTAGGACCAATTTTATTCACTTATACATGCTTCCCTTAGGCAGTATTATTAGACGGTATTGCTTAAATTTTCATTGTTACGCAGATGATACCCAGCTTTATCTATCCATGAAGCCAGAGGACACACACCAATTAGCTAAACTGCAGGATTGTCTTACAGACATAAAGACATGGATGACCTCTAATTTCCTGCTTTTAAACTCAGATAAAACTGAAGTTATTGTACTTGGCCCCACAAATCTTAGAAACATGGTGTCTAACCAGATCCTTACTCTGGATGGCATTACCCTGACCTCTAGTAATACTGTGAGAAATCTTGGAGTCATTTTTGATCAGGATATGTCATTCAAAGCGCATATTAAACAAATATGTAGGACTGCTTTTTTGCATTTACGCAATATCTCTAAAATCAGAAAGGTCTTGTCTCAGAGTGATGCTGAAAAACTAATTCATGCATTTATTTCCTCTAGGCTGGACTATTGTAATTCATTATTATCAGGTTGTCCTAAAAGTTCCCTAAAAAGCCTTCAGTTAATTCAAAATGCTGCAGCTAGAGTACTGACGGGGACTAGAAGGAGAGAGCATATCTCACCCATATTGGCCTCTCTTCATTGGCTTCCTGTTAATTCTAGAATAGAATTTAAAATTCTTCTTCTTACTTATAAGGTTTTGAATAATCAGGTCCCATCTTATCGTGGGACCTCGTAGTACCATATCACCCCAATAGAGCGCTTCGCTCTCAGACTGCAGGCTTACTTGTAGTTCCTAGGGTTTGTAAGAGTAGAATGGGAGGCAGAGCCTTCAGCTTTCAGGCTCCTCTCCTGTGGAACCAGCTCCCAATTCAGATCAGGGAGACAGACACCCTCTCTACTTTTAAGATTAGGCTTAAAACTTTCCTTTTTGCTTTTAGTTAGGGCTGGATTAGGTGACCCTGAACCATCCCTTAGTTATGCTGCTATAGACGTAGACTGCTGGGGGGTTCCCATGATGCACTGTTTCTTTCTCTTGTTGCTCTGTATGCACCACTCTGCATTTAATCATTAGTGATCGATCTCTGCTCCCCTCCACAGCATGTCTTTTTCCTGGTTCTCTCCCTCAGCCCCAACCAGTCCCAGCAGAAGACTGCCCCTCCCTGAGCCTGGTTCTGCTGGAGGTTTCTTCCTGTTAAAAGGGAGTTTTTCCTTCCCACTGTAGCCAAGTGCTTGCTCACAGGGGGTCGTTTTGACCGTTGGGGTTTTACATAATTATTGTATGGCCTTGCCTTACAATATAAAGCGCCTTGGGGCAACTGTTTGTTGTGATTTGGCGCTATATAAAAAAAAATGATTGATTGATTGATTGATACTCTATCTCACTTACAGAGTTTAGGTAGCTACTCTGCACTGTGTTGGTATATAGCATTAGAGAACATAAAGAAGGAATCATATCCTTAAACCTAGTTACAGCGCTTTCTGAAAGACTTCTAGTGTAATGAAACTTATTCCCCACTGCTGGGTAGTCCATCAGAGTAAATGTAAATGTTATTAAGAAATGATCAGACAGAAGGGAGTTTTCAGGGAATACTGTTAAGTCTTCAATTTCCATACCATAAGTCAGAACAAGATCTAAGATATGATTAAAGTGGTGGGTGGACTCATTTACATTTTGAGCAAAGCCAATTGAGTCTAATAATAGATTAAATGCAGTGTTGAGGCTGTCATTCTCAGCATCTGTGTGGATGTTAAAATCGCCCACTATAATTATCTTATCTGAGCTAAGCACTAAGTCAGACAAAAGGTCTGAAAATTCACAGTAACGACCAGGAGGACGATAGATAACAACAAATAAAACTGGTTTTTGGGACTTCCAATTTGGATGGACAAGACTAAGAGTCAAGCTTTCAAATGAATTAAAGCTCTGTCTGGGTTTTTGATTAATTAATAAGCTGGAATGGAAGATTGCTGCTAATCCTCTTCCTCGGCCCGTGCTACGAGCATTCTGGCAGTTAGTGTGACTCGGGGGTGTTGACTCATTTAAACTAACATATTCATCCTGCTGTAACCAGGTTTCTGTAAGGCAGAATAAATCAATATGTTGATCAATTATTATATCATTTACTAACAGGGACTTAGAAGAGAGAGACCTAATGTTTAATAGACCACATTTAACTGTTTTAGTCTGTGGTGCAGTTGAAGGTGCTATATTATTTTTTCTTTTTGAATTTTTATGCTTAAATAGATTTTTGCTGGTTATTGGTGGTCTGGGAGCAGGCACCGTCTCTACGGGGATGGGGTAATGAGGGGATGGCAGGGGGAGAGAAGCTGCAGAGAGGTGTGTAAGACTACAACTCTGCTTCCTGGTCCCAAGCCTGGATAGTCACGGTTTGGAGGATTTAAGAAAATTGGCCAGATTTCTAGAAATGAGAGCTGCTCCATCCAAAGTGGGATGGATGCCGTCTCTCCTAACAAGACCAGGTTTTCCCCAGAAGCTTTGCCAATTATCTATGAAGCCCACCTCATTTTTTGGACACCACTCAGACAGCCAGCAATTCAAGGAGAACATGCGGCTAAACATGTCACTCCCAGTCCGATTGGGGAGGGGCCCAGAGAAAACTACAGAGTCCGACATTGTTTTTGCAAAGTTACACACCGATTCAATGTTAATTTTAGTGACCTCCGATTGGCGTAACCGGGTGTCATTACTGCCGACGTGAATTACAATCTTACCAAATTTACGCTTAGCCTTAGCCAGCAGTTTCAAATTTCCTTCAATGTCGCCTGCTCTGGCCCCCGGAAGACAATTGACTATGGTTGCTGGTGTCGCTAACTTCACATTTCTCAAAACAGAGTCGCCAATAACCAGAGTTTGATCCTCGGCGGGTGTGTCGCCGAGTGGGGAAAAACGGTTAGAAATGTGAATGGGTTGGCGGTGTTTAGAACTACGCTTCCTCCTCACAGTCACCCAGTCGGCCTGCTTTCCCGGCTGCTCGGGATCTGCCAGAGGGAAACTAACGGCGGCTAAGCTACCTTGGTCCGCACCGACTACAGGGGCCTGGCTAGCTGTAGAATTTTCCACGGAGCGGAGCCGAGTCTCCAATTCGCCCAGCCTGGCCTCCAAAGCTACGAATAAGCTACACTTATTACAAGTACCATTACTGCTAAAGGAGGCCGAGGAATAACTAAACATTTCACACCCAGAGCAGAAAAGTGCGGGAGAGACAGGAGAAGCTGCCATGCTAAACCGGCTAAGAGCTAGTAGCTGCGCTAAGCTAGCGGATTCCTGAAAACACACAAAGTGAATAATGTGTAAATAATTTAGAGGCGATTCAGCAGAGGGAGTGCTTTAGTTAAGGCACGTGAAGATTACACTGTGAAGCAAATCGTTATCTAGGTAACTAGATCAATCTAACTGCGCAGATTAAACAGCTAACAGATACAGCAAAACACCGCTGTGCTCTGGAACAGGAAGTGATACAATACCGCAGTGAGAGCCAACCACCAGTAGAGGCCAGTAGTGTCCTGGGGCCTCATGTACAAAGCGTGCTTATGCACAAAAACCTGGCCTATGCTCGTGTCCACATCCACGTGCAAATGTATCAAAAGTGACATGAACATGGAAATGTGCGGTGTGTCACGCAAAAATACAGGCTGGCGTACGTACGTTTCTACAGCTATTGTTCCACTGTGGACATGTAAAGGTGATGCAGGGAACTGTTAATAGTGTGAAAACAAGAAGTCATCACAGTGATGTGCACATCAGTGACAGTGATGAGCAATTAACACACCCACGTTTGCAATTATATGGATAGATATAAAAGCATGTGCAATGGTTCCACACTCAATTCCACGTTCAGTGGGCTGTACAAACAGAGCATGCATGAATTCATGCCTTTGGACACTTTCATACATCTGAATATATTTGTGCTCACGCCAGATTCAGGATTTTGGCGTACGCCAACTTTTAGTAGAAAGTCCACGCAAGTCTTTGTCCATGAGGCCCCTGATCTTTTCTGTGTGGCTTTTGCATGTACTCCATGAGTCTGCATGGATTTCCATCTGGTACTCTGTCACCCCCCTCCCCCTGCTTATCCTCCTCCACCATCAAAGCATGCACATTAGGTTATTTCACCTTGTAGATTTGGAGTTACACCAGGTTGACCATCTGGACTGCCAAATATGCTAATCATAAAAATCAGAGATCCATATTAGACCTATGTGGCACTGGCCAGGTGCTACTGACATGAAATTTTCACCAGATGTTAGTAAAAATAAAAGTAGAAGTAAAAAAAAAAAGTAAAAAAAGAAATCCATAGATGCAAAGAAACCAAACAAATAAGTCCAGAAATTATGCTATGTGTAATAATATGAAATGACACAGGAAAAACACATGAAGAAAGGGAGGTGCAAAAAGGTATGAAAAGCCAAGACACCAGTGGAAATCTATCAGTAATTAGAAAGCAGTCCTGCCCCTTGTCAGTGTAAATTAATATCAGCTGGTTCAGTCCCAACTGATGGCCTATAAAAATGTGTCTCCTTACCAAGGTGTCATACAAGATACATCTCCTGATGGGTAAAACCAAAGAGCTCTCTCAAGATGTTTGCAACCTTACTGTTGCAAAATATACTGATGGCATTGGTTACAGAAGGATTTCTAAACTTCCGAATGTTCCAGTAAGCACTGTGGGGCCATAATCCAGAAGTGGAAAGAGGCTCACTTCACCATAAACCGGCTATGACCAGGTGCTCCTTGCAAGATTTCTGACAGAGGAGTAAAAAGAACAAGATGTTGGCAAGGTGTCGTAACACGGACCCGCAACAGGGGGCGCAAATGAACGGACAATGGATAAGACAAAGAGTAACAATTTAATGTTGTGAAACGCACAACTGGATACAGACAAAAATATAATGCCAATTAAACACAAGGTGACGTGCGGGCAGGCTCGAAGATAGGAGACCTCTGACGATCGAAGAGCCGGGACCCACACAGTTTCCACCACCAACGGCCTGAAGAACACCGGAGCCGCCAAGTCCTGAGTCCCCAGGTGGTCACCGTCTTCTGTTGCAGACCCTGGTACTGCTGGCAGAAGATGAAAACAGTTAATGGTGAGTGTGTATCCACACACCCAGTAATCCTTCAATACAGATCTTCAAGGAGGGAAAACCTCCACCTCCAGATACAATTTCACCCGTGCAGCTCCTGTTATTCTCTTCCCTGGATGGAGTAAGAGGCGAAGACCGTCGCACTCCCACTATCCGCCAATCCAGCTTCAGACTGAGTCCACAGGAAAACAGCTGCACACAGAACAATGTTTAGATACAACGAAATCACAGCAGAGAAGGTTACCTTAGACGGTAGCTGATTTCTCGGCGAGGAGGTGGAGTAATAATCTGGCTTTTATAGGGATGGTGGTGATTGGTGACAGCTGGTGTAAATGAGTGACAGCTGTCACTCTCTGTTGTCTCGGCGCCCTCTCATGCTTGAAGCCCGCACTCCAAGCAGGGCGCCGACTGGTGGTGGTGGGCCAGCAGTACCTCCTCTTCAGCGGCCCACACAACACAAGAGTAATCAGAGATTTCCGACATTCGCCAATCCGGATCCGGAACACCTCCAAAATTCAGTGGAGTCTTCCATGTCCTAATATCTATCTGTGGTGCAAATTTGGTGAGAATCCGTGAAGCAGTTTTGACGTAATCCTTCAAAGCCTTCAAAAACTGGCCCCCTGCTTTTACTAAATACTTTTACTTAAAGTCCATTTTATATGAGAAATTTACTTTTGATACTTAAGTACAGTAAATGTCAGATACTTTAAGACTTTTACTCAAGTAATATTTCTAAAGAAGACTTTAACTATTACCAAAGTAATTTACTTGTACTTTCACTCAAGTATCATTTTGAGATGCTTAATACAAGACTTTATCTGTGGTGCAAATTTGGTGAGAACCCGTGAAGTAGTTTTGAAGTAATCCTTCAAAGCCTATATAAAGGGAAATCTTGATCCAGAATCTGGATCTGGATCACTTCCAAAATTTAATGGAGTCTTCCATGCCCTAATATGTATCTGTGGTGAAAATTTGGTGAGAATCTGTGAAGTAGTTATGACGTAATCCTTCAAAGCCTATATAAAGTGAAGCTTGATCCAGAATCCGGATCGAGATCCAAATCACCTTTAAAATTTAATGGGTTCTTCCATGGCCTAATATGCATCTGTGTTGAAAATTTCATCAAACTCCGTGCAGTAGTTTTGACGTAATCCTGCTAACAGTAATCCTTCAGAGCCTATATAAAGTGAAACTTGATCCAGAATCTGGATCCAGAACTGGATCACTTCCGAAATTTAAAGGATGCTTCCATGGCCTAATATCTATCTGTGGTGAAAATTTCATCAAAATCTGTGCAGTAGTTTTGATGTAATCCTACGACAGACGGACAGACAGACAAATAAATTAATATCTTCTGATAATTACATCCGCCAAGGATGTGATAAAACCATCGGTGTTTATTTATTACGTCCTGTGTCATTCCATTTTATTACACACAAGTTAACTTCTCTACTTATTTGTTTTGGTTTCTTTGTATGTCTGTATTACTTGGGTTATTACCAACATCAGATGAAAATCTCATGTCAGCAGTACCTTTAGAAATATATTTACTGACAAAAATGGCATTGCTATCACAATGTACAGTGTTGAATAAGGAAGATTAAATCAAACTCATTGTTTTTGTTGCTTGATACAAACAGGAAAAACTTCAACAATCTTCCATGACTACAGGAGAGGTCTTTCTGAAACAGCATTACTCTGGGCTCTTAGATACAGGGAGTTTGTTACTAGTGAGTGACATGAAGACACTGCATATTAGGTTCACCCCAAGCTGTCATAAACCTCCAGTGACTATCTCTTCCCTTCACAATTAAAGTTGGAACTAGGAATGTGTTGTGGTGTGTTCCCTTGTCTGCGTCGGTGATCCGTATCTGTGGTCGGTATCTGTGGTCAGTCCTTTGTCTGTGTCCTAGTGTTAATTGTCATTGTGGTCTGTCTATGCCCTTGTGTTGGTATTCTTTGTGGTATGCGCCCTGTCCGTGTCTCTGGTCTGTCTGTTCATTGTCTTGGTGATCTGTCCTCTGTCTGTGATTCTGTGCCTTTTGTCATTATGTGTCAGTCCTGTGCTCTTTAGTTTATCGTGACATGTTTCCCTGTTTGCACTTTGTTCACTTATGATTTCCATGTTAGTTTTCTGCCTGTGTTTCCTTGATATGGTATTTGGTTGTTTTTGTGGTTCTCGTGTCAGTTTGATCTTTGTAATCATGATGTGTTTTGGTTTTACTCCCCACCTCCACCCTCCTGGGTCTCTCCTGCGGTTTAGGTCATTTTGTTTTGGTTAGATTTATGTGTGTACGTTCACGTGTGTCTTTTGTTCCAGCTTTCCCTACTGTCTCACTCCGCATCTGCCGCATGTTTGCTTATTTGTTCCATTGTGTATTTAAGCCTGCCTTGCTTTCTGTTTAGTTGTCGTTTTCTTCGTTGGTTCTTCCCACGTTCTGGTTTGTGAGTATGTTGTTTATCTTTGTCTCCTCCCATTCATATAACTTAAGTTTTTGGATTATCTTTGTTGCTTCCTGTGTATTGCCGTGTCCTGTTTATTAGTTTTGTTAATGACCTTGATGCCTCAGTTTATGTTGCCTCCATTTGTGGGTTATATTCTGTATTTATTTTGACTCCTATTAACCCTTGGCTATTCACTTTTGTATTTGGACATTTTTCACTTGTGCGGACATTAAATCTCGTTGGCTATCACCTTACCTCTGGTTTGATTACTGCCTGCATCTTTGGGTTCATTTTGACACTGCAAAATGTAACAGGGATGCGCCTGATCTAATCTTATGTTGGTGTCAGGTCCAACATTGACATCATTCACTTAATAGATATTGGTCCTAGCCGTGTCGCATATAACAAATGAGTACATTATGTGGCGAGCCTACTTTGCTTATGAATCACCAGAGTGGCGAATATGAAAATAACCTTGAAAATTATAGCAGTAGTAGTGGCAGAAAATATAATTTCTGTCCTTTTTTGATATGCGGAAAGGCCTGTTTGTGCTGCAATCTGAATTCCATTTTCAAAGCCATTACACGCTGCATGCAGCAGCTTTCTCTAGAAAAAGTGGTTTAATTACTGATGCTGCTGTAGAAAAATATCAATTATTGTAAACATTGGGCGTATTTAATGAGGTAATAGTTTAAGTATACTTATTTTTCTTTTGTGTGCTGAGTACAAAGGACTTTTACTCATTAATGTCATTGTCATTTATGACAGTCATTTTCACTTGGAGAAATAAGTATCATGAAAAATACTATAAAACTTTGTATTCCTTTACTTTGAACAGTGTCACAGGTTTGTGGTGTCAAAAATCAACCACAGCTATATGAAAATATTACAGGTACAGAAAGAATAAGGTTGACCAAAAACAGGTACTTTGTTCAGAATGCTTTGTAGAGTAAAAAGTCATTTTGCAGCTTTTTCTTATTTTCACGTTCTACGCTAAATATATTCCCCTAAAAATCACCCTAACTGTTGTGGGTATGTTTGTCTGTGTGCTTTCAGGTATTATTATTCAGTTGTTGAATTCTTTAAATATTATTATTTTCGGTATGTGTTCATTTGTTGGTGTTCTCTTTCAGTGATTTTCTGTATAGGTTAATTTGTTCCTGTTTGATCCCTGTCTGTGGTCTGGGTCCCCAGTGTTCCAGCCCTGCATGTCTGTCTTTTTATGCCTTCCTGTTGCACCTCTTCACATGCTTGAGTTCCACTTTGCTTTTCTGCTTTAGTTCTGGATTTTGGTTTTGGTCATTATTAGTTCTTTTAAACTGTATGTTCAGATCACCTCCTTATGTCTGTTGTGTGGGCCGCTGAAGAGGAGGTACTGCTGGCCCACCACCACCAGAGGGCGCCCTGCCTGGAGTGCGGGCTCCAGGCACTAGAGGGCGCTGCCGCCTCACAGGAGCAGCCAGGACGACAGCTGTCATCCATCACGGGAGACAGCTGATCCCAATCAAGACGGAGGTATATCAGCAGGACGGCATCTCCACCTCATTTGCCGAGATATCGCCATACCAAAGAGGTAACGTACTCAGCCACTTGTGTTGTCTTTTTGAACATAATACGTTGTTGCTTTTGCGCAGATAGTGAGTGGAACAGCGGAAGACCGAATTGGACCTTTTGATAAGTACACATATTCCTGCACTTCAGTGTTGCTTTGTTGACGAGAGGTGGAGGTGGACTCTCCACCCTCCGTGTTGCTGGGTGCAGCCGCGCCCACACCTGACTGTTTCTGTTTCCTGCCAGCAGTACCGGATCCGGCGAGCGGAGGCAGTGGCCACCTGGGAATTCGGGACTTGGCGGCTCCAGTATCCCCGGGGTCCGGTGGCGGCAGAGATCGGGTTGGTTCCGGTTCGACTTGGACAGACGTCTCCTATCGTCGAGCCTGCCCACACGACACCTTTGAATTAGACTTAAGCTCTCTATTGTTATCAGTTGTATTTGTTGTGCCCTTTTTTTCACAACAGTAAAAACAGTATATTTGATTCCTCCATTGTCCGTTCAGTGTCGCCCCCTGTTGTGGGTCCGTGTTCCTACACTTTCACAACAGGATATCTCGGCCAGCGTCATGGATCCCGAGGGGCGTCAACCGGCTGTTGAACGGCCAATGGAAGAACAGGACGCGCAGGTGTCCGCGGGAGGGGTAATCGGTGAGTTGCAGCGGATCCTCACCGCTTTCACGACTCGGTTAGATTTGATGACCGAGCAGAACGTCCTCCTGAACCGCAGGGTGGAGGCTCTCGCCGCGCAGGTGGAAGCGCGCCCTCCGGGCGCCGCTGCGGCTCTCCCTCCCGCAGACCCTGTGCGTAGCGTTGACGTTCCACTGGTTGTTCAATGACCTCTCCCACCTTCCCCGGAAGCATACATAAGCCCCCCAGAGCCGTACGGAGGCTGTGTGGAGACGTGCGCGGATTTTCTGATGCAGTGTTCGCTCGTCTTCGCACAGCGTCCCGTTATGTACGCGACCGATGCTAGTAAAGTAGCTTATGTTATAAACCTGCTCGCGGTGAGGCACGCGCTTGGGCTACAGCGCTTTGGGAGCAGACGTCACGGCTCCTTCTGACATACGATGGGTTTGTAAGGGAGCTCAGAACTGTGTTCGATCACCCTAATAGAGGCGAGACCGCTTCAACCGTGCTACTATCAATGAGACAGGGGCGTCGGAGCGCAGCTGCCTATGCAGTCGACTTCCGCATTGCGGCTGCGAGATCCGGCTGGAATAGCACTGCCCTCCGCGCCGCCTTTGTAAACGGACTGTCTTTGGTTCTTAAGGAGCACCTGGTGGCTAAGGACGAACCGCGGGACTTAGATGGGCTCATCGATCTCGTCATACGGTTAGACAACCGGTTAGAAGAACGTTGGCGGGAACGAGACGAAGGGCGTGGCCGGGTACGCGCCGTCACTCTCCCTTCCGGTTCCGACCGCGCTCCGCCTTCCCCACGCTCCACGGCCCCTGCGCTCCGTGGGGCCACAGCTCCCCCTACTGACGAAGCTATGGACACGAGTAGGGCAACATTTAGGGCACCAGATGCACAAAGGAGACGGGCCCATAGAGCTTGTTTTGTTTGTGGTGCAATAGAGCACCATATGAGAGACTGCCCCGAGCGGTTAAACTCCAACGCCCGCCCCTAGAAACTGGGCTAGGGGTGGGCCGAGACATTCACGTGGGACACACCCACATCGCCACACGACTCCCAGTTACGATCCTTTATGAGGATTCAACCCTGAAGGCCCCAGCACTGGTGGACACGGGCTCTGAGGGGAATCTGTTGGATAGCAGATGGGCCAGGGAGATAGGGCTCCCTCTGGTGGCGCTTACCTCGCCTGTACAGGTTCGGGCACTAGATGGCTCCCTACTCCCTCCAATCACGCATAAGACACCACCTGTAACGCTGGTGGTGTCAGGAAACCACCGGGAGGTGATCGAGTTTTTTGTGACTCAGGCCACTTCCCGTGTGGTTTTAGGTTTTCCCTGGATGTTGAAGCACAATCCCCGGATTGATTGGCCGTCCGGGGTAGTGGTTCAGTGGAGCGAGACCTGCCATCGGGTGTGTCTAGGTTCCTCGGTTCCTCCCGGCTCCCAAGCTAAGGAGGAGGTCAGAGTCCCGCCCAATCTGGGGACGGTGCCGGTGGAGTACCACGACCTTGTTGACGTGTTCAGCAAGGATCTGGCTCTCACGCTTCCCCCCCACCGTCCGTACGATTGTGCCATTGATTTGGTTCCGGGCAGTGAGTTCCCGTCCAGTAGACTGTACAACCTCTCACGGCCTGAACGTGAATCAATGGAGACCTACATCCGGGACTCGTTAGCTGCCGGGTTGATCCGGAATTCCACCTCCCCGATGGGCGCAGGTTTCTTTTTTGTGGGTAAAAAAGACGGCGGACTTCGTCCATGCATTGATTATAGGGGGCTGAACGAAATCACGGTTCGCAACCGATACCCGTTGCCCCTGTTGGATTCGGTGTTCACACCCCTGCATGGAGCCAAAATTTTTACCAAGCTTGATCTTAGAAATGCGTATCATCTGGTTCGGATCCGGAAGGGAGACGAGTGGAAAACGGCATTTAACACCCCCTTAGGTCACTTTGAGTACCTGGTCATGCCGTTCGGCCTCACAAACGCCCCCGCAACGTTCCAAGCCTTGGTTAACGACGTTTTGCGGGACTTCCTGCACCGGTTCGTCTTCGTATATCTAGACGATATACTCATCTTTTCTCCGGATCCTGAGACTCATGTCAGGCATGTACGTCAGGTCCTGCAGCGGTTGCTGGAGAACCGGCTGTTTGTGAAGGGCGAGAAGTGTGAGTTCCACCACACTTCTTTGTCCTTCCTGGGGTTCATCATCTCCTCCAACTCCGTCGCTCCTGATCCGGCCAAGGTTGCGGCGGTGAGAGACTGGCCCCAACCCACAAGCCGTAGGAAATTGCAACAGTTCCTAGGCTTTGCTAATTTCTACAGGAGGTTCATTAAGGGCTACAGTCAGGTAGTTAGCCCCCTGACAGCCCTGACCTCACCAAAAGTCCCCTTCACCTGGTCGGATCGGTGCGATGTCGCATTCAAGGAGTTGAAACGGCGCTTCTCGTCTGC
This sequence comes from Thalassophryne amazonica, assembly GCF_902500255.1. NCBI lineage: Eukaryota > Metazoa > Chordata > Actinopteri > Batrachoidiformes > Batrachoididae > Thalassophryne > Thalassophryne amazonica. The sequence goes on from NC_047106.1 coordinate 83,741,812, forward strand.
ACCTGTTCTGGTGCAGCCCGATCCTAATCGCCAGTTAGTGGTTGAAGTGGACGCCTCGGACTCAGGGATAGGAGCCGTGCTATCCCAGAACGGGAAGACCGATAAGGTCCTTCACCCGTGTGCCTATTTTTCCCGCAGGTTGACCCCAGCCGAACGGAACTATGACGTCGGCAATCGAGAGCTCCTTGCGGTGAAAGAGGCTCTCGAGGAGTGGAGACATCTGTTGGAGGGAACGTCCGTGCCATTCACGGTCTTCACTGACCACCGGAACCTGGAGTATATCAGGACCGCCAAGCGGCTGAACCCCAGGCAAGCCCGCTGGTCACTGTTCTTCGGCCGTTTTGACTTCCGGATCACCTACCGTCCCGGGACCAAAAACCAAAGATCGGATGCCTTGTCCCGGGTACATGAAGATGAGGTCAAAACGGAGCCGTCGGATCCCCCGGAACCCATCATCCCGGAGTCCGCTATCGTGGCCGCTCTCACCTGGGACGTGGAGAGGACCGTCCGGGAGGCCCTGACACGAGACCCGGACCCCGGAACCGGACCGAAGAACAAACTTTACGTCCCACCAGAAGCCAGGGCTGCAGTTTTGGACTTCTGTCACGGTTCTAAGCTCTCCTGTCATCCTGGGGTGCGAAGAACCGTGGCAGTCGTCCGGCAGCGCTTCTGGTGGGCGTCCCTGGAGGCCGACGTCCGGGGTTACATCCAGGCCTGTACCACCTGCGCCAGGGGCAAGGCGGACCACCGCAAGACACCGGGATTGCTACAGCCGCTGCCCGTGCCTCATCGCCCCTGGTCTCACATCGGCCTGGATTTCATCACGGGCCTCCCGCCGTCCCAGGGAAACACCGTCGTCCTCACGATAGTGGACCGATTCTCCAAGGCGGCCCACTTCGTGGCCCTCCCAAAGCTACCAACGGCCCAGGAGACAGCGGACCTCCTAGTCCTCCACGTCGTCCGTCTGCATGGGATACCATCAGACATCATCTCCGATCGCGGTCCCCAGTTCTCCTCGCATGTTTGGAGGAGCTTTTGCCGGGAACTGGGGGCCACGGTCAGTCTCTCGTCCGGGTATCACCCCCAGACCAACGGACAAGCAGAACGGGCCAACCAGGAGATGGAGCAGACCCTACGCTGTGTGACAGCCGCGCACCCGACGGCCTGGAGTACCCACCTGGCCTGGATCGAGTACGCCCACAACAGCCAAGTGTCGTCCGCCACCGGCCTCTCCCCCTTCGAGGTGTGCTTGGGGTATCAACCCCCGTTGTTTCCGGTGGTTGAGGGGGAGGACGGTGTGCCCTCGGTCCAGGCCCACCTACGGAAGTGCCGTCGGGTGTGGCGTGCCGCCCGTTCTGCCTTGTTGAGGGCCCGGACGAGGGCGAAGAACCATGCAGACCGGCGGCGGGCCCCGGCTCCCACGTATCGTCCTGGGCAGGAGGTATGGTTGTCCACCAAGGACATTCCCCTTCAAGTGGACTCCCCGAAACTGCAAGAACGATACATCGGCCCCTACAAAATCCTCAAGGTCATCAATCCCGCCACAGTGAGGCTCCAGCTTCCGGCCTCACTGCGGATTCACCCGGTATTTCACGTCTCCAGGATTAAACCCCATCACACCTTACCCCTCTGCACTCCGGGTCCGGCGCCGCCTCCTGCCCGGATCATCGACGGAGAGCCGGCCTGGACCGTACGCCGGCTCCTCGACGTTCAACGAATGGGCCGGGGCTTTCAGTATCTGGTGGACTGGGAAGGGTACGGCCCCGAAGAACGCTCCTGGGTGAAGAAGGGCTTCATCCTGGACCCGGCCCTCCTGGTTGACTTCTACCGTCGCCACCCTGACAAGCCCGGTCGTGCGCCAGGAGGCGCCCGTTGAGGGGGGGGTCCTGTTGTGTGGGCCGCTGAAGAGGAGGTACTGCTGGCCCACCACCACCAGAGGGCGCCCTGCCTGGAGTGCGGGCTCCAAGGCACTAGAGGGCGCTGCCGCCTCACAGGAGCAGCCAGGACGACAGCTGTCATCCATCACGGGAGACAGCTGATCCCAATCAAGACGGAGGTATATCAGCAGGACGGCATCTCCACCTCATTTGCCGAGATATCGCCATACCAAAGAGGTAACATACTCAGCCACTTGTGTTGTCTTTTTGAACATAATACGTTGTTGCTTTTGCGCAGATAGTGAGTGGAACAGCGGAAGACCGAATTGGACCTTTTGATAAGTACACATATTCCTGCACTTCAGTGTTGCTTTGTTGACGAGAGGTGGAGGTGGACTCTCCACCCTCCGTGTTGCTGGGTGCAGCCGCGCCCACACCTGACTGTTTCTGTTTCCTGCCAGCAGTACCGGATCCGGCGAGCGGAGGCAGTGGCCACCTGGGAATTCGGGACTTGGCGGCTCCAGTATCCCCGGGGTCCGGTGGCGGCAGAGATCGGGTTGGTTCCGGTTCGACTTGGACAGACGTCTCCTATCATCGAGCCTGCCCACACGACACCTTTGAATTAGACTTAAGCTCTCTATTGTTATCAGTTGTATTTGTTGTGCCCTTTTTTTCACAACAGTAAAAACAGTATATTTGATTCCTCCATTGTCCGTTCATTGTCGCCCCCTGTTGTGGGTCCGTGTTCCTACACTTTCACAACAATGTCATTATGTTAGTTCTCTCACTCTTGCACCTTATATTGGCTTTATGTTATGTAAATTATTTTTATTTCTCTCCTGTTCTTTTATCGTCATGATTATTTGCACTGGGTCTGGTCTGTTCAGTGAAGTATTTCCCTGCACATTTTTTCACCCATGAGTCTAAGTCCTGCCTCCTTGTTTGCCACTTACCTGCTGTCAATTTCACCTGGGTTACTTAAGCAATTTCTTGTCTGTTAGTCAGTGCTGGTTCATCGTATATGTTACTTGGGAATGCTCCTCTCTGTTTTTGCCTTTGTTCTCGCTCGCTAATTTTGATCTCCTCTGTGAGTATGCTCCCAGAAGTCTGTGTCTTTGTTATATGACATTTTGGTTTTTTGTATCTAGCTTCTTTTACTCTGTGGATTTTTGTCATCACTCGGGGACGTTCACATTTAAGACTGTTTTGGACTTTTTGTGGAATTTGGGGATCTGAATAAATCACCTTGTGTGCACCTTACCCTTTTTGAGTTTTCTGTCTGCATAATTGAGTTCACCTTGACTCAGATTCAGCCTGACCATAACACTAATTTTAAAATGATTATTTCCAAATAGAGCTATTCAAACAGCTTGGGACCCTAAGCTGGGCGGTGCAGGCTCCTCCTGCTGCGGCCTTCACCCACTTTTTCTCAATTCTGAGGTAACTGGAGTGTAAACGCAATTGGGGATCAATAAAGTTATCTGAAGTCTGAAACTACCTGGTGAAAATTCAGGTATTTTTTCCTATTACAGAAACCAGAATATCTCCATGTCATTTTTGTTTCAATATTGTGCAGCCCAAAGACAAACAAAATTCACTGCAATAAAATAATAAATATATATAAAAAAATTAAACAGTGATCACATAGTAATAACATAGCATTTAAATAAAACAACACCTATATTTACTGATGGTGGGTAATTTAGAAAAACCTGACCGGAGACCCCATATTTCAATGTCAGAAGATTATGATCACCTTATTGTCATCCACTACACTATGGAGCTACCTTGTGCACTGATTGGTGCAAATATACGTAGCAACCGGTCCAGCCCCCTTATGGAAAGCAGTCATCTATCTCTCACAGACATATCAAACGCTGGCATTCCCTTGGCCTTTTCCAGTTTCTGGGGTCCTCAGTGCTGAGACACCTACCCGTTGGCTCATGCACAGAGGAACATGCAACATGTTCATAGCATGTTCATCATCAAAGGTGTGGATTATCCCATCGCTTACATTAGACTTGCAGGGTCTTCTACTTTAACTTAATTTTTTAGAGGTCAGTGTCCTCCTACTGAAATTTTACTTGGTGTGCCGTACAGTATTCTGCACAATAAATAATATGAATAATGTGGAGTATGATTTTGACACGGGCAGCACGGTGGCTTAGTGGTTAGCACTGTTGCCTCACAGCGAGAAGGTTGTGGGTTCAATTCCCGTGGCCTTTCTGTGTGGAGTTTGCATGTTCTCCCCGTGTTTGCGTGGGTTTCCTCCGGGTGCTCCGGTTTCCTCCCACATCCAAAGACATGCAGGTTGGGTGGATTGAACTCTTTATAATTGTCCGTAGCTGTGTGTGTGGGTGTGTCTGTGTTTGTTTGTCTATTTGTGGCCCTGCGACAGACTAGCGTCCTGTCCTGGGTGTACCCCGCCTCGCGCTCTATGACTGCTGGGATAGGCTCCAGCCCCCCGCAACCCTTAATTGGACTAAGCGGTAGAAGATGGATGGATGGATGATTTTGACACTGCACATCTTCAAAGTGTTTTTGCACATGCTATAAATGCAACACTTCCACTCATGCATAAAACATCTTTGATATAAAAAGACTCAAGTACTTTAAAAACTGCTTATCCTATTCAGCAGTACAAAATGAAGAAGCCAAAAGTCTGAATAGAAACCAAATATGCTGTGAGTCTGTCATGCAGAACAACACACATAATGAAAACATTCATATGCATGAAAGACAGGGTTAATTTCAGCCTTTTTTCTTCCATAATTTGATTGATTCAAAGGTTTGAATACTTTGACATTTGCTGGAGAAACCTGATTTCTGTTTAGCATTTTCAGTCAGACTGCATGCGGATAATGTATAACAATATTTGATACATTTGGTACTTATATTTTAAATAAATTGTGAATTTAAATGTGTTCTCTGGCACCTTCCTTGGATCAAATCATCATTTACCCTTGGTACAATAAAGTCTAATTTATTCTCTTACAAGATGGTCTTTTGATGGGATTGGTTAGACCAGATGACAGGACCCCTTGAATGGAATATTGATTTCATCTGATGTCATGCTGCCCCAGTTACTACATCTTGAACATTAACAAAATGCTCAAGATTATATTTTGCCTCCCTTCAGACATATTCAATGTATGACTCATCAATTTGGTGACAGAATTTCAATTAAGTTTGTGCCCGCCATTGTATATGCCACTTCTGGAAAGTGATTCACTTTTCCCACATTTTGTTATGTTACAGCCTTATTCCAAAATGGGATAAATTAATTTTTTTTTCCCCTCAAAATTGTACACGCAACACCCCAAAATGACAACAGGAAAAAGTTTTTTGAAATATTTGCACATTTATTAAAAATAAAAACAAACAACTAAGAAATCACATGTACATACAGTGCCCTCAAAAAGTATTGGGCCCCTTGATATGTCACACATTTTAATTTGCTTATGCCATTTCAAACACAAACGGAAAATCGGGCTTGTCAACGCAAGGATTTTCTAAAATGATCTTCCTTAAACTCAAACTCAAAACAAATCTCTACAACTTGATATAAACGATATAAAGATGATGGGTTGCATACGTAATGAACCACTTTGGTATAATACCTGTAAATAATCAGTGTCCAAGTCACTGAATATGTCTTGGACTTTATTTACATCAGTTATGAAGAAATCCAAACAGTATGGCACTCTATGGTAAATCTGTGTGGAGTAAACAGTTCTTAAATACTGAGTGACTGTGCAAGAAGGAGAAGAGTGAGGAAAGCCACCAAGACACCCAGACAACCCAGAAGAAGTTATAGGCTTCTGCAGTGGAGGGCACACTTTAGCTAATCCGTTGGCAGATAATTATCGAAGCTAATGTTTTTTCTATCGGATTAGCTTTTCAGATAAGTTTTAAAACCATCATCGGACTAATTATCTCCCGATAAATTTAGTTTCGATAACTTTCAGTCCGATAACAGTTTTTTGCTGGTAAAGTTTAACGGTCAAAAACGTTTGTAAACCCTAAAATCAAACATTTTAGTCTGTTTGTTGTGTGTTTGTAGCCACTGAGCAGACTGCCTGCCTGTCGCTTGCTAATGACATCATCATTAAGAGCAAAACGTGATTGGCCAGTCAACGCAGCGAGCATTGTGGGTAGTGTAGTTCAGGTTCACTTTGGACGTTACAGTGACTTGTCCACTCGACACAAAAACAAAACAGAGTAATTTTAACATTATTTTATTTTATTTCTTTGTGGTTGTAATTTAATCACCAAGACTCGGTGGGGGAGAGGAGCTCTCATGGCGCAGCTGTGTGTACAGAGGGAGGGACTTTCTTCACATTCAGACACTGTTTTGGATTTTTAAAAAGGATACTTTATGTGGATTATTTATTCAGATGAATCCCACTGAAACTAACAGGTAAGAATTTATATTTACTACGTGTATTTTATTGTGCCAATCAATGCATTAATAGATGTATTTCGGTTGTTTAAGGCACAGGGTTCAAAGCATGCGAAAAAAGCGGCAGCTTTTAGCTCGTAAATGACGGTGTATCTAATACCGAGATAAACTGTGACTTCTAATACTGTGTGTTACTGCTTTTGAAATATGATGACAGTGTTTGGGGTTTTATTTTTATTTATTCATTTTCGTGTGTTCTTTGTGTTTGTGATCCTTGAATTTACCCAGCAGCCCCTGTGGCACTTCAAGTGGCAAGTCAAACTGGTTTATCAGAAGCCGACAGTGTAATCTGATGTGGCTGCGTCCAAATCAATACTAATAGTTATTGGCTATCTGTAATAAAGATCATTTTTTTTAGCAGTTTATCATCATAAAAGATAACTTTTCAGTTATCTGATTAATGGTTATCAAAGCTAACTTTTTGGTTGGCTGTGCCCACCACTGGGCTTCTGTGACTGTAAGTGGAGAAATTGTGCATTGTTTTGCATTTTGTATCACCAGTTATTCCGCTTCATGATGAAGTGATTTGGAGGAGGATTTTCTTAAAAAGAAGACCTGAATGTTCAGATACAATTCACCAGAAGGTACATCTGATATGCAAGCCTAGATTTGATGTTTTGGTGAAAGAAAATCCTTCTGAGAGTCCTTCAGGTGCATTTTGGCAAATTCCAGGCTGGCTTTTACTAAGAAGTGGCTTCTGTCTGGCCACTGTACCATACAAGCCTGATTGCTTCAGAGATGGTTGACCTCTGGGAAGGTTCTCCTCTACAGAGGAATGGTGGAGCTCTGACAGAGTGAACATCAGGTTCTTGGTCACCTCCCTGACTAAGGCCCTTCTCCCCCAATTGCTCAGTTTAGACGTGCAGCCAGCTCTAGGAAGAGTCTTGGTGGAGCAGAATGTCTTCCATTTACGGATGATGGAGGTCACTCTGCTCATTGGGACCTTCAAAACAGCAGAGATGTTTCTGTACAATTTTCCAGATTTGTACCTCGAGAGGTCTAAAGACAATTCCGTTGACTTCATGCTTGGTTTGTGGTCTGACATGCACTGTCAACTGTGGAACTTTATATGTAGACAGGTGCGTGTCTTTTCAAATAATGTCCAATCAACTGAATTTACCCCAGGTGGACTCCAGTTAAGCTGCAAACATCTCCAGGATGATCAGTGGAAGCAGAATGCACCTGAACTCAATTTTGAGCTTGATGGCAAAGGCTGCAAATATCTATGTACATGTGATTCCTTAATTCATTTAATTTTTTAAAATTTGCAAAAATCTGGAAAAAAAAACTTTTTTCATATTGTCATTATAGGATATTGTGTAGAATTTTGAAGGAATTTTTTTTTTTATATCTTTTTTGGAATAAGGCTGTAACATAACAAAATGTGGAAAAAGTGAAACACTGAATACTTTCCAGATGCACTGTACTGTATTCATCAACCTTCCTACTGCCTTTTTATGCTGCTTTTACAACATACACTCAACAAAAATATAAACGCAACACTTTTGGTTTTGCTCCCATTTTGTATGAGATGAACTCAAAGATCTAAAACTTTTTCCACATACACAATATCACCATTTCCCTCAAATATTGTTCACAAACCAGTCTAAATCTGTGATAGTGAGCACTTCTCCTTTGCTGAGATAATCCAACCCACCTCACAGGTGTGCCATATCAAGATGCTGATTAGACACCATGATTAGTGCACAGGTGTGCCTTAGACTGCCCACAATAAAAGGCCACTCTGAAAGGTGCAGTTTTGTTTTATTGGGGGGGGATACCAGTCAGTATCTGGTGTGACCACCATTTGCCTCATGCAGTGCAACACATCTCCTTCGCATCATCCATGAAGAGAACACCTCTCCAACGTGTCAAATGCCAGCGAATGTGAGCATTTGCCCACTCAAGTCGGTTACGACGACGAACTGGAGTCAGGTCGAGACCCCGATGAGGACGACGAGCATGCAGATGAGCTTCCCTGAGACGGTTTCTGACAGTTTGTGCAGAAATTCTTTGGTTATGCAAACCGATTGTTTCAGCAGCTGTCCGAGTGGCTGGTCTCAGACGATCTTGGAGGTGAACATGCTGGATGTGGAGGTCCTGGGCTGGTGTGGTTACACGTGGTCTGCAGTTGTGAGGCTGGTTGGATGTACTGCCAAATTCTCTGAAACACCTTTGGAGATGGCTTATGGTAGAGAAATGAACATTCAATACACGAGCAACAGCTCTGGTTGACATTCCTGCTGTCAGCATGCCAATTGCACGCTCCCTCAAATCTTGCAACATCTGTGGCATTGTGCTGTGTGATAAAACTGCAACTTTCAGAGTGGCCTTTTATTGTGGGCAGTCTAAGGCACACCTGTGCACTAATCATGGTGTCTAATCAGCATCTTGGTATGGCACACCTGTGAGGTGGGATGGATTATCTCAGCAAAGGAGAAGTGCTAACTATCACAGATTTAGACTGGTTTGTGAACAATATTTGAGGGAAATGGTGATATTGTGTATGTGGAAAAAGTTTTAGATCTTTGAGTTCATCTCATACAAAATGGGAGCAAAACCAAAAGTGTTGCGTTTATATTTTTGTTGAGTGTAATTACACTGTAGTTAGGGTGATAACTGGGCTCTCACTTTGGAGTGCAATCTGTGAACTTTATTAATCCGTGTGTACAGCAGTGATGGTTTAAACAAACAAGATGAGATATTTGTATATACTTAATGTATCAATCGTCAATTTGACAACACACACATGCACACTGTAGATATCAAGACTTCAGAGTGGGAAATTACCACTTTCACATATGTTACAGCCCATACTTGCATTGACAATTATTTGAAAGGCACAGTGTTTAATAACAGAGTTATCACAATCCACAGACATGTGTTTGCTGTTGCACGGCATTTCTTTATTCGGTTATTTGTTTCATTCCCCCTCTGTGTTACTTTTTCCTCAGAGTGATCTGATGTTCTCCGATTTGTTTTTCTCTCACATAGAGTGCCCCTGTGGTTTCTCTGTGCTGATTATTTTTCCCCACAGTATGTGGCACAAGATACAGATGTCTCCAGAGCATAGGTCAACAACCTTGTTCCTGGAGGTCACCTGCACTGCATGTTTTCTAACTCTCTTTGTTCCACTCCCAAGTAATTTACTCTATCAGGTGGAAAACGCCACTTTTAAAAAATCAGGTGTGACTTGAGTAGGTAGATGTGGAAAACAGGGCAGGGGTTCTCCAGGAACAGGGATGTGACCTCTGCTCTAGAGACTACTTTTGGTTTTAATGCACTCTCATCACTCGTTTTATCTCTCATGTCAATCAATCAATCAACATTTATTCATAAAGCGCTTTACAGCAGCCAGACAGTGTCCAAAGTACTTACAGTAAAATCAAAGATTCACAAAAATAAAACACACATATAATAAAGTTAAAACAGCACATAAAAAGCACAGATTATGTAGAGACCTTCAAATCCAGACTTAAGAAGCATTTATGTTCCCTCTCATATGGTTAGCATACTGGCATAGTACGTTACTATGCTTTCTGTCTTTTTAAATTCATTTTATTAGTAAATAGTGTGGGTTTAGGCCTCAACTTTATCTAAATTCTGGGTCTGTTAGTGAAGCTTAAGGCTAGCGGCCAGCGATCACCTTAGTATTTTCTCTGCTTTCCTGTTGCTTTATGCTGATGAATTTTACCTTAGGTGTAGTTTTTCTGGCATACTGATTCTGCTTTTTTCTCTCTGTCCGAAGTGTGGATGACATCATGACGTCACCTGCTGGATTTGATGACTGCATAATTTCTGAAACAGATGTAGAATGGACCCTGCCATGGGAACAGGTCCACTGAATGGCATGATGGATGACCCCTGCCTGGAATTCTCATCAAATTCCTTATGCAGTGGTGGGCCACTGCATAACACAGTTATCTGTTATCAAAGCTAACCAAAAAGTTAGCTTTGATAACAGATAATCAGCTAACTGAAAAGTTATCTTTTATAAAGCTAAACTGATAAACCACCCAAAAATTTATCGAAAGCTACAGCTAACCGATAACTTCCAGTATTGTCTCCAGTACACCTGCAACTATAACAAGCTGATTTTGAGTTTTAACACCACGTTTAGTTTTGTAGTAGAACTGCGCATCTACTACAAAACATTTAACAGGTAGGTACTCAACTGATTTTAGATTTCATAAATGTTTGTAACTATTCAGCTTTGTTTACCACGTCTGCAAAAATATGTTAGCGGTCTAAAAATTATCGGACCAAAACTTATCGGAAGATAATTAGTCCGATAATGGTTTTCAAAGTTATCTGAAAAGCTAATCCGATAATGAAAAACATTATCTTCGATAATTAGCAGTGAGCGGATTAGCGGAACTGTGCCCACCACTGGTGTTTTCTGTTCTGCAAAATCTTGTAACTGCCTAAGCAGTGGGTCACCCCTTTGAATCTGGTCTGCTTGAGGTTTCTTCCTCAATATCATCAGCGGGAGTTTTTCCCTTACCACTGTCACTTGTGTGCTTGCTTTAGAGGTTGGTAAGGTTAGACCTTATTTGTGTGAAGCGCCTTGAGGCAGCTTTGTTGTGATTTTGTGCTATACGAGGTCTGTTAGAAAACTATCCGACCTTTTTATTTTTTGCAAAAACTATATGAATTTGAATCATGTGCGCTTGCATCAGCCAAGCTTGAACCTTCGTGCGCATGCGTGAGTTTTTTCACGCCTGTCGGTTGCGTCATTTGCCTGTGAGCAGGCTTTGAGTGAGAAGTGGTCCACCCCCCTCGTCGGATTTTCATTGTGAGCAAAATGTCTGAATGATTTCGAGCTTTGCTGCATCAAATTTTTCCAGAAACTGTGAGAGACAGCCAGGTGGAAACCATTCGGAAGATTCAGACAGCTTTCAGGGACGATTCTATGGGGATCACACAGATTAAGGAGTGTTAGAACTGGTTTAAAGACGGCGCACAATGGCAGAGGGCGCGCCATGCTCCGAGCGGCGCTTGACAGGCTGAAACAACCAGATCATTTCCAAACTGAACGCTGTGTTGATCCGGGACGTCGTCTGACTACTACAGAAATGGCAGAAGAGGTGGACATACCACTTTTTTCGGCACATTCCACTGTTACAGGAGTTTTTGTCATGGAAAGAGGAGTGGAGGAATTTGCCACGGAGCTGCTAATGGCGCGGGACTAAAGCACCTCCGTGTTGGTCTCACAGGACATGTTGTGGCATGTCCAGCTCGTCCACAATTTCTCGGATAGTCACACGACTGAAAAGCCACCGAAAGCTGTCTGAATCTTCCGAATGGTGCAAGAGCTGGGCATGTTAGAACATGTCCTGTGAGACCAACATGGAGGTGCTTTTGTCCTGCGCCATTAGCGGCTCCGTGGCGAATTCCTCCGCTCCTCTTTCCATGACAAAAACTCCTGTAACAGTGGAATGTGCCGAAAAAGTGGTATGTCCACCAATTCTGCCATTTCTGTAGTAGTCAGACGACGTCCCGGATCAACACAGCATTCAGTTTGGAAATGATCTGGTCGTTTCAGCCTGTCGAGCGCCGCTCGGAGTGCCGCGCACCCTCTGCCATTGTGTGCCATCTTTAAACTGGTTGTAACACTCCTTAATTTGTGTGATCCCCATAGAATCGTCCCTGAAAGCCGTCTGAATCTTCCGAATGGTTTCCACCTGGCTGTCTCTCACAGTTTCTGGAAAAATTTGATGTAGCAAAGCTCCAAATCGTTCAGACATTTTCCTCACAATGAAAATCCGACGAGGGGGGTGGACCACTGCTCACTCAAAGCCTGCTCACAGGCGAATGACGCAACCGACAGGTGTGAAAAAACTTACGCATGCGCACAAAGGTTCAAGCTTGGCTGATGCAAGCGCACATGATTCAAATCCATATAGTTTTTGCAAAAAATAAAAAGGTCAGATAGTTTTCTAACAGACCTCGTATAAACTAAATAAATTAAAACTGAACTGAATTGAAAACAGGTCGCAGCACCACTCGGTATTAAAACCCAGTTTAAATAAACAAGTCTTTAGCTTTGATTTAAAAAGTGCAAGGCCAGAAATAGTGCATAAATCAAGAGGTAGCTTGTTCCACAGTTGGGGCCAGCTACTGCAAAAGCACGGTCACGCCACTGTTTATATTTTGACCTCAATCGAAGTTCAAAATATCACAGCACAAGAACTGTATCGTTTAAAGTCACAAAAATGATGTAAAATCAAAACAAGACCAGTCCACAAAACAGTTTAGCACATAAAATCTTTAACTTGACTGGCAACATTTGATGGCTTGGAAACATCATCCATTACCATCACGACATGATGGAAGAGTTTCTTCCTGTAGTGCATCTTCAGTGTTTGTATGAATGTTGTTGATCTGATTTTACCAACACTGAAATCAACTAACTTTCGGGAAACTTCTTTTCTCTTTCAAACAAATGACTTTCTCCCTTTCTTCTAATGTCAAAGCCTTTCTTTTCCTCGACATGTGGACGTTTTACCAACATGAGCCATTTTTCTTTGTTCTTTTGTTTACTAGAGTAATCTCGCAAGCTCATGTTCGCAGGAGAGTTTTGACGTGACTTCTGTGGAAAAACCTGGTTGGGAATTTCCACGGAATAGCCACTGTTTGTTGTGAGGCTGGGCGTGCCTGGCTGTCTTTTGTTTCTGTCTTCTGTTTCTGTCTTTTGTTTTTACTTCCAGGTGGCACGCGTTTAGGACTGAGTGGCTGTGTGGCTGAGTTATCAGGACCTCACCCTGATCACCTGAGGCTGATCATGTGTAGCTCGTCAGGACTCACAGCTGTGGTGCATCTACACGGATTGGAGCATGGTGGCATTTAAGTCTGGAGTACACAGTGTGTATTTGCCAGAGACTCGACCTTGTGACCAGACGGGTGAGATCGTCGTCTTGAGAGCCATCTCATCATTATGGATGCAGAGAACGTCCAGGTTTGATGCCATGGTCTGTGAAAGAGGAGGGGGTGAGGTCTCATGCTCGTCAGCACACTTCCTGAGGTACGTTAGGTTTTGTGACTAACATTAGTACAGTCAGTAAATGTGGTGTCCCTCACACCTTATTATATTGAGCTGTTATGTTAGTCATTTAATCAGCTTCCACTGCAGTTGAGTAGGTGAACAGGGTGTTCCATGCCTGCAGGGTGGGAAGCTGATTAGTAATTAAGCCAGGAAGTGTTTGCTGTTTGTGTACACCTTTGAGTGGTCTCTCTGTGTGTGAAGTGTGGGCTCACATGATGATTTCTTCTTTCACAGACTCGGTTTGTCGCGGCCATCTGGGGGCTGTCGGCTGGGTCCTTGGGTCCGAACTGTTTCTGGCTCTGGACCGTTTGTGCAGCTGGGAGCGCACCGTATTATCACCTCACCAGACCGCGCACTCATTTGTTGTATTTAGCACGCACTGTTATGTCATTAAATTTTGTTATCCTTTGTACCGTGCTCTGCTTATTTTATACTGGGTCCTTCAAACGCTGGTCGGTTCTCCGTCCTGCGTCCGACACATAACACTGTTGAGGGGATTTTCATCCTTCTGAGTGGGATGCTGGCTGCGTTTGAAGGGTGGCCTCTCCTGAGAGGGGTCACTGATGAGGGGGACCACTGTACCGCATTCGACATGCCAGAACATCCAAACACAATGATCCCTGTTTTACCATCATTCAGGTAAAGGAGGCTTTGGATCAGCCACTGCTTTACATCACAAATGACATAGCATCACTCCCATTAGTCCTCATAGGCACATAGATCTGCAGATTATCTGCATAGTAATGAAAGGACAGGTTGTGTTGGGCTATTATAATTGACTCCAACGGCAAAATGTAAAAAAAAAAAAAAAAAATACGCCCAAGAATAGAACCCTGTGGCACTCCACAACACAGGGGAGCAGTTGATGAGGAGAGGTCACCAATCACAATAGAAAAACACCTTCAGCCAAACATGATTTAAACCACTTAAGTGCAGTACCATGAATGCCAATAAGATCCGGGAAACAAGTACTGAGTGATCCACAGTGTGAAAGGCTGCTATGAGGTCCAACAGAACCAGCACAGCATGATTCCCTGCATCTACTGACAGAGAGATGTCATTATGTACTTTTAAAAGTGCTGACTCAGTTCTGTGTTGTGATTTAAGTCCAGACTGAAATTTTTCAAAGTTGTGATTATCTTCTAAAAATAACTGTAACTGTATAAAAACAACCTTTACTAAAACCTTGGAGAGAAATGGCAGACGCGACACAGGTCTAAAATTAGATTAAACAGATGGGTCGATGTGGGGTTTTTAAGAAGGAGACAAACCACAGCATGTTAAAAAGCAGCTGGAATAGTATGAATGCTGTGTGTGTGTTTCAGATGGTTTTCTCAGAGTCACCGCTGCAAAAGGTTATGACACGGAATGGGACACCTTGCTCATCATTTGCCTACACATTATACACAAGTTATGTTTCTGTGAATTTTGAATAAATTTTTGTGTGAATTTTGAATAAATTTTTGTACTTTGTGCTCAAATGTTTCCACTTTTGTGTAACATCAATTTGATCTGTAAAAGTTACCAAGGTTTACTGATTTAAATTAAAAGCTAACAGCTGCTTAAGCATGATCCAGTAGTAAAATAAGGTTTGCATTTAATGCGGTCATAAATGTAAATGGAAGTAAACAGACAATAAAACTGGTTGTTCAAAATATCTGAATAAATTACTTCTGGTTTGGTATAAGTCATCCATCAGAATTATACACCACAGTACAATAGTTTGTAGTAAAATGTTACATCTCATTAAACCCTAACCCTCATATAGTCAGAATTCCTTGATGTAATGGTGCTATCACTGAAGTTTCTAAACCTTTTTTGTTTATGTTAAATACCATTTGCTAAAATCTCAGTTTAGACATGATTATTCCAGCATCTTTGTAAAGATTCAGCCAGGTGTAGTGTGCAGTGTTTTCTGGAGTGGCAAATCCCAACTTAAAAATTCTTAGAATCATTGCACCAAAACATCGACAAAATGATTTTTACTGTTGACTCAGCCTGAAATGACAGAAAACTATGATACAAACACATAACTCAAATTGTTTACTGCAACTAAAAGATGAGCAAATACAAAATAAATAAATAAATAAAAATCTGTGCAACACAGCAAAGTATACAAAAGTTCCATGTGTCTGTTGTCCTGCGGTGGGTGACGCAGGTCACATGCCCCGGTCACACATCGCGTAGACAACCTTGCCCAGCACGCCAAGGAATCCACCTCCCTCGCTTCATCGAGAATCAGTCAGATGTGTTGATCACAATGGGCCCATTTCGGCTTTGGCCTCAATATCACTCAGGATGGACAGATTCTCCTGCTGGAACAGGATTGTTTTATTCTTGCTTGGACAATAATTAAGTTAGAAATGGGAAGTGATTAACAAAAGCAAGTTAAAAAAAATTATAAAAACATACATACAGGGTGACCCCCCCCCCCAAAAAAACCATAAGAATTGTAATAAATCCTACAAAAAACAAAACAAACAAACAAACAAAAAACACTACAGTCTCTGTAAGATCATTCTCCAAACTTTCAGTTACAGTGGGGCCAAAAAGTATTTAGTCAGTCCCTGATTGTGCAAGTTCTCCGACTTAGAAAGATGAGAGAGGTCTGTAATTTTCAACATTGGTACACTTCACCTATGAGAGACAAAATGAGAAAACAATTCCCAGGAAATCAAATGTAGAATTTTTAAAGAATTCATTTGTAAATTATGGTGGAAAATAAGTATTTGGTCAATAACAAAAGTTCCGGCTCCATACTTTGTAATATAATCTTTGTTGGCAATGACAGAGGTCAACGTTCCTGTAAGTCTCACCAGGTTTGCACACACTGTAGCTGGTATTTCGGCCCATTTCCCTCCATGCAGCTCTCCTCTAGAGCAGTGATGTTTTGGGGCTGTCGCTGGGCAACATGGACTTTCAACATCCGCAACAAATTTTCTATGGGGTTGAGGTCTGAAGACTGGCTTGGCCACTCCAGGACCTTGAACTGCTTTTTATGAAGCCACTCCTTTGTGCCTGAGCGGTGTGTTTGGGGTCCATTGTCATAGCAGGAAGGACCAAGCCACGTTATATCTTCAATGCTCTCACTGAAGGAAGGAGGTTTTGGCTTCAAATCTCGCGATACTGGGCACACGTTCATTTTTTCCCTTAACACGGATCAGTCGTCCTGTCCCCTTTGCAGAAAACAGCCCCAAAGGATGATGTTTCCACCCCCAATACTTCACAGTAGTATGGTGTTCTTGGAATGCAACTCAGCATTTGTCTTCCTTCAAACATGACTTCGCTGAGTTTTTACTAAAAAAGTTCTATTTTGGTTTCATCTGACCACATATTAGTATCCCAATCCTGCTTCTGGATCATCCATATGCTCTCTGGCAACTTCAGACAGGCCTGGACATGTACTTGGCTTAGCAGGGGGACACCCTGGCACTGCAGGATTTGAGTCCCTCTCTGCATAGTGTGTAGCCTTTGTTACGTTGGTCCCAGCTCTCTGCAGGTCATTCATCAGGGCCCTCTGGGTAGTTTCTGGGATTTTTGTTCACCGTTCTCATGATCATTTTGATCCCACGGGAAGAATCTTGCGTGGAGCCCCAGATCGAGGGAGATTATCAATGTTCTTGTATGTCTTCCATTTTCTTACAATTGCTCCCACAGTTGATTTATTCACACCAACCTGCTTCAGTATTGTAGATTCACTCTTCCCAGCCTGGTGCAGGTCTACAATGTTCTTCCTGGTGTCCTTCAACAGCTCTTTGGTCTTGGCCATGGTGGAGTTTGGAGTCTGACTGTTTGAGGCTGTGGACAGGTGTCTTTTATACAGATAAGGAGTTCCAACAGGTGCCATTAATACAGGTAACAGGTGGAGGACAGAAGAGCTTCTTAAAGAAGTTACAGGTCTGTGAGAGCCAGAAATCTTGCTTGTTTGTGGGTGACCAAATACTTATTTTCCACCATAATTTACAAATAAATTCTTTAAAAATCCTACAATGTGATTTCCTGTTTTTTTTTTTTTCATTTGTCTGTCATAGTTGAAGTGTACCTATGATGAAAATTACAGACCTCTCTCATCTTCTAAGCAGAAGAATTTGCACAATCAGGGACTGACTAAATACTTTTTGCCAACTGTATGTATAAAAGTTATGCTCTTTCAAAAGTATGCTCCAACAAATCATACCATTTGAAGCATACTTTTGAAAGAACATGAGTTTTATGCAAAGCAAATTTTGCTGGACCTTTGTGGGATTTATTACAATATTTATGGGTTCTGTTTTCTTTTTTTGGGGGGGGGGATCACCCTGTATATATATCGTATTTGGGAAATACATTTTTGAGTTAAAAGCTACATGATGCGAGACATTTCTTACCAGTGATAACACATTGCTGTGTGGTGCTGGACCTTGATACAGATGTTGAACCCTGGTGGTCGAACCCTCCTCGCTTATGGCGACATGTCAAAAAAAAAAATCACAGTAATGGCACTAATTAGTCAGATTACACGTTAATTGTTGTCATGCTGACTTTAGGTGTTTTTTTTGTCAAAAGTTAATAATTTTAAGCAGAGCATGGGAGTTAGCTCGCTAGTTAGCAATCAGTTAGCTCACTGTGTCCCGCATACATGAGACAACGATGTTACTTTAACATAATTTTAGACTCAAAATATCCTTGTATGTTCAAGTGCGGTTCCCACCAATGGGATAAGTAATGTTAAACAGTGCTTTCAAGCAGACTACGGATTACAAAGTCACAAACCACATACCATCGTCACCTGCACAAAGCCGTGGGCCGAGTTGCAGTCATCCCGCCTTCTATTTCCTGTTGCTCACCAGTCGGTTGTCCGTAAACAGTGTTCCTGTGGCCGAACCACTTCCAGCCCTCCGGCCATTGTGGTCCTGTAATCATGAAGCTTTTTCAGATTTTTTTTCTGCATTGGCCGTAATGTCCAGCAGTACCTGTGTGCAGAAAAAAACTGGGAGAATCTTCTCATTTGTGGATCGCTTCATCCAGCACACAGAAATGTCCGCAACTCATCCATGGACCACGGTGGCGTTTTGTGCGAGTAAAAAAAATTCAGCGTGAAACGAAAGAAAAAGCACGGGTGCAGTAACACAGCTGCCAGTATTTAAAAATGGCGGGTTTGATTCTTGTGTTGGGGGCGGCGCGCTCATGACTCCTCCCAGTGACGACATTCCTGACCAATCAGTGCCCAGCAGCCCGTTCACAGTCACATTTTAGTAACAGCTCAGCTCGCTTGGAAACCTCTCCTAGCGGATACCAAAAAAAAGCTCCAGATACCAGGTACTATCCTTAAAGCCCCTTTCACCACCGGGGCTGCCGCAGGGTTGCGTCGTGCGTCGTTATGACGCCGCCGCGTGGAAGCAACCTAGTGCCAAGACGATGCAGCTCGGCGTTACAACAAGCGCGAGGGGTGCAAACCAAAATTAAACATGTTTAATTTTTTTTTTATGCGTCCTCTGCTCGACGCAGAATTAAGTGGTTTCAGCGCAGTCAGAGCAACAGGACGTGACTCAGCATGACTGGAAGCCACACCCTCACAAGACAATGTTACCCGACACACCAATTTATGATTTTTGCTGTGTTCCATTGTTCCCCGCAGTATAAATCATGCAGGATTGTTTTATATCATGTACCAATGCAGTAAAAACTACACACTCAAAAAAGAGCACAGACAAAAAAAGATGGCCGATTGCAGCTGCACCTCCTTCTCTGTGTGGAGCTGTCTGGTGAAGAGAGGCACTGTGAAGCAGCTGCAGCTTCTTCTCCTCACAAATGTGTTTAAATAAAAATCCATAAAAGTCCTGCTCACAGACTGATTGCCAGAGACATCCAGTAAAAAGTCCGGACATCTCCTGTCCACTCACGGACGAATTCGTTCACCGCGTGCACATGTGAACAATTAAAAGAAAGAAAAAACTGTCTGGCTGCAGGCAGTTAGTTCCTTGTTCTCCCCCTCAAACTCTCTCATCACTGTTAAAAGGACAAAAAAGGAAATAAGTCCTGCTCACACACTGATTGCCCGAGACAGGACATGTCCACATGAAGTATAACTCCAGATATCTCCACATTTACTCATGGACGGTTCGTATCTCGCGATCACAAGAGGAAAGATAACTATAACAGAACTCAGAGCGCAGACCTGCAGCTCAGCTAAGAACAAATATAAAGTGAAATCATAGTGCACAGTCTGTCTGCAGCCAAACTGTGCACTCTGACTTCTCTGTGCAGTGAACCTGCAGGCTGCGTTCTCAACTCCTCTCTGCCCCCTGCTGTGCGCACCTGACACAGATATTCCTGCGTCGTCATGACACCACAGGAAGCAACTGGGAGCAGGTCCGGTGTGAAAGGGGCTTAATGGAAAAGGAAAAAACGGAGTAGAGTCGAGCCGAATAGTGCTAGTTCTGTGTGTGAAAAGGCCTCTAGAGAGTAAGCAAGCAGGTAGCTTTGTGGGTAAGGAGAATGAGGTAATATGAAGACCTGGGTTTGATTCCCTTCTTGCCCAAGACATTCATTTTACAATGTCTTAATTCGGCCTGCACAACCTGTGTTGGACTGGCATGCCAGCCAGGAGAATTGTAAATTCTCATTTGCTACAGAAGCCAGAGATAAGCACTAGCACCAACAGGCCTCAGAGCCCATATAGAACTTGCTTCTTCTTTGAAATAGGGTGATAACATGATTTATTTTGTATTATAAATCAGAATGTCATTATACAGCACTTGCAGCATTGGCACTGACTTCCACCTTAGGTCAAATGAAATACACCATGAACTGCTTCAGCTGGCAAGAGTATGTTGCAGAAGAATAATTACAACCCTGACAGCATGCACATAATATGGAACAAGTCTAGAAACAGTAATTACAAGCTGGCAAGATGTTTTTTTCAATTGATGAAAGCTAATTTATTGCCATTCTAGCTTTTGGATAATTAAAACATTGTTCTTGACATCAAATGAGACAACGATAGCAAGACAAAAAAAAAAAAAAAAAATGCAGACTTTCACCACTGGATGTATGAGAGGGGAAACAGATGTTTAAACCTTGCAATCTTCTGTGTAGAAAGCTCTCACACATCTGGATGAGTCTGGTTTTTACATGCAGATTAACCAGTAAAGTGCAGGGTGATTGCTTTTTAAGATCTTGGGTTGTCCAAAGTCAACTTGGACAAGTGAAGTATAGTCTCCAAACTACCAATCAAAGCAGAATGTTTTTATCTGTGTTTGCACTCTACACTGGAGTGTCTGGTTTTATTTCATTCAGGCTGTGGTCTGTTCATGTCAGGTCTTTGGCATTGGCTAGTTTCCTCCCTGTCATCTCTCTTGACAAGCCATGATGGAGACGATACATAGTGGAGGATGTTCGAGCCAGTACAGATGAGGGAAGCAGATCATTATATGAGAAAGATGAACCAGTGCCACAAAGATGGACCACAAGAGACAGAGATAGAGGGAAGCACTCATCAGAGTGGTTTTGTTTATCCAGTGGTGGCTGAATACATGCTGGCATGTCCCAGTTCAAGCCTGAGGCACTCTCATCTCACAAAGACAAGAATTAGGCATGGTTGTCTTCCTGTGTAATTGCCATCCATGAACCAAAGGGGTTCCATGGTTTCACAGGTGCAGTGAAGCATGGCATCAGTGCATGCTCCCAGACTTGACTATCCAAACTTGCAGGTACAACGCACAGTTGATGCATCATGCCTGTCGCTTTCATAGTTAAACCACATCCCTCCACAAAGGGATATCTAGAAACTTACAATATAAGTGAGTTCTTTAGTCACTTGGTTGGGTGACTAAACATTTTGAAGACCAATATATTCTCAAGGTGGGTTTCATACAATATGATATGAAGAGTTAAGTGCTACATTTTGTGTATATAAATTCCCGCATACATGCACAATGTGCATTTTGCATGAAATGTTTAAAAGTGGGGCAGCACGGTGGCTTAGTGGTTAGCACTGTTGCGTCACAGCGAGAAAGTCGTGGGTTCAATTCCCGTGGCCTTTCTGTGTGGAGTTTGCATGTTCTCCCCGTGTTTGCGTGGGTTTCCTCCGGGTGCTCCAGTTTCCTCCCACATCCAAAGACAGACGGCAAGGCCATGGCGCTGGAATATCGCACAAAACACTGGAAATATAATTTTTTGCTGCTTTTTTCTGATGGGAATGTACTTTGGAGACATTATGTAGAAATAAGATTGAAAGCAGTGAGGCTTTTGTGGAAAGGTCAGCAGCAGGAAAAAAGAGGATTTTGTTTTTCCACCACGCAAGCCGCGGGTCACGAGCGCAGCTTCCCAGAAGCTTCGAGCAGCAACCGCGGATCCATCAGCGCGGATACACCGAGGCTGCGCGCCACCAGAACAGCGCAGATTCATCCTGGCTCGCGGTGACCAACAACCCAGGCAGATAACTTTGGCGATTGCCAACAAGCAGCCCACAAGTCGACCATGGGGCCTAAGAAGGTTCTGACGGCGGAGGAGGGTGATGACATTAAAAGTCTCTGGACTTTTTATCGGAGGAGATTTCTATTGTGAAACTGCAGCAGAAATCAATCATGGATCTGGTGGTGGAGGTAAAGGTGTTACGGCTCCAGAATGCCGAGAAAGACCGGCGTCTGGTTCATTTGGAAAATCGAGTGGCTGAATTGGAACAATACACCAGAATTAATGACGTCATCATCACAGGTCTTTACATCAAACCACGGTCCTATGCACGGGCGGTGATAGATGAGAGCGGAGGGGAGCCCAGTGAGCAGGAGGTCAGCTCTGTGGAGCAACAGGTGGCTGACTTCCTTCAATCCAAAGGTATACAGATGGATTTGAGCAATATTGAAGCGTGCCACCCTCTGCCCCGGAGAGATGATGGTGACAAACGAGCCGTCATCATGAGATTTATTAACAGAAAACACAAAACCGCACTGTTAAAACAAGGAAGAAAATTGAAAGGGTCAAACGTTTTCATCAATGAACATCTGACCAAGCAAAATGCCGACATTACCAGAAAAGCACGCTTCTTAAAGAAACAGGGAAAAATACAACACACATGGACTTCAAACTGTAAAATATTCATTAAATTGAACGGAACGCCTGAACAAGCAAAAGTCATAGTAATTAGAAACATCGAGGAGCTGGACAAATATGAACAATAAGGCATGAGGACTCAAAGACAACACAGCACCATGAGACAGACTGGAGCAACCTATTCATCCACATCATCTACACCCGGAGACAAGAGGGATATAATGAACAAGGAAAATGATCTGTTTATTTCTGCCCAGGAGCTCTGCCAAGAAACATTTAATTATAATAATTCTGCTAACCCGCCCCTTCGAATCTGATAATGATCCAGATTCCTTTTTTTTTGTGAGAATATCGTGCGACAGTGCAAATATTCACAGAAGAACAATTCAAAGATTATAAAATCAACGATGAAGATTTTTCAATTATACATTTCAACCGTAGAAGTCTTTCTCATAATATGTCCAGTATTAATGATTGTTTGAAAACATCCAAAAAACGTTTTTCAGTTATTGCAATTTCAGAAACATGGTTAACTGAGGATAATAAAGATCTAGTATATCTTGATGGTTACAAACTATTCCTGGTTAATAGGCAGACGAGAAGGGGCAGAGGCGTTGCATTGTATGTATGATCAGATTACAACTGTAAATTAGTTAACATGTCATTTTCAGTGGACAACATCATGGAATGTGTTACCGTAGAAATTACATTTATAAACTCCAAAAACATGGTTGTTAGTTGCATTTACAGAGCTCCTGGGGCAAATATTGACACCTTTGAAGACGTTGTCTTGGAAATGTATAACAAAATTAACAGAAATAAACACTTATTTGTCTGTGGAGATTTCAATATAGATTTTTTAAATCCCCACAATCATCCACAAATCACCTCATTTATAAACACCTTGTACTGTTGGGGACAAGGTCATTCAGCCTACCAGAATAACTATGGAATCAACAACTCTTATCGACAATATTTTAACCAACGCTGTATCCGGTAATCTTAGTGCGGGACTACTAGTACCAGTGGCGGCCGGCCCATAGGGGGCGCTCGGGCGCTGCCCTCCTAGATGTGGAGGGGAAAAGTCATAATATATATATATTTAAAAAGTATTATCAATGTCAGTTTTACTTAATAGTATGTGCCTACATGTAATATGAATGATTAAAACAACACTTCCTCCAACTGACTCTCATTCAACAGTGCATTTCCACCGACAGAAGCAGAGAACGTATCATTCCTCGTCTTGGGCGGTCATTCAAAGCGCCCTTGAAGTGCAGTGAAATAACCAATTGTATGTAGTTTCTAGGGAAAATTAATAAATATTTGGCAAATCAACATTGCCAAAATTAATGGCTTTGGGGCGCCAGAATTTTAGCCCTTGCTACAAAAATGCGGGAACATTAGATTACAGTCAGTGATATACGTGACGTTGCAGCTGCTGCTGTCAGTCAGTCAGGCAGGAAGAGATGATGGTGACGATGACGTTTGGGTTATATTTATTTATTTTTATCTTGTCTCCGTGTGTTTTGCTGGAGTAAGCTGAAGAACTGTTCGGAGGATTAAAACGGGACAAAACTAATCAAATCAATGACACCAAAGTTTCGTGGGGATCCTTTTGGAGGCGCATGGAGGTGCGCACATCAGATCTTTCTTGTGGTTTAATGACAATTGCACATCCCAGTTGGAGGAGAGACGTTTGTCTGACTCGTTATAAACCGTGTCAGGCTTCATTCACACTGTCAGCTGCTGATCTGCGCGCTTTACTGTGGGGTGAAAAGGAGCGCATCCACCTCTGCCAGCTGCGGACTCACTCCTCTGGATCCACTTCAGCTCAGGTGAGCTGACGAGCTGCTTGGATTTATTCCCAAATGTTGCTCCTGGTGTGGAAACAAGGATGAAAATTTAAGATAAAACGAATGAGTGATGTTTTTGTTTGTTTTAGGGGGTCAAAGCTGTGATCTTTATTGGGACAGCAGACCAGTTATAATGGTAATAGGGGAGGCCGAGGCTGTTTGTAACAGTGTTCAAAGCTGCAGCCATGCTGGTATTTTGATTTTACTTTACACGTTATGAGGATCAGTTCACAGAAGTGAAATATTCTTTGGAGTATTCCACACTCTAAAACAAATGATTTGCTCAGTTTAAAAACAAAACAAAACCCTGAAATAGCAATTTGCATGTTTTTTTTAAAGAAATTCTAACTCAGCCACTGAGTTCACACAAGACACTTATAGTCAGACAAACCCAAGTTTAGCAACGCATTTAATTAAGTGGTTTTGTATACTTAATTTGCTTTGTCCTCTACACCGTTAATTAATTTTAACCAATTTAATTTAAAGGTTTTGGTGTTATTATAGTTAGTCAAGTTATTTAATTTAAGTTTTTCAAGCTTCTTTAGTTTGCCTCCATTACACTCAGTAATGTTCATGCAAAATATTACCTTAATTTTCTCTCGCTCTCTCTCTCTCTCTCTCACACACACACACACCACACACACCACACACACACACACACACACACACACACACACACACACACACACACACACACACACCTCTCTCTCTCTCTCCTCTCTCTCTCCTCTCTCTCTCTCTCTCTCTCTCTCTCTCTCTCTCTCTCTCTCTCTCTCTCTCTCACACTCTCTCTCTCTCTCACACTCTCACATGCTCTCTCCCTCTCTCTCTCTCACTCTCACACAACGCTCTCTCTCTCTCTCTCTCTTACACACACACACACACACACAAACATTTTCTCTCTCTCTCTCTTGGAAGGTGGTGTGAACATTGTAGTATGTACATAAGGTTCTTTTGTCAATTGAAGAATTTTTCCATATTTTGAAAGCGTGTAAATTTGGTGATATTTTCTATTTTGTTAAGGTCGGTGTCATTGTGAACCCCAGGATCTGTTTGTCTGAAGATAAAGGCAGTGCAGTACAGTTTGGTGTACTATGTGTGTAATTGGTGTCAAATGGTGAAATGTTCTTTGCTCAAGAACTTGAGTGTTGTATTTGATACTGTTCCTTTCCAAAGTAGAAATGGGGCCTAATATAGCTGTAAATGGTTAACTTTATCTGTAAAACTGCTGATTTTGAGAAGGACATGAAATGATTATTGTGGAATTGTAGTAATTTTCCGACTGTTCACTTGAATGCCTGTACTGGACAAGGCAAGGGAATCTATTGGCACAGCAGCCCCACCAAGACTGTTTTTCACCAGCCGCCACTGACTAGTACAGTGCACTATGTCACAAAAACAGCTCCCGTAGGATATGCCTGCCAAAATTGATTTCTTTGTTCTAATGGTTCCCTATGGGTGTAAAAAAGAGAAAAATATCGCGGTCTGAATTTTTGGACCCCCCAGACCCCCCAAAAGGGGCCCCCAAAGCCAATATATACTGAAATATTGGACTTTGGCATGGCTTCCGTAGGATATGCTTGCCAAAATTAATTCCTTTGTTCTAATGGCTCCCTATGGGTGTATAAAGTGAAAAATATTGGGGTCCAAAAGTGGCCCCCAAAGCCAATATATACTGAAATAATGGACTTTGGCATGGCTTCCGTAGGATATGCTTGCCAAAATAATTCCTTTGTTCTAATGGCTCCCTATGGGTGTATAAAGTGAAAAATATTGGGGTCCAAAAGTGGCCCCCAAAGCCAATATATACTGAAATAATGGACTTTGGCATGGCTTCCGTAGGATATGCTTGCCAAAATTAATTCCTTTGTTCTAATGGCTCCCTATGGGTGTATAAAGTGAAAAATATTGGGGTCCAAATTTTTGGACCCCCTAGAACCCCCAAAAGTGGCACCCAAAGCCGATATATACTGAAATAATAAACTTTGGCATGGCATAAAGTGAAAAATAAATCCTATGATGACAAAAATGCATCTCTCCCCTCTGTGGAAGGAAATGGATGGAACATTCAGAATGAGATGTATGTGCCTCTGAAATGCCTTGAGCTCCCAGCACCTCCAGCAGTCATTGAACTAACCAAGTGTGGGTGCAAATCAAGATGTAAAGAAATAAGATGGTGTGTTTGTCTGAGGAACAATATTCCATGCACCCCTCTATGTAAATGCTTCTCAATGTGCTGTGAAAATGTTGATAGAAATGATGAACAGGAGGATGATGATGATTAGGACACTGTTTCTCTAATTTACATGCCTGTGTAAATTTATATGTCCATATGATACTTAAAATGTACTTATTATACTGAAGCATTTATGCACTGCGTTATGTAAGATGTTATTACCTTAAATAATATCTTAGCTTTAATGGTATTTTTTATTTTTATTATGTGTTCAGTATGGGTAAATAATGCTGCTGAATTTCCATCACATTCTAAAATAAAATAATTTCTTGTCCTAAGAAAGTTAAAGAAATTAGGTGCTTTTTGTTCTAATTTTCTTATATTTAATGCTAAAATGTTAACAAAATTGTTAAAAAATACAAAAATATGTCTTTTATTTGGTAGCCTGATATCATGTTACCTCTTAAATGTCTCATCAACACCTTTATATTACCAAGATTAACTTACAATTTAGAAATATTACCGAAAATCGGACCTTTCTGGTAGGAAACTTAAGGGGCATCCCCAGATTGGGCTCCAGTGTCATGATCCAACCCTGTTGGGCCCGACTGTTATTATTTTGAAGTCTTTTTTCCACTTTTGTGCTCTGAGCTTTCAGGCCATGTATCATAGTCATGCTTAAGCTGGTCTTGTTTCTTGTTGTCAGGTTTTCATGTTCATGTTATCATTGGTTTTGTTTGTCAATCATCCTTGCATTTGTTCACTCTTGGTTCCTTATGTAGCTGTAGTTTAGTTCTGTTCATCACATTGTGTGTATTATGCTTTAGTCACAGTTTTTGGTGGTTATTTACCTGCAAGTGTTTCCTGTCTGGTTATGTTCCTTTAGTTATTTATTGCACTCTGTTTATCATTTATTTTGTGTTACTTTATTATACTTTAGTCACGGGGTTTTGTTATTTATCTGCAGTGCTTCTTATTTAATTATGTTCCATTTGTTATTTATTGCATTTTCTGTTTATCTGTTATCTTGTTTTATTAACTGCATTATTCTCTAGTCACTGGGTTTGTTTATTCTCTGTTTTTCAGTTGTTTATTTTGCTCTTCTCATTTGTGTATTCAGTTCTTATGTTCAGGCTTAGTTTGTTACCGGTCATAGTTGTTCTGCATTCTGTCCATGGTTTCTGTTATTGCCTCTTGTTCTTTGACTACTCCAGCTCTTGTGTCTTTGTCTCCCACACTTTGATTCAGTCTGCTTTGCATTTTCACTCACTCCCGCTCTTGCACCTGCTCACACATCTTTGTCTGTTTCATCACCCCACTCTGTCTTCCTGCCTTCACTATCTTGTCTCATGCCTATCTCTGTTTACTAGTCACACCCCCTTCCAGAACCTTCACTGACACCTGAATCTCATTTCATTAATCACACCACCAGTTATTTAAGCACTCACAGTCTCACAGTCTCTTGCTTGATTGTTGAATGTCTTTCACTTTCCAGCTGTTGTTTCCTGCCTCCTTTTGTCTTGTATTCAGCCTGCCGGTATTAGACCTTGTTTTGTCCTTGACCACGTTTTTGTCTTTACCTTTGATTGCCACCACGCTTTGTATTTTGACCTCAGCCTGTTTTTTCGACCAAGCCTCAGCCTCATGTCTGTCGGTACATTTGCCTCATTGCTGGACCACCTGTGAACCGAATCCCTGCCTTCTTCAACGATTAAACCTAATTCTAACTGCACCTGCTGTGAGTTTGCATTTGTGTCCACCTGGTTTGTGACCCACCCTGACATCCAGGGGTCTGAAAATTCGGACCCTGACATTTTTTATTTATTGGCACCCAAATAAAGCCATTAAAAAAAAAAAAAAATGAAAAAAAAAATCAATTTTGGCAAGCAAATCCTACGGAATTACATAGTGCACTGTACTATACTGGTCAGTGATATTACTTATCATTTGCATGTTTTCTCAGTTTTTGCATTGGAGGGCTGTTATAAGTATCGAAGTAATACTAAAATCATGAGTACAAAAGTAACACCTGAATCAATTGAAAATTCAAGGGAGGATTTATCAAGTCAGAACTAGTCAGATGTTTTTGTTGTTGATGTTGACAGGTCATATGATGCTTTTATTTCCATTATTTCCAGGTTATATGACAAACACTGTCCTCTTGTTGACAAAGTGTACAAAAGTCAATACAGCAATAAACCATGGATAACTAAGGGACTTCAGAGGGCATGTAAAAAGAAAAACTTACTGTATAAACAATTCATAAATCTACAAACTAAGAAAGCTGAAAGTAAATATAAAACATAAGAATAAGTTAACCAACATCATGAGACTCAGTAAGAAAAGATATTACAGTGAGTTATTTGTCAAAAGTAGAAATAACATCAAAAATACATGGAACATTTTAAATGAAATAATAAGAATAGAACTACTAGAGATTATCCTTCATTTTTTCATATTAATAACAACATCACAATTGATAACAAGTCCACTGCTGACCACTTTAACAAATACTTCGTTAATGTGGGTAAAAATCTTGCAAGTAAAATTGATTCATCCACTAATAACTTCTGGGTAAATAATTCAACATTTAACAAGTCTGTTTCAATGTTTATTGGTGGTACTGATGAAAGGGAAATACTTGATCTGGTTCATGGCTCAAAAAGTAAGAAATCGACTGATTTCAATAATTTGGATATGGCTTTATTAAAAAAAAATATTGATTGTATAGTAAAACCGTTCAGTTACATTTGCAATATGTCTCTTAGTACTGGTAAATTTCCCTCTCAAATGAAAATAGCCAAAGTAATACCTCTGTTTAAAACTGGTGACAAACACACCTTTTCTAATTATAGACCTATATCACTCCTGCCACAATTTTCCAAAATTTTGGAAAAAATATTTGCTAAAAGACTGAATGATTATTTATTGAAGCAGGACATAATAAGTGAAGAGCAATATGGATTCAGAAAGTTTCAAACTACATCACAGGTTTTGATGGACTTTGTGGAAAATATAGTAACTGCAATTGACAATAAACAATACACAGTAGGTGTTTTTTTTTTTTGATATGCAGAAAGCGTTTGACACGATTAACCATGGAATATTATTAACTAAACTGCAGAAATACGGTATCAGAGGTCTGGCATATGAATGGATAACTAGTTATTTACATGGCAGATTTCAGTATGTTCAATTTAATAATAGTAACTCTGAGCTCAGGGAAGTCACATGTGGGGTGCCGCAGGGTTCAGTGTTGGGTCCTTTGTTGTTTATATTGTATATAAATGATATAAGTTGGGTGTCGAGATCACTGAGATGTGTCCTTTTTGTGGATGATACCATTGTGTTTTGCAGTGGTGATAATCTTGAACAGTTTCTGGACATGGCGGAGAAAGAACTGGAAAAGTTTAAGGCTTGGTTTGACGCTAATAAGTTGTCACTCCACCTTGGGAAAACCAAATGTATTATATTTGGAAATAGGCACCCAAATGTAAAAATTTAACCATAAACAACAAGGAAATTGAGCTAGTAAAAGAGAACAAATTTTTAGGTGTTGTAATTGATAATAAACTTAGCTGGAAATCACATAGAAATTATGTCAAATCGAACTTGTCAAAAACTATTGCCATTCTGTATAAAGTCAAAGATGCACTGCCACAAGAAGGGTTACTTACCTTATATCATTCTCTGATGGTACCATATATGACATATTGTGGTAAGTCGTGGGGAAACACTTACAAATCAAACATCAATCCAATATTTCTTTTGCAAAAACAAGCCATACGAGTTATCTACAATAAACATTATTGTGATCCAACTCATTCTGTATTTGTGTCTTTAAATTTATTAAAATTCAGAGATTTGGTCGATTATATCACAATTCAAACTTTGTTTCGTGCGAAAAACCAAGCCTTACCGAGACGTGTCCAGAATCTGTTCAGATTAAGGGAACCCAGTTATAGTTTAAGAGGTTGTGCACTTTTTATGAAACCATCAGTAAGAACAAATGTAAAGGGTTTTTGTGTGTCTGTGGTTGGGGTGAAGAAATGGAACGAATGTTCAACAGAGATTAGAATGTGTGGTACCTTAGTACGATTCAAGAAACTACTCAAAAAGAACATCATGTCTAGGTATCACAAAGATAACTAGAAGCACTCGGAGAGTGCAAACCTCCGCCAAGGCCATGGGGTCACTGATGCCATAACATCTACACGCTGTGGAATCATTGAACCTAAAAAGGTCTAACAATGATGTTTGTTCATAAAAAAAGTTTCATCTGCTGTGACTGGATAGCATGTATCCTTAGCGCTTGGCATCACACTTTATTGCAACTTGCACCTTTCCCAGAAGCTACTGTCATCTGAGCACTGATATTGATATTGCATGTGCTTATAGACAAAAACAAATAAGAGACAAAATTCAATTTATTATTCAACTAAACTGCAAATATATGATTTTTTTTAACATTTATGAAACACTTCTCTAAATAAATAACAGTAAATTCTGAAATAGAACTATTTTTTAAGTGTTCCATGTGCTACACAAGGCCATAGGGTCACTGACCCTAAAGAGATTCCCTCCTTGGCACAGTGATCTATTCAACAATTCCGTGTTACAACCAAAACTATGATACATACACTTTTCTTTCCTTTGTATTTGACATCCTTGACCATGAAAACATACCACTAGAACTTGGAATCACTTTTATGTCTTTATTAGTTCAAAAGTTTTTGTATAAAAATGATTTTTCGGTAATGGCGGTTTTCTTCTGGATCTGGCTCCATAACATTTGAAGCTACATCAAATCTGATGACACCTTACTGAATCAGTACAGATTCAGCGACAATTTGGTGTTAGTTGTGCATCTCTAGCTTCATTTGTCACCTCACACTGACACATTTTCTATTATCCCTATATTTTTGCATACTGTGGATCACCAGATCCGGAATCCGGATCCGATCATCACCAAACTTTGTTGTTTGATAGAACATTTGACTATGTTACACCCTAATTTTTTTCAAGCCTTTCTGCCTTGTTTTTGTGGAGTTAGAAACTAGAATGTCAAAATTCCCCCTATCCCGCAATGGTGAAGAATCCTTTAAAAAATTCCTGGATCCGGATCGTGATCCGGATCACCACTAAAATTTAATCACTTGTTCCTCTTGTTATTTCCAACCACTCCACAAAATTTCATCAAAATCCGTTCAAACCTTTTTGAGTTATCCTGCTGACAAACAGACAGACAAACAGACAAACAAACAAACTCGACCGAAAACATAACCTCCTTGGCAGAGGTAATAACATGATTTGATTTATAGGGACTGTTTAAATTAGAAATGCGTACGTACGGTAGTGTTCAGAATAATAGTAGTGCTATGTGACTAAAAAGATTAGTCCATGTTTTGAGTATATTTCTTATTGTTACATGGGAAACAAGGTACCAGTAGCTTCAGTAGATTCTCACAAATCCAACAAGACCAAGCATTCATGATATGCACACTCTTAAGGCTATGAAATTGGGCTATTAGTAAAAAAAAGTAGAAAAGGGGGTGTTCACAATAATAATAGTGTGGCATTCAGTCAGTGAGTTCATCAATTTTGTGGAACAAACAGGTGTGAATCAGGTGTCCCCTATGTAAGGATGAAGCCAGCACCTGTTGAACATGCTTTTCTCTTTGAAAGCCTGAGGAAAATGGGACGTTCAAGACATTGTTCAGAAGAACAGCGTAGTTTGATTAAAAAGTTGATTGGAGAGGGGAAAACCTAGGCTGTTCATCTACAATGATCTCCAATGCTTTAAAATGGACAAAAAAAACAGAGATGTGTGGAAGACAACGGAAAACAACCATCAAAATGGATAGAAGAATAACTAGAATGGCAAAGGCTCACCCATTGATCAGCTCCAGGATGATCAAAGACAGAAGTCTGAAGTTACCTGTAAGTGCTGTGACAGTTAGAAGACACCTGTGTGAAGCTAATTTATTTGCAAGAATCCCCCGCAAAGTCCCTCTGTTAAATAAAAGACGTGCAGAAGAGGTTACAATTTGCCAAAGAACACATCAACTGGCCTAAAGAGAAATGGACAAATATTTTGTGGACTGATGAGAGTAAAATTGTTCTTTTGGGGTCCAAGGGCCGCAGACAGTTTGTGAGACGATCCCCAAACTCTGAATTCAAGCCACAGTTCACAGTGAAGACAGTGAAGCATGGTGGTGCAAGCATCATGATACGGGCATGTTTCTCCTACTATGGTGTTGGGCCTATATATCACATACCAGGTATCATGGATCAGTTTGGATATGTCAAAATACTTGAAGAGGTCATGTTGCCTTATGCTGAAGAGGACATGCCCTTGAAATGGGTGTTTCAACAACACAATGACCCCAAGCACACTAGTAAACGAGCAAAATCTTGGTTCCAAACCAACAAAATTAATGCCTCGCAGATGTGTAGAAATCATACAAAACTGTGGTTATACAACTTAATACTAGTTTAGTGATTCACAGGATTGCTAAAAAAGCAGTTGAACATAATAGTTTTGAGTTTGCAGCGTCAAGAGCAGATGCTACTATTATTGTGAACACCCCCTTTTCTACTTTTTTTTACTAATAGCCCAATTTCATAGCCTTAAGAGTGTGCATATCATGAATGCTTGGTCTTGTTGGATTTGTGAGAATCTATTGAATCTACTGGTACCTTGTTTCCCATGTAACAATAATAAATATACTCAAAACCTAGATTAATCTTTTTAGTCACATATTAGTCTGAACACTACTGTATATTCAGTTGAATACACCACAAAGACAATATATTTAATGTTCAAACATAAACATTGTTTTTGGGCAAATATTTGCTCATTTTGAAATGGTTACCTGCAACACGTCTCAAAAAAGCTGGGACAGTGGTATGTTTACCACTGTGTTACCACTGTGGTGTTGGGTCTATATATCGCATACCAGGTATCATGGATCAGTTTGGATATGTCAAAATACTTGAAGAGGTCATGTTGCCTTATGCTGAAGAGGACATGCCCTTGAAATGGGCGTTTCAACAAGACAATGATCCCAAGCACACTAGTAAACCAGCAAAATCTTGGTTCCAAACCAACAAAATTAATGCCTCGCAGATGTGAAGAAATCATGAAAAACTGTGGTTATACAACTAAATACTAGTTTAGTGATTCACAGGATTGCTATACGAGGTCTGTCAATAAAGTAACGGTCCTTTTTATTTTTTCAAAAACTATATGGATTTCATTCATATGTTTTTACGTCAGACATGCTTGAACCCTCGTGCGCATGCGTGAGTTTTTCCACACCTGTCGCTGACGTCATTCGCCTGTGAGCACACCTTGGGAAGGAGTGGTCCCGCCCCCTCGTCGGATTTTCATTGTCTGGAAATGGCGGAATGAAAAGGACTTTTTTTCCATCAGAATTTTTTCAGAAGCTGTTAGAGACTGGCACCTGGAAACCATTCGAAAAATTTATCTGGCTTTCAGTGAAAATTTTACGGGCTTCACAGAGAATAAGGTCTGTTACTACAACTTTAAGGACCCTTTTAAGGACGCTCGGCGCGCCTCGCTCCGAGCTGCGACGACGCGGCACAAGCCACCGGACCATTTATAAACGGATGGCTCTGTGGATACGAGACCGTCGTGTGCTCTTTCTCTGGTTATCAGATTTCATTTTTAACAAGAGATTTTGTCATGGAAAGCCGCGCGGAGGCTTCGCGCGTCACGACCGATTCGCTTTGGAAGCGAGACAAAGTAACACCTCCGTTTCGGAGTGTCAGAGGACAAGTTTGGACATGTCTATCTCGGCTTTCAATGCTTACCAGTCCAGTAAGTATCAGTGAAATTGTGGAGAGCTGGACATGTCCAAAAAGGACCATTACTTTATTGACAGACCTCGTAAAAGCAGTTTGAACATAATAGTTTTGAGTTTGTAGCGTCAACAGCAGATGCTACTATTATTGTGAACACCCCTTTTCTACTTTTGTGAACACCCCTTTTCTACTTTTTTTTTTACTAATAGCCCAATTTCATAGCCTTAAGAGTGTGCACATCATGAATGCTTGGTCTTGTTGGATTTGTGAGAATCTACTGAATCTACTGGTACCTTGTTTCCCATGTAACAATAAGGAATACGAGGTCTGTCCATAAAGTATCGTACCTTTTTATTTTTTTCAAAAACTATATGGATTTCATTCATATGTTTTTACGTCAGACATGCTTGAACCCTCGTGCGCATGCGTGAGTTTTTCCACGCCTGTCGGTGACGTCATTCGCCTGTGAGCACTCCTTGTGGAAGGAGTGGTCCCGCCCCCTCGTCGGATTTTCATTGTCTGGAAATGGCGGAATGAAAAGGACTTTTTTTCCATCAGAATTTTTTCAGAAGCTGTTAGAGACTGGCACCTGGAAACCATTAGAAAAATTTATCTGGCTTTCAGTGAAAATTTTACAGGCTTCACAGAGAATAAGGACTTTAACTACAGGTTTAAGGACCCCTTTAAAGGACGGTTGGTGCGCCGCGCTGCAAGCTGCGATGACGCGGCACAAACCACTGGATCATTTATAAGCTGATGGCTCTGTGGATACGAGACCGTCGTGTGCTCTTTCTCTGGTTATCACAAGAGCTGGACATCAGCCATTTTCCGGCAGATTTCACTTT
Organism: Thalassophryne amazonica; assembly: GCF_902500255.1. Lineage (NCBI taxonomy): Eukaryota > Metazoa > Chordata > Actinopteri > Batrachoidiformes > Batrachoididae > Thalassophryne > Thalassophryne amazonica. The sequence continues at coordinate 83,776,933 of NC_047106.1, forward strand.
TAACAAGAGATTTTGTCATGGAAAGCTGCGCGGAGGCTTCGCGCGTCACGACCGATTCGCTGATGAAGCAAGGCCGGCATACTCACCGGACATGTCACCCATTGAGCATGTTTGGGATGCTCTGGACCGGCGTATACGACAGCGTGTACCAGTTCCTGCCAATATCCAGCAACTTCGCACAGCCATTGAAGAGGAGTGGACCAACATTCCACAGGCCACAATTGACAACCTGATCAACTCTATGCGAAGGAGATGTGTTGCGCTGCATGAGGCAAATGGTGGTCACACCAGATACTGACTGGTATCCCCCCCAATAAAACAAAACTGCACCTTTCAGAGTGGCCTTTTATTGTGGACAGTCTAAGGCACACCTGTGCACTAATCATGGTGTCTAATCAGCATCTTGGTATGGCACACCTTTGAGGTGGGATGGATTATCTCAGCAAAGGAGAAGTGCTCACTATCACAGATTTAGACTGGTTTGTGAACAATATTTGAGGCAAATGGTGATATTGTGTATGTGGAAAAAATTTTAGATCTTTGAGTTCATCTCATACAAAATGGGAGCAAAACCAAAAGTGTTGCGTTTATATTTTTGTTGAGTGTATGTATGTATATGTATGTGTATAGGTATATATGTATGTAGGTATATGTATATATATATTTATTTATGTGTTAGTGGGTATGTATATAGGTATATATGTGAGTGTGTATATGTGTGTGTATAAATGTATATATATGTGTATGTTAATGTATATATGTACGTATATAGGTATATATGGCACGGCCCAAGCAGAGGATCACCCCCTAGAGCCTGGTCTGCTTGAGGTTTCTTCCTAAGAGGGAGTTTTTCCTCACCACAGCTGCCTAGTGCTTGCTCTGAGGGTCGGTAAGGTTAGTCCTTATTTGATTAAGTGACTTGGGCCAAATTTGTTGTGATTTGGCGCTTTATATATATATATACATAATATAATTATACATCAATTGAAGTGTAATTGAATATTGAAGTGTATGTCTTTGTGTTGATATGTAGTGTGTTGTGAATTTGTGTTTATGTTATTATGACTGTTATAATTGTTGGACTTGTACTAGCAGGGGTGGGCGTTGATAAGCTTTGCTTCTGCCCACACCCTTTCGGACTCACAGGCTTTGTTTATATAATATTCATGTTATTTATATGTTTCTGTTCTTTCGGATTTGTGTGTGTGTGCCGAATAAATTCATTCATTCATTCACATGCGGGTTAGGTGAATTGGTATCTTTTAAATTGTCCGTAGGTGTGTGTGTGGGTGTGTCTGTGTTTGTTTGTGGCCCTGTGACAGACTGGCATCCTGTCCTGGGTGTACCCCGCCTCACGCTCTATGGCTGCTGGGATAGGCTCCAGCCCCCCACGACCCTTAAATGGACTAAGCGGTAGAAGATGAATGTTTAAAAATGTCCATTTGTTTGGCTAAAGTTAGGGTTAGGTTTAGGAATAGAATGTTGTGGTCTGTCCCCTGCCTGTGTCTTATCTGTGAGTTGTGTTGTTTTGCATGCTTTAGCATCAACTTTCATCAAATGGTCACACTGAGGAGAAGGGAGCAGTAACGACAATACAGAGAGGAGACAAGGATGCTGCCGTGATAAAGTGATAAAGTTTTGTGAGGAAAGGGACAGCGAGACCTAATTCTAATGAGGGTAAGGCTGTGCTGTCAGCAGGGAACCAGATACTGAGTACGCACAACACACACACACACACACACACACACACACACAAAACAGAGTGTCAGCATGCAGCCTGAGGCCATAATTCTGACTAAAGGATTCCTGCCACACAGACACACAGACAGAGCGAGCTGGACAGGAACCCCGCTGTGGCAGGACATAAATTACTGCTAAATGATTTTGGTCAGACACACACACACACACACACACACACACACACACACACACACACACACACACACTGTGTGTGTGTATGTGTGAGACACTTCACAAACCTAGCTGATCATACATGTTCAAATGAAGAAAAAGTAAAAAGAGAAAACTGGAGCAAAAAAAAGTTTGTAAATCCAAATACTGATGCTAAAAAGCAGCCTTTTCTTCATCACTCCAGGATCCATCCACATTTATTTTCACAGACATTATGTATGGAGCAGCTTTAATGAGAAGCAAATTCAACTAGACTATCACACAGAGAATGTGAGCTAAAATCCAATATTAATAGGTTTGTTGAAAGGAATGAATGAGTGAATAAATAAACAAATAAACAAATTCCTGTGAAATGGAGCAAAGTAAAGCCACCTTTATACTTTCACAGATATACAACCCAGAAAGCCATGGTCTATAACCACAAATGTGATCTAGCATGTAGTTTGATGAAATAATGTGCCGGTCTAGTGTGCAGAGTGATGGTGTGATGTGGCAGGCTTGTAACATGCAATGTGTGTAAAAACAACTGAAGCATAACCACAGACAGTGCAGCACACACCGTCAGCCACTTTCAGCACAAGTGTTGCACTTGTGCAACACCTCCCAGTGATGTATAACAATGTTCAGAGCTCCACACAAATGAAAAGGAATCACCAAAGTATGGCAAAGGTCACAACAAAAACAAAAAACAAAAATTGCTGTGCTGAAGAAACTGCTATTTGCTGTCTTATGAGTTTAAATTTGTGTCATAGTGAAACATTTTTTCAAATTCCATTGAGGAGTATTGTGGGTTTCACGATTATGGTTACAAATATCCCAGAAATTTTATAGGTCATGCTTGATCATGCTTGATCATGCTACCTGCTTATTTTCTACTCTTGTGGTTACTGCAATTGTAGTATTATCTCTTGCCTGGTATTTTTTTAAAATCTCCATGTGTTTCATAGTAAATTCTTCTTGTGCTCTTATTCTGATACACCTGCTCTGTGTGTACTTCTTATGGCTTTACTTCCTGTTCACGGTCAACTGGGCTTCCAGTTTCATATGCATGCTCACTTCTTAGGTTCATTGAGCCATGCACTACATAACCATTCACAGCCCCTTGCGCAAGTGTCTTTCTTCCATGCTTGTTTTCTCACACTTGTTTCCTGTATTTGTTGATCCATACTGCATGCTACTTGTGTTTAATGAGTTTAGCCTGCTGTTTCCTGATCTGTTCACTTGATATGTTTTGGCCCTCTGCCTGTTTCTCTGGACTCACCATTTGGTGCCACCCTCACAGACACTGTTACTTGTTGGGCTACTGCCCCGTGAACCAAACTTACACCTTTCTCCTCGACCTACTACTCTCCCTGTTTCTACATGGACCATATTCCTGGACAAACAGTTGTCTTAGTGTGTTTAGGCTGTTCCAGGTCTATCCGTTGCAAATAAAGCTTGTTTGAACTGCATATCAGTTGTTCTCTGCTCAGGGGACCTCAGTTATTCACCACAATAAATGAAAAATGTTCCTATGACCAACAGATGTGGCTGATATTTAGAACCCATGCTGGGAAATGCCATGATGGATTAATCTGGAAAGATAATGCGCTTGGTTTCCTTATAACACAAAGACAGAGAGGGACAGACAGCAAACACAGCATATCAGGTGTGTGTGTGTTTTTTAGAGCGTTGCTGGAAATACGAATGAAAACATCAATAATCACAGACATTTGTTCATCTTCCAATGTTATCCAGAACTAAAACCTTATACCCCCGTCACACATAGCCAGAATCACGCAGAATGGTGTCAGAATGACAAATTGGCGCACATCCGAAAAGTGTCGGGTTTCAGTTAAAAACGTTCTTACAGCCATCTGCGAAAGTCCACATAGTTGGTCAAAATCAACCGGCGGCCCCAAGTGTGATGCACATGTTCAAAACCGTCCGGGCTCCATCGAGATGGGACACCTTTTCGACGGCGGTCCATGTGCAACCTTAGGACCATCTGACCGCAATTTACATATTCCGATGACGTCAAAACAGGATCCAAAATGATTTGAGCATATATGAGTGAACCTCGAGATTGATCTGGCATGGCAAAGCCTGCCAAGCACAAAGGAATTGTTGAAATGTATGTGGCACACTTCATCATGATAATAATTCTGAATTATTAACATGTACAGTGAATGTGAACAGTGGCTATCAAACCGAAAGCACCGTGCGCTACTGTGTGCATGCCGCCGCAAATCTGAACAGGCTGTTATATCCACAATAGACCTTACAGTACAAAAATTTGCCATCCCTTCCCATGGGCGACGTAAATAATGTGAACTATTGTCTCCATCATAACACAGGCAGCTCTGCCTCTCCGTGGTGTGCAGTAATGCGTCATGGCACACGTCAGGCTCAGAGCTGAACAGATCTCACTCTGTAATATATGACCACGTTCTAACTCTGCAGGAGCTATAACATGGAAATGTCGTGCCAGGCCGTGACAGCATTAATAAACACGATTCTCACCTCCAACAGCGGTCCAGGAGCGCAGTGTGGACATAGAGCTGAGACCACAACCTATGGTTAAAATCTTCTCACCCGGCTACTGTGTGCTGTAATCAACCACAGAAAAATTAAATCCCATGTGATATCCAACCATCGCGGTTTCCAGGGTTGCGCTGTGCTCCTGAAGTGAGCCAAAACACACAAAAAATAAAGTCTCCCTGGAAAGGCTCCATCTGATGCATGGGACTGCATGGCACACTGCTAGCAAAGCCGTCCAGTGGCACGGGCGTGCACGGACGTGCAGGTGTGCCCTGTGCACGTGCGTAGTGGCTCATGCAGTGTTATGCATACACACACACACACATACAGACACATGGCTGAGTGATAATTGCATTCCCACACGTGTGATGAGGAACACAGCACTCCCTCTAACTCCAGTCCCGTATTTGCCATCCAGTCATTTGGACATCGGGCAGTCTTCAGCGCCTTTTATGGCTGTCTGACAGCAGTCTGTGTCATCTAAACTGTTGTCTACGTGCGCTTTGTATGCCATTGTGCAGGTGTGGACGAGATAATCCGGATGTGTTCTGACACTGCTGACCATGCTTCGTTTCCTCCTGACTGTCAGATTATGGCAATATTTGCCGTGTCGGGCATGGTTCCTGCACATTCTTGTTATGTGTGACTGGGGCTTTAGGACCCCTTCGCACATAACAAGACTGAGGCAGAATGGCGCATGAAAGAGGATTTGAATTGCACTCGTGGATAATCGGGCTGTATTGAACGCCTCGTACAGCAGTCGCCACATCTATTCGGGCACGACAATGCACTCTATATTCGCATGCCGCTCGCGCCGGACACCCATTCCAATGGTGGGCAAGATGAGGTCGCGCTGCCATCTGACGGTGTTTGGGGCATTTGCACGGCCTGTCGTATGCAGGTCAGACATATCGTGCCGTCACCGAGCAGCTGCACGAAATCATCGGCCATGTCAATCCGTTGCTGAATGACCTTCACACCAGTAGCTGAAAGTCGGCGAATGCTGTACGAGTGGCCATTCAACCCACTCTCGGCCGGAGTCAGTCAGAGTCCAGGTGCCACTCACAAACATCCAACACCACTTGCGAGGCACTTAGAAAAGGCGGGGCCATTCGCGCTGCCAGCATGAAAGTAGAGAGCAGGCAACCACTTTGAGCTGGATGTGCTCCCCCCCCAGCAACACTGCTAGTGTGTCATGTGTCTCCCCTCACATCATAATCCACCACTGTGGAGGTGCAGCTAAGGTGGACAATGCTCCAACGGCACCTGAAGTGCGCTGCGATCGCTGTCCAGCGCAGTGTGCACGTCTGGATGGCCTGTCATGTCCATGATGGACGTCATGGATCACATGCCCTCCTATTACACAAAATGGGACACTATGATCATTTCAGCTGTAGTTCTACATGCACAGATGCGCGCAGCTGTGTGCCCACGCGAGTTGATGCATGTGACAGTCTCGCGTGCACAGCTGACCAGTAGGTGCAATTTTTTGCCGTTCGGCAAATTGTTTTTTCCCCTCTTTTTTTGGCCGGTTCTTGCTATATTCACCCAAATTCATGTCATGTGTGAAGAAGCCTTAAAAATGTTGGCAAATCCAAGCGTGATCAGATAGGATAGTTTGACCATTTCAAAGCTGAAATAATGTTTTATTTCAGTTTCTGAACAGTCATGATCTGACAGAGAGCAAGAGAAGGAAGCATTATTTTGTCTGAGCAATTTAAATGCTCAATAGGAACATCATGTCACACAAGGCTTGATCACCAAAATGACAGACATTGCAAATGCAAATCTTCCATAAACTGCCATTTGGGTTCTTCCTGAAATAAAATCTGCCATTTAAATGTGTTCTGTCAACTAAAAACTATATATGTACAATCCCAATTCCAATGAAGTTGGGACATTGTGAAAAATGTAAATAAAAACAGAATACAATGATTTGCAAATCCTCTTCAACCTACAGTAGTGTTCCAAATAATAGTAGTGCTATGTGATGAAAAAGATTAATCCAGGCTTTGAGTATATTTCTTTTTGTTACATGAGAAACAAGGTACCAGTGGATTCAGTAGATTCTCACAAATCCAACAAGACCAAGCATTCATGATATGCACACTCTTAAGGCTATGAAATTGGGCTATTAGTAAAAAAAGTAGAAAAGGGGGTGTTCACAATAATAGTAGTGTGGCATTCAGTCAGTAAGTTTGTCAATTTTGTCAAATTTTAGAAGACGCCTGTGTAAAGCTAATTTATTTGCAAGAATTCCCCACAAAGTCCCTCTGTTAAATAAAAGACATGTGCAGAAGAGGTTACAATTTGCCAAAGAACACATCAATGTTCACATCAAACACACAGATTGAATATTTTGTGGACCGATGAGAGTAAAATTGTTCTTTCTGGGTCCAAGGGCTGCAGACAGTTTGTGAGACGACCCCCAAACTCTGAATTCAAGCCACAGTTCACAGTGAAGACAGTGAAGCATGGTGGTGCAAGCATCATGATATGGGCATGTTTCTCCTACTATGGTGTTCGGCCTATATATCGCAACCAGGTATCATGGATCAGTTTGGATATGTCAAAATACTTGAAGAGGTCATGTTGCCTTATGCTGAAGAGGACATGCCCTTGAAATGGGTGTTTCAACAACACAATGACCCCAAGCACACTAGTAAACGAGCAAAATCTTGGTTCCAAACCAACAAAATTAATGCCTTGCAGATGTGTAGAAATCATACAAAACTGTGGTTATACAACTTAATACTAGTTTAGTGATTCACAGGATTGCTAAAAAAGCAGTTGAACATAATAGTTTTGAGTTTGTAGCATCAACAGCAGATGCTACTATTATTGTGAACACCCCCTTTTCTACTTTTTTTTACTAATAGCCCAATTTCATAGCCTTAAGAGTGTGCATATCATGAATGCTTGGTCTTGTTGGATTTGTGAGAATCTATTGAATCTACTGGTACCTTGTTTCCCATGTAACAATAAGAAATATACTCAAAACCTAGATTAATCTTTTTAGTCACATATTATTCTGAACACTACTGTATATTCAGTTGAATACACCACAAAGACAATATATTTAATGTTCAAACATAAACATTGTTTTTGTGCAAATATTTGCTCATTTTGAAATGGTTACCTGCAACACGTCTCAAAAAAGCTGGGACAGTGGTATGTTTACCACTGTGTTACATCATCTTTCCTTCTAACAATACTCAATAAGCATTTGGGAACTGAAGACACTAATTGTTGAAGCTTTGTAGGTGGAATTCTTTCCCATTCTTGCTTGGTGTATGACTTCAGTTATTCAACAGTCCGAGGTCTCCGTTGTCGTATTTAGCGCTTCATAATGCACCACACATTTTCAATGGGCGACAGGTCTGGACTGCAGGCAGGCTAGTCTAGTCCCCACACTCTTTTACTATGAAGCCACGCTGTTGTAACACATGCACAATGTGACCTGGCATTGTCTTGCTGATATAAGCAGGGACATCCCTGAAAAAGACGTTGCTTGGTGGCCCATTCAGATTGTAATTAAAGTGCACCCCAGCCAACTACTAATACATAGTAAGTAAAGTGTAATGCTTGCTACCTGACCAGAGTACCACATGAACTGTGAAAATAAGCAAGTTTGGTGTTGATTGCTTAATTACTGTGGCTGTAAATAGCGGAGCAGGTCATGATCTAATATATAAGGCTGGTCGTGTGTATGTGTGTGTGTTTGTGCACGTACGCTATCAACCTAAGGGCCCCAGTGACTTCCTCCGTGGTGCCCCCAGTCACCATACCAAGTGTGGTGTCGACTGCGAAGCGGAGTGGTGTTACTCCGCGAAGTGCATTCAAACCGTAGAATGCACAGCTTTGAGTTGTTTAAGCCGCTTATACCATGGTCCCACACAGTGAGCTAACACACCAATATTTACTTAAGTTAACAGAACTTTATAAAAATGCGTACATATTTGGGACTATTTTATGACAGTCTCAAGATATTTTCATCCTTGGCAACCGTTCTCTTCTTCTTTCCCATCTTCAATCTTGTCCAGTTCATCCGATGTTAAATTTTTATGCCATTGCTTTTGCTGTTCTTCTCGTTTGCTCTCCTCCTCTTCCCATTCCTCAAACATTTTAATTTTGGCCAAAAATATTAAAATTCACTTGGAAATCCATGTTTTATTGTGTTTCTGTCATTCACCTGTCAAAACACAGCTGATCTGCGCCAACTGATTTGTGCGTTGCTATGGTGACGACCAGAGCGGAGTGATATTACAATGACTTAACTCGCCGAACTATATGTGCATATACACGAAAATAATGCACACCAGTTAGACATGGAATTGTCACTGACCATGGTGTGTATATACATACATACATATATATATATATATATATATATATATATATATATATATATATATATATATACTCCCCTGACCCTTAATTGGAGTAAGCAGTTAACAGGTACAGGAAAAAAAAATCAATCTATCAATCTATCAATCTATCTATCTATCTGCATTCGTCAACTGCATTCCAAGGAGAATTTGAAATGGGACAGCCTAGTTGCAGCACTATGACACATGCAGTCGAGGAATGCATCCTTTGAAGGATGCAACCCATGAATTGGAACACAGCCTGTGACTTGTGTTCATATCAGGTGAATTTTGATGACAGGGGTTACTATGGCAACACTCCATTCCATGCACAGGCCAAGGCACAGTGTGTTAGGAGTGGAGATGGCAAGATGACAACTGGACAGATTGTTCTTCATGGCACAAAGAAACACTCACCACACGTAAGAAGGCTTATGGAAGACAGAAAATCTTTACTTTCTTTTTCCATCATCCTTATGTGCACTTCAGACATATCCACTAAGGCTAACTGGATGACAAACCAGAAAAGAAAATATCCAAAATCTAAACATGGAAAAATTATACCTGAGTCTGTCCTTCAGAAAACTGCAGTGTTGTGAAATGATCAGTCACTAACAGATTACAAATAAGCTGGTACTTGGGCAGTTAAAAGACATCTAGTGGTTCCTAGGCCAAACCACCTTCACAAAATATTGCTTCCCTGTACAGAATTCGAGGCACTGGAATGTCTTTAATAATTGTGAAACTGGTTAAGAGGAAGAACAATGAACTGAAATGGCTTGTTCCACATTTCTGTTGCAGGGGTAACACTACAAAACAGATTATCTGCTGCGTGTGCTTAGTGTAATAACAGTCATAACATAACTCTGTGTACATGTAATGACTGTGTGCTTTTGAGTGTTTCGTCTGAGTCGGACGACTTAAAGATTACAGTCAGGCCATTAACTTGCTGCTGTAAAAACACACTCAAGGTCAACCATCTGATCGCTGTTATCAGAGCAGTGTGTTAATACACTTCTTCAAACTCTCTGCATACACGGAACAGAGATGACAGAACAAGAAGACAGATTTTATCAGTAATTTCAGATGTGCAGTGAAGGCACACTGCAATGCGGAGGGCAAAACGCATACGTGGAAACACACACACCGTATGCACAAGTTTACAGAGCTCCAAGCAGGTCAGGATGGTGATGGTGTACCACTCGAGCCATAACACTCTCTGAATGTTAACCCCGACTGTAATCAATCCAGCAATAAGCAATCAGTGGTTGTAGTGACAGAAGCAAAGGGTGGTGTGAAGAGAGAGGGAGAGATGAGCAGGAGTAATTCAAGAGAAGCAGGTGGAAAGCACAGATGACAGGAAAAAAGAAAAAACAAAATAAGGTTACAGGGCAAGGAGATGGACAGAAAAAGAAGAAAATAAGAAAACTGGGTGAGTGAATGAGTAAAACGTGTGTGAGTATGCGAGAGAGAGAGAGAGAGAGAGAGAGAGATCAACAATATAAGTTACAAAGATGGGAAAGCAAGCAAAGTGATGGAAACAGAATTAGAATATGTGAAGGCTCAGGCTGATCAATGAGGTGGAACTGGCTGCAGAAAGAAAGAAAGAAAGAAAGAAAGAAAGAAAGAAAGAAAGAAAGAAAGAAAGAAAGAATGAATGAAAACTGTTTATTTCGAACATTTGATACAACAACAATTACAAGATAGATCAGTAAAGACAACAACAAAAAAGTTCCTACTGTGTACCCAACATGTCCGAAAAGGGGTAGGGTGAAGCATCAGCTTATTTATCCCTACCCCTTCTTCCCCACAACCAGTAATACCCTTTGCCACATATACACATAGATTCCTACACACCTAAATCGATATCAATATATATATATATATACATATACATACACATATATATATACATACACACATCAACATACATACACATATACATATATACACATATATATACACAAACATAAATATACACCTTCACATACCTACTTACATACAAAATACTATATATTTACAAGCCGAAGGAAAAAACAAAGACACCCTAACCCTCATTACCCTTCCTCCTCCCTATACCCAGAAAAAAACATATTTTTGTACCGCTGTTTGAACTGGTTCATGCTTGGACATTGCTTGAGCCCCACTCCCAATCTGTTCCACATCCTCACCCCACAGACAGAAATACAGAAACCTTTTAATGTTGTTCGTGCCCACTGATGCTTTAAATTAAATTTCCCCCTCAGACTGTAATCCCCTGATCTGTTAAAAAACATATTTTTAATATTTGCTGGAAGTAAATTGTTTATTGCTTTATACACAATTTGTACTGTTTGAAAATGAACCAAGTCTGTGAATTTTAAGAATTTGGATTGTAAAAATAGTGGATTTGTATGATCTCTATAGCCAGTATTATGAATAATTCTTATAGCTCTTTTCTGCATTACTGATAGTGATTGTGTTGTACCTTTATAAGTATTACCCCATACCTCTGCACAGTACTGTAAATATGGTAAAACCAGTGAGCAGTAAAGAATGCGGAGTGAGTTGTGGTCCAGAATATGTTTCGCTTTGTTTAGAACTGAAATGCTTCTTGACAGTTTACTTTGTATATGTTTTATATGAGTCTTCCAGTTTATCTTATCATCTATTATCACCCCCAGAAACTTATTTTCATGTACCCTTTCAATAACTACCCCCTCGACTTGTAACTGAACCTGTATGTCTGTATTACAATAGCCAAATAACATGTATTTTGTTTTACTTAAGTTTAATGATAATTTGTTTCTGTCAAACCATATTTTCAATTTTCCCATTTCTATACTGATCCTCCTCAGTAACTCCTGCAAATCCCCCCCTGAACAAAAAATGCTTGTGTCATCTGCAAATAATACTAATTTTAATATTTTGGAAACATTGACAATATCATTTATATAAATTAGAAACAGTTTTGGACCCAATACTGACCCCTGTGGGACGCCACACGCATTGTCCAAGCATGATGATGTATATTCCCCCAACTTCACAAACTGTTTTCTGTTACTTAAGTAGCTTCTCACCCAGTGCAACACCAACCCCCTAATCCCATACTGTTCAAGTTTATTGATTAATATGTCATGATTAATTGTATCAAAAGCCTTTTTAAGGTCTATAAATATTCCAACTGAATGTAATTTGTGGTCTATGGCGTTTGTAATCTCCTCAACTGATTCTATTAATGCAAGTGATGTTGAACTATGTGCTCTGAATCCATATTGACTATCAGTAAGTAATTTATGTTTATTTATGAATTTGTCTAATCTATTATTGAATAACTTTTCTAATAATTTGGAAAATTGTGGAAGCAAAGAAACAGGTCTATAATTTGTGAAGTGGTGTCTATCCCCAGTCTTATACAGCGGCACAACCTTAGCTATTTTCATTTGATTGGGAAATTTACCGGTTTGAAATGATAAGTTACAGATGTATGTTAATGGTTCTACAATCCATTCAATGACCTGTTTTACCACCACCATATCAATTTCATTTAAATTGGTAGATGTTTTATATTTACAATTATTCACAATGTCTATAATTTCATTTCCATCCACTGCTGTGAGGAACATTGAACAGGGATTTCTTTCTATAAGATTATTATCCCAATCCTCAGATTGGGAATCGGGAATTTTTTCTGCCAAGCTTGGTCCAATATTTACAAAAAAATTATTAAAACCGTTGACTACCTCATCCTTATTTTCCTTCTTGACATTATTATCAATGAAATACTGAGGGTAACTCTGTTTTTTATTACCATTTTTGATAATGCTATTTAATATATCCCATATTCCTTTAATATTGTTTTTGTTATTATATAATATGTTACTATAATATTCCTTCCTACATACCCGTATAATATTAGTTAATCTATTTTTGTATTTCTTATATCTATTTTCTGCCTCTTTAGTCTTTAGTTTTATGAATTCTCTATACAGTGTATTTTTCTTATTACATGCATTTCGTAACCCTTTCGTCATCCATGGTCGAGCTTGGATTTTTTGTTTTCTGTAGTCTTGTTTAATTGGACAATTTTTATCATATAATGATGTAAATATTTGTAAAAAAGTTTCATATGCACTATCAACATCACTTTCACTGTATACCTTTTCCCAGTTTTGCTCCTGTAAATCCTTCTTTAGTGTGTTCATGTTTTCCTCTGTCCGCACTCGCCTGTATTTTATTTTCTCCTCTGGCTGATTCCGCCGATGGTTTCTATTATAAACGATGAAAACTGGTAGATGATCACTAATGTCATTGATTAATAATCCACTAACAGTGTTATTCTCAATATCATTGCTGAATATATTATCAATTAAGGTAGCACTATGGGATGTAATTCTGCTTGGCCTGGTGATTTTTGGATATAAACTCATACTGTACATTATACTGATAAATTCATCTGTTATTTTATGCTTATTTGGATTGAGCAGATCAATATTTAAGTCACCACAAATGAACACAGTTTTTTGATTAGTTTTTGAGAACATTTTTCCCATACAGTCAGTGAATGTTTCAATACTAGATCCTGGTGCTCTATATATACAGCTGACTAATACATTTTTGCTTTTTTCTTCACATATTTCAATAGTTATACATTCTAATAAGTTATCAATCACAGTTGTCATATTGTCTACTATTTTATAATCCATGTTCTTATCCACATACACAGCCACTCCTCCTCCACTCTTATTTTTTCTGTTTACACAATTAAATTCATATCCATCCAGTTCAAAATCCATTCCTTTATCTTCATTGATCCATGTTTCTGATATAGCAATTATGTTAAATATTTTTTTAAACTGACTTAAATATTCTTTAATGTTGTTAAAGTTTGCATATAGACTTCTGCTGTTGAAATGGATTATTGATAATTTGTTATCCGTTCTAATGATCCGATTAAACTGTTCATCTGTATAATAGCAACAACTGTCATTGATATTTGAGAAGAAATTATTGTCCGGGTCTATATCGTGCTCCAAGTCCAGTACATTGTGGTCTGTGTATTTAAATGTTCTCAGTTCTACTTTTCCATGATCAGCAATCCTTTGAGTTATATCCTTCTTGTCTCCAGATGTAGATGAATAGGTAGTAGATGAATAGGTTCCTCTGGTCTGTGTCATGGTGTTGTGATGTGTTTGTGTCCTCATACCTTATTGGTCATATTTGTCCAGATCCTCGCTTTAAGAAACACTATTGTTCATATTTGTCCAGCTCCTCGATGTTCCTTATTGCCATGACTTTTGCTTGTTCTGGTGATCCGTTCAGTTTGATGAATATTTTACAGTTTGAAGTCCATGTGTGCTGGATTTTTCCCTGTTTCTTCAAGAAGCGTGCTTTCCTGGCGATGTCGGCATTCCGTTTGGTGAGATGTTCATTGATGAATACGTTTGTCCCTTTCAGTTTTCTTCCTTGTTTTAACAGTGCTGTTTTGTGTTTTCTGTTGATGAATCTCATGATGACGGTTCGTTTATCACCGTCATTTCTCCGGGGCAGAGGGTGGCACGCTTCAATGTTATTTAAATCCATTTCTATACCTTTAGATAGGAGGAAATCAGCAACCTGTTTTTCCACAGAGCTGACCTCCTGTTCACTGGGCTCCCCTCCGCTCTCATCTGTTACCGCCCGTGCGTAGGACCGTGGTTTGATGTGAAGACCTGTGATGATGACGTCGTTAATTCTGGTGTACTGCTCCAATTCAGCCACTCTATTTTCCAGCTGCACCAGATGCCGGTCTTTCTCGGCATTCTGGAGCCGTAATGCCTTCACCTCCTCCACCAGATCCATGATTGATTTCTGTTGCTGCTTCACAACAGAAATCTCCTCTGATAGAAAGTCCAGAGATTTTTTAATATCGTCACCTTCCTCCGCTGTCAGAACCTTCTTAGGCCCCATGGTCGGCTTATGAGCAGCTTGTCGATCGCCGATGTTAACAGCCTGCGTTGTTTGTCACCGGGATGGATCTGCACTGCGCTGGTGCCGCGCGGCCTCGGTGTTTCCGCGCTGATGGATCCGCGGTGGCTGCACGAGGCCTCGGGGAAGCGGCACTCGTGACGCGCGGCTCTAATGACGCAGCGCGCGGCCTCAGTGAATTCACCACGTTGGGCCTCGGACGTTGTTGCTGTCCAGTCGCGGGGCTAAGTTGCCGGTTGAGGTGGTATTCCCACTGTCCGGGTTGGCAAACACCGGCGTGGCAGATGGCAACCACAAACACCACCTCTGAAAACTCAGGTACAAACTTTTTGCAGCTCGCTCTGACGACACGCAGCTCTGACTGACTGTGACTGACGCAGCTCAGTCACGAGAGAAAGAAAGAAAGAAAGAAAGAGAAAGAAAGAAAGAAAGAAAGAAAGAAAGAAAGAAAGAAAGAAAGAAAGAAAGAAAGAACTGAGATGAGCCTTGTCTGCTTTTGTGTGTCTGGTTTGTTTCAGATGATTTAGTCTTCAGTGTGATGTGCTGCACTTTTGTCGTTGACTTTGACCTGCAATGCACTGACCTTTCTGGGAGCAAACAGTGGGTGTAAGACAGTGACGGGAAGGTCTTGGGTTTGATTCCAGCTGGGCATCTTTTTGTTGGCATGTTCCTGCTGGATATGTATGTATTTCTCAGAGTACTTTGATTTCTGGCCAAAAACATGTAGACTTTATCTTTCTCCATATCTCCTGTTCCACTTGTGACACTGATCATAGCATTTATGGAACAGAATCAAATTTGTGATGAAAAATGTAATATTTACATGGGTTTTCAATACATACCATATTATCTGGGCTACAGGTGGTGCTTTAAAAAAAACGTGTTCAGCTAGTCCTGCAATTTGCTAAAATATACTGTATTATAATATGGCTGTGATGCTATGCTTACTCTGATTGGCTGATTTCTGGTCTGATATTTTCCCATATCAGACTGGTTACCATGACAATCGGTTTGGAACACATATCACATGTGTTACAAACCAGAAAGCTAAAAACACGATAAAAAACCCCAAGTCGTACATGAACGTATTCCATTAATATCTAAACAGCATTGGAAAAAACACACAGATTGAAAGCTTACCAGCTATCGAACAGAGCATCTGTTAGCAAGTTCTTCATGGAGGTGAAGCAAACAGGTGTGACTACGAGCCGAGCAGCTTTCATATTTGGGTGATACCGTAAGTTTGTGTGTTTATATATATATATATATATATATATATATATATATATATATAGTAGCCATATAATAAATTAATTATTAACCTCGCTTGCTTGGTCTGTCTGGAATATCAGACCTCAGTGTTTTTCAACTTACACCTCAGTCCGATATCTTCCTGTACAGACTTCGCTGTCAGTTAATAATCCTTTATTATCATCTATGGCCACAAGATGGCACCATCTACACATATGACAAGTGAATGGTGCTCCTGTACACTGATGTGAGTGAGGATCTTGGAGAATGAGCCAATACTCAGCTCTCGACTAGTTTATGGATAGCTGTAAAGGAGGATGGCCAGCTTAAGATAAAACTTAATCTGTTTTAAAGAGTTTAAGATAAGATGAGAAGTTAAAAAGAAGATTAAAAACTTTATTTAAATTTAGTGAGGTAAAAGGCTTAGCTCCACACTGAAGAAGACTGTGCATTCGGGCACTTCTAATGACCTTTCTCTGTTCAGTGATGACACAAAATACTTTACTCTGATTTCATTTTGCCTATTAGCTTCTGCTTGCTAATGTGGTGTTTGCATTATAAATAAATAACGCACCGATTTAATTCATTTTTGTCTTGAGTGAAAAGACAACCCTCAAAGCATCTAAACATAGAACATAAGTTGTAATTAGGTGGAATTATTCTTTATCAATGGAGCAGTTATGTCTTCATGTCGTGGTAACTGCCACAGAGATGAATATAAATGATTTTGCTGGGAGACCTTCTTGTTGCATGAAGCAGAACCACCATGTTTCAAAAATAAATGCGACTTATAGACTGAGGTGACCTGGGTGTATATAGTCTATAATTACAACAACTAAAATGAAAGTTTTGTGTTTGCATGGACAATAAGATTTGGGACACAACTCCTTGGAGCTCTGTGTTAGAAGAATCTAATAGTGAGATTAATGCACAACACTGCACTCAGTATTTCACAAACATGCAGGGACAGACTGCAGTGACTGTCCCCTGTTTCACTGCATGACAAATGAAATAACACTGATGAGAGTTTAATCCGCAATAGCTTGATCTTTTTCTGCTGTCTCGAGCAGTGTAGCACCGCCTCACCTGAGGCAATCCACACAGTGTAACTTTTCAGTGACACTGTAATGTTGTGCAGACTCGGGTCTTATCTCTGTTACACTGTCAGCTTGAAAGTTTGAAATGTTTAGGTGACATAGCAGTAGCAAAATTACCAAAGCACGAGAGTTTGCCAGTGTTGCTGTAGTTACTCACACCTGTCACACAATGTTACTAAAGACGCATATCTTACTGACGGTGCTTTTAAGTCTACATCAGCTTTTATAGGAATTGCCATAGTCGTCACTCAAAATCGGAAAACATTAGGAGAAAAACAGCAATTTTCAAGGAATAAAAGAATGTCTCTGTGTGTGTGTTAGACCTCCGGTCCAGCTGGTATGTGACAGTGCTGCCATGGTAACTGAGGAAAGCCATCACTGTATAAAATATCTGTTAGCAGACTTGTGGGACTGATTGTCCTTCATCTTCCAGTCATTTTGTCCATGTCTGTATCTCTTTGTGTTACTCTGAGAAATGTTAATGTGCCCATTTGCTCAATTTTCTGACACTTTTTCAGTCCTTTGATTAAATATCACTGTTCTTTTGCCTGTCTAATACCCCCGTCACACATAGCCGGAATCACGCAGAGTGGTATCAGGCTTTGGCGCACATCTGAAAAGTGTCGGATTTCAGTTCCAAAACATTCTGACTGCCATCTGCAGAAGTTGACAAAGTTGGTCAAAATCGGCCGGCGGCCCCGAGTATGATACACATGTTTAAAACTATCCGGGCACGGTCGAGATGGGACACCTATCCAACAGCGGTCCATGTGTTATCTGATGACCATCTGACCACAACTTACATATTCTGGTGGCTGCAAAACGAGATCAGAAACGATTTGAGTCCTTACAAGGGAACCTCGAGATAGATCTGGCACCGCAAAGCCTGCCGGTATGACCGGTGCCACGTATAATATAATAACTGTTGAAATGTATGTGGCACGCTTCATCATGACAATAATTATGAATTATTATCATGTACAGTGAATGTGAACAGCGGCTATCAAACCGAAAACTCTGTGCGCTACTGTGCGCATGCAACCGCAAATCTGAATAGGCTGTTATATCCACAATAGACCTTACAGTACAGATAATTGTCCATTCCTTCCCATGGGCGACGTAAATAATGTGAAATATTGTCTCCATCATAACACGGGCAGCTGCCCCTCTCCGTGGTGCACAGTAACGCGTCATTGCACACTTCAGGCTCGGAGCTGGACGGATCTCATGCTGTAATAAATGATCACCTTCTAACTCTGGAGGAGATATGACATGGAAATGTTGGCAGTTACAGCATGAATAAACATGAATCTCACCTCCAACAGTGGTCCAGGAGTGTTTCACAGCACTGACGTGGACATGAGGCCAGGACAGTAGCCAGTGGTTAGAATCCTCTCACCCAAAATAAAAACATTACTTCCATGTGATAATCCAACCATCGCGGTGTCCAGAGCTGTGTTGTGCTCCTGAAGTGTGCAAACAAGAAAAAAGAAAGTTCCCTAGAAAGGCGATCCCTCTGAGGGACTACATGGTCCAACTGCCAGCAAACTTTGGAGCGAAGCTGTCCAGTGGCATCCACACGCACACGCACACGCACGCACACACACACACACACACACACGTGTGGCACACACATGCTTGGCGCACACATGCACACACGTGCGCGTGAGGAACACAGCGCTCCAGTCTGCCATCCAGACATTTGGGAACCGGGCAGTCTGCAGAGCCTTTTATGGCCATCTGACAGCAGTCTGTGTCATCTACATACGCTCTGGATGCGATCTGACAGGTGTGGACAAGGCAGTCTGTCTGCGCTCCGACACTGCAGACCACGCCTCTTTTCCTTCGACGGATTATGGCAATATTTGCCTTGTTGAAATTGTTCCTCCACATATTTGCTATGTGTGATGGGGGCTTAACTGATCGTTCTTTTAATCAGTTTGCCTGTTGACATGCTTTCTTTCTTCACCTTATAGCAATCTCTGTTTCTGTCTTTCCATCAGTTCATCATTCTGTCTGTTTTACATAAACACAGTGTGATACAGTGAGTGCATAAATCAGTCTCTCACCTTGCAGAGCAACATCCCAGCACATCAGGGGCAAGACAGAGACATAAACGGAAGAAAGAGAGAAAAAGAAAAGGTCAATAATTATTAATGACTCACAAAAGCTTCACTCATTTGCAGGTCTGTCACAATGTGAGAAACATAAAAAAAGTTTGTTATGCAAGTGGTTTCAAATTAAATATTCCTTTTTGTTTGTAGAGTCTAGCTAACCAACAACTAATCTGAAGTATATAGTTAATTTGTTTGATTATTTTTATTACTGCTTGAGTATGCCTGCAACACAATCCTGGATAATCAGTTGAAGATGGATGTTTTAAACATTGTTATAATCCGGACTATAAACACACTGGAATATAATTCACACCTTTTTTTCTGTATTTTCAAGTCTTCAATTTATCATTTTTGTGCAATATTATGTTTTTGTTTATTATGGGCACTTATGTTTTATTATTACAGTTTATTTTGTTTAGTGCTTTGACTCCAAAAAAGTCCTTTTAAATAGTCATTATTAGTAGTAGTAACGAATGTGTGATTTTTCAGTATTTCAGTTGCAGAACCTCCCAGATGATTAAAAATACTCTGGAAAATACCGTAAGTGCATTGTAAAGGGGCTATTTAAATAAATAAGTCCCCTTCAATGCTACAGTGTGTGTGTTGCTGTAGATTGTGAGTGCCACCAATAAAAGGCAGATTTATTTTTCATCCTCCTTGAATCCCATATTATACATCTTTCTTAAAGAAAGTTAAGTGTCTTAAATGCAGAATTTAACATCTTTAACAAGTGAAACGAAAAATATTTGCTTAATGTTTCTTTACATAACATGTGTTATGTGTACTAAGCTGCAAATACCAATAGAAATTTAAAATACAATGTATTGCATGTGCTATTGCCATATTAAACTGTGTGATTTTGATGATATTGTCTAAAATTGGTATTTTTAATTACAGAAGCCCATGTCAGTCATAAAACCATCCTACAATGTTTTCTAAAGACACCTTCGATGAAAAAAACCCATGGTTGTCATGGTAGTTAACAAGACATGCTTGCAGATGTGAGTTGATGCTTGCAGTTTCCTGAGTTGATCCCCGGACTATAAGATCAGAGGTGACAGAGGGGTACAGATAAAGAGGTCAGCATGCTATCAAACACACTTCCACAATGGTGGTCACAACACCCACTTCCGTTTAGCATCACACACACACACACACGCACACACACACACACACACACACACACACACACACACACACACACACACACACACACACACACACACACACACACACACACACACACACACACACACACACACACACACAGTGTATTAACATTGTTATTATTAACATTAGGTTATTATGCTTTGCAGCCGACCATGTGATAAGGAGGTAATTATCAAGATCAAGCCAAACACGTGTGCACAATACTGCATAACCAGAGCTCTCTGCCACATGTGGGTGTAAACTTAAGACATATTTCTGTGCATTTCTGTGAGCAATTGCATAAGAGTTTATGCACATTTTGCCTATCGCTTCTCTTGCATGTTTTTGAGCCTTCAAGTAGGTTCATCATACAAAGCATTGTGCAGTTCCCCACTGATCTTCAGAAAACTCAGTATGGCTGGCTCATTGCTGCAGAAAAACCATCCATTGAGGATACAATTGCATTCTGTTGCCAAGAACTCTTGACTTGACTCTTGCCTTTTCTATAGCGCTTTACATAAAAAAAAAAAATAATAAAAAAAATTTGCTGAGCCCACACGCAAACACAAAAACAAACACAGATACACATTTATGGAAGACAGGATAAAGGGAGAGACAGAGAGCAAAAGCGGAGGAGGTGTGACTAATCTTCCCTTCCTCTGTTTGGAAAGACTGGGGGAGATGAGCGAGAGCTGTAAAATCATTTTGACGGAGAGGATTAAGATGCACACACACACACACACACACACACACACACACACACACACACACACACACACACACACACACACACACACACACACACACACACACACACACACACACACAGAGAGAGATAGGCTCACCACCTCCTTTATGCAGTCAGAAACGCTACAGGTCATTTTACATCGAGTATAAACCTGCACCTGTTGTCCATCAGTGCTACTGTTGCAAAAAGCACTTCAAGGCGAATCTAGTTATAGAATCATTCTTACAAACAACTCAAATACAAATACTCAACAAAGGTGTTTCTTTAAAGCATGATAACTAGAGGTGTATTAAAAATGATCATTGATTATATGTACCTGCTAAACACTTGCAAAAGATGATGTGTTTTGAGATTTTTTTAATGAAAGACGTGCGGACGGGTCCGCGCGTCGGGACGCAGCCGACGCGGTGCGGCGGCACAGGAAAAACACCTCCGTGTTGATAACCATTTGTAAAATCCAGGCAGCTTTTGATGGCTTTCAGTGGAGTGAGTATATGAGAAATTGTTTAACAGCAGGACATGTTCCAACTTGTCCTTAAGGCTTTCAACAGAGGTGTTTTTCCTGTGGCGGAGCGTCGCGTGACGCGCGGACCCGTCCGCACGTCTTTCATTAAAAAAATCTCCTTTAACAGTGGAATATCCGGATAAAATGCTGAAACCGACTTCTTCTGAAACTTCTCTGTTCTCTCACGACGTCCTGGATCAATAGAGCCTGAAATGTGGAGGTTTTCAGCTTGAACAGGCTGACGACGGCGGCTGAGAGCGCTGAGCGACGTCTCGCACCGCGGGAAGTCCTTAAAGCGACAGAATCACCTCAAAATCTCTCATCAGCCGTTAAAATTTTCACTGAAAACCAGCTTAATTTTTCGAACCGTGTCCACTTCGATGTGTCTCACAGGTTTAGAAAAAATTTTGATCAAACAACGCGCCAGTCTCTCAGCAACTTCTCAGACAAAGGAATTCCGACGAGGGGCTGGACGACTCCTCCCACAAGGAGTGCTCACAGGCGAATGACGTCACCGACAGGCGTGGAAAAACTCACGCATGCGCACGAGGGTTCAAGCATGTCTGACGTAAAAACATATGAATGAAATCCATATAGTTTTTGAAAAAAATAAAAAGGACCGTTACTTTATTGACAGCCCTCGTATATAAGGACCTATAACGCATCCAAAAAAAAAAAAAAAAAACCAATCCATTTTGTTTTGATGTCACTTACTTGGTCCACAAAAAACAGTGTTTTTGAGAGCAGTAAGTCCTGATGAGAAAATTTGAAAAAAACTTGCACTTCCCATGTTTAATGCATTGTTACATTTGAAAGACTGCTGTAAAACATTTAATTCCCAATTAAGGCTTCACCTTTTGAATAACATATTTAATCCCAGTGCTTTTACATTTTAAATGTATTGTCATTTAATGTTTAACATCACCAAAGTCCCACAATTCTATGAGTGTTTTCATGTATACTCGTACAATGCATCCAGAAAGCACTTCATTTTTTTCCACATTTTATTTTGCAGCCTTAATCAAAAATGGATGAAATTCATTTTTTCCCTCAAAGTTCTGCACAGAATACCACATCATGACAATGTGAAAAACGTTTATTGAGATTTTTGAAAAATTATGAAAAACAATGTAATTAAAAAAACCTAAGAAATCACATATTCACAGCCTTTGCCATGAAGCTCAAAGTTGAGCTCAGGTGCATCCTGTTTCCACTGAGCATCCTTGAGATTTTTCTACAGCTTAACTGGAATCCACCTGGGGTAAATTCAGTTGACTGGACATGATTTGGAAAGGCACACACCTGTCTACATATAAGGTCCCACAGTTGACAGTGCATGTCAGCATGCTGTAAGCAGGTGCTTTGAATATGACAAACAGTCAAGACAGTGGCTGAAGACATTAAAAACCACTACACATTTTACTCATGTATCAGCAACATGAGACTTATCTAAACTGATGAAACCAATTGAGCTACAAAAACACAATAAATCAATGTCAACTCTCAAAGCATCATCGAAGCCACACACACACACACACACACACGCTCACGCACACACACACACACACACACACACACACACACACACACACACACACACACACACACACACACACACACACACACGCACACACACACACACACAGAGGCCACTTGGCTATTATAATATAGATAATGGATAGATAGTCTGGTGTCCTGTTCAGGGTGTAACCTGCCTCTCACCCTATGACTGCTGGAGAGAGATGCAGTATTTCATCAAACAAAAACTGTTGTGTGGGCCGCCCGAAGAGGAGGTACTCCTGGCCAACACCAGAGGGCGCTCTGCCTGTAGACAGGCTTCAGGCACCAGAGGGCGCAGTTCGCCGCCAGGGACCCTGACAGCTGTCCTTCATCATCTCATCTAGCCATCCATAAAAGCCTGGAGAAGACACCACACCCCTGCCGAGAAATCATCTGACATTCTCAGGTAAACTCTCAGCCGTCTTTGTTCTGTTTCAGCTAAGCTTGTTGTTGCAACGTATTTTGCTACTAAGCTCGAGAAGCTGTACTTTGCATTCTGAGTTTGCAGACATTTCAGTACACTTGCAGCTGGTCAGGAGGAGTTGGCGTTTCCGCTCCTCAGCTGTTAAGTGAGAGTAGGATCTGCACGACTGTGACATTGTGAGAAGTGGGAGGTGGTGTTTTTCTCCCTTCATTATCAGAACTCTGCTGACTGTTTGCTGGGTGAGTGCACACACCCACCTTGACTGTTTCTGCTCCCTGACAGCAGTACCCGATCTGACAGCTGGAGACGGTGGCCACCTGGTGACTCGGGACTTGGCGGCTCCGGTGTGTTCCAGATCCGTTGGCGGTGGAAATCGTGTGGGTCCCGACTCTTATCTGGACAGGCGTCTCCTATCCTCGAGCCTGCCCACACGACACCAACTGTACAAATTGACTGTAGTATTGAATTGTATCTGTATTCGTTGTGCACATTTCACAACATTAAAAGTGTTACTCTTTATTTCCATTGACCGTTCATTTATGCCCCCTGTTGTGGGTCCGTGTCATTACACTTTCACACAACAGGATTTCTCGGCCAACTGTCATGGATCCTGAGGGGCGTCAACCATCGACTAAACCACCAATGGAAACGCAGGAGGCACAGGGACCAGCAGGAGGCGTACTAGGTGAGCTGCAGCAAATTCTAACCGCCTTCACTGCTTGGTTGGACTTGGTAACAGAGCAGAACGTAATCCTCAATCGGAGAATGGAGGCTCTCACCGCTCAGGTGGAAGCGCACGCACAGGGCGCTGCTGCAGCACCTCCTCCTGCTGCCCGAGTGCCAGATACAGATATTCCAGTGGCCATTCAACGAACCCCCCCCGTCCCCTGAAGCATACATAAGTCCTCCTGAGCCGTATGGAGGCTGTGTCGAGACGTGCGCTGATTTTTTAATGCAGTGTTCGCTCATCTTTTCACAGCATCCAGTCATGTACGCGTCTGACGCTAGCAAGGTGGCTTATGTGGTGAATCTGCTTCGAGGAGAGGCACGCGCCTGGGCTACGGCACTTTGGGAGCAGAACTCACGGCTCCTTACTACATACACTGGGTTTGTGCGGGAGTTCAAACAAGTGTTTGATCATCCTAACAGAGGCAAGACTGCTTCGAACGTGCTGCTGTCGATGAGACAGGGGCATCGGAGTGCAGCTGAATATGCAGTCGACTTCCGCATCGCGGCAGCGAGGTCCGGATGGAATAACGTTGCGCTCCGCGCTGCCTTCGTAAGCGGACTGTCTCCGGTCCTGAAGGAGCATTTGCTGGCGAAGGATGAGCCGCGGGATTTAGATGGGCTTATTGATCTCGTTATACGGCTTGACAACCGACTAGAAGAACATCGCCGGGAGCGAGGCGAAGGGCGTGGCCGGGCACGAGCCGTCCCTCTTCCTTCCGGGTCCGAACGGATGTCGTCGTCCCCCCGCTCCACTGCCAGAGCCCTCCGTGAGGCAACAGCTCCCCCTGCTGACGAAGCTATGGACACGAGCAGGGCTAAAGTAAAATTAGAAGACAGACAAAGGAGGCTGGCCCGTGGGGAGTGTTTTTTCTGCGGCTCTAGTGAGCACATACAGAGAAATTGCCCCAAACGGTCAAAACTACAATGCCCGCCCTTAGAGACTGGGCTAAGGGTGGGCCATAACACTCACGAGGGGAAATCCCGCAAATCCGCACAAATCCCAGTTACGATCCTAAGTGGGGATTTAACCCTTCATGCCCCAGCACTGGTGGACACGGGGTCGGAGGGGAATCTGCTGGATAGCAGATGGGCAAAGGAAGTTGGGCTCCCTCTAGTGGCCTTACCGTCACCATTGTTGGTGCGGGCACTAGATGGCACCCTACTTCCACTAATCACACATCAGACACAGCCAGTGACAATGGTTGTGTCTGGAAATCACAGGGAGGAGATTGTGTTTTATGTAACACCTTCTACCTCCCGAGTGATTCTGGGTTTTCCATGGGTGTTAAAACACAATCCCCAGATTGACTGGCCATCTGGGGTTGTGACACAGTGGAGCGAAACCTGCCACCGGGAGTGTTTAGAATCCTCGGTTCCACCCCGTGTGACAGCTAAAGAGGAGGTTTTAGTCCCCCCCAATCTGGCGGCGGTGCCAGCTGAGTACCATGATCTTGCTGACGTCTTCAGCAAAGATCTGGCGATCACGTTGCCCCCACACCGTCCGTACGATTGTGCCATTGATTTGATACCGGGCGCTGAGTACCCGTCCAGCAGGCTGTACAACCTCTCACGTCCGGAATGCGAATCAATGGAGACCTACATCCGGGACTCGTTAGCTGCCGGGTTGATCCGGAACTCCACCTCCCCGATGGGTGCTGGTTTCTTTTTTATGGGCAAGAAGGACAGCGGACTCCGTCCATGCATTGATTACAGAGGGCTGAACGAGATCACGGTTCGCAACCGATACCCGTTGCCCCTTCTGGATTCGGTGTTCACGCCCCTGCATGGAGCCCAAATATTTTCAAAGTTGGATCTTAGAAATGCGTATCACCTGGTTCGGATCCGGAAGGGAGACGAGTGGAAGACGGCGTTTAACACCCCATTAGGTCATTTTGAGTACCTGGTCATGCCGTTCGGTCTCACCAATGCACCCGCGACGTTCCAAGCCTTGGTTAATGACGTCTTGCGGGACTTCCTGCATCGGTTTGTCTTCGTATATCTAGACAATATACTCATCTTCTCCCCGGATCCTGAGACCCATGTCAAGCATGTACGTCAGGTCCTGCAGCGGTTGTTGGAGAACTGGCTGTTTGTGAAGGGCGAGAAGTGTGAGTTCCACCGCACTTCTTTGTCCTTCCTGGGGTTTAAAATCTCCTCCAACTCCGTCGCCCCTGATCCGGCCAAGGCCGCGGCGGTGAGAGATTGGCCCCAACCAACAAGCCGTAGGAAGCTGCAACAGTTCCTCAGTTTTGCAAACTTCTATCGGAGGCTACAGTCAGGTTGTTAGCCCCCTGACAGCCCTGACCTCCACTAAAGTCCCCTTCACCTGGTCGGATTGGTGCGAAGCCGCGTTCAAGGAGTTGAAACAGCAGTTTTCGACTGCACCAGTTCTGTTGCAGCCTAACCCTGATCGCCAGTTTATTGTCGAAGTGGATGCCTCTGACTCAGGGATAGGAGCCGTGCTGTCCCAGAGTGGGGAGTCCGATAAGGTACTCCATCCTTGTGCCTATTTTTCCTGCAGGTTGACCCCGGCTGAAAGGAACTATGACGTCGGCAATCGGGAACTTCTGGCAGTGAAAGAGGCTCTTGAGGAGTGGAGACACCTTCTGGAGGGAGCCTCGGTTCCCTTCACGGTTTTCACGGACCATCGGAACCTGGAATACATCCGGACCGCCAAGCATCTGAACTCCAGGCAAGCCCGTTGGTCACTGTTCTTTGGTAGGTTTGACTTCCAGATCACGTATCGCCCCGGGACTAAAAACCAACGGTCCGATGCACTGTCCCGGGTGCATGAAGAGGAAGTCAGGCCAGAGCTGTCGGATCCACCGGACACCATCATCCCCGAGTCCACTGTCGTCGCAACCCTCACCTGGGACGTGGAGAAGACCGTCCGGGAGGCCCTGACACGACACTCGGACCCCGGAGATGGACCTAAAGACTGGCTGTACGTCCCACCAGAGGCCAGGGCTGCGGTCTTGGACTTCTGTCACGGTTCGAAGCTCTCCTGTCACCCAGGGGTGCGTAGAACCGTTGCAGTGGTCCGGCAGCGCTTCTGGTGGGCGTCGATGGAGACCGACGTCCGGGAGTACGTCCAGGCCTGCACCACCTGTGCCAGGGGCAAGGCTGACCATAAGAAGGACCAAGGACTCCTCCAGCTGCTGCCGGTGCCTCGTTGCCCCTGGTCCCACATAGGCCTGGACTTCGTCACGGGTCTCCCTGCGTCCCAGGGTATGACGACCATCCTGACAACAGTGGACCGGTTCTCCAAGGCAGCCCACTTCGTGGCCCTCCCGAAGCTCCCGACAGCCCAGAAGACTGCAGACCTCCTGGTCCACCATGTCGTGCGTCTGCATGGTATCCCCACGAACATAGTCTCGGATCGTGGTCCCCAGTTTTCCTCGCAAGTCTGGAGGAGTTTCTGTAGGGCACTGGGGGCCACCGTGAGCCTCTCGTCTGGGTACCACCCTCAAACCAATGGACAGGCAGAGCGGACGAACCAAGACCTGGAGCAAACTCTGCGGTGTGTCACCTCCGCACACCCGACGGACTGGGGTCAACACCTGGCCTGGATCGAGTACGCCCACAACAGTCAGGTCTCGTCTGCCATCGGCCTCTCCCCCTTTGAGGCGTGTTTGGGGTACCAGCCCCCATTGTTTCCAGCCGTGGGGGGAGAGGTTGAGGTCCCCTCGGTCCAGGCCCACCTCAGGAGATGCCGTCGGGTATGGCGAACTGTCCGCTCTGCCCTTCTGACTGCCCGGATGAGGGCTAAGGACCATGCAGACCGCCGGCGTTCCCCGGCCCCTGCATACCAGCCCAGGCAGGAGGTTTGGCTGTCAACTAAGGATATCCCTCTGCAGGTGGACTCCCATAAACTAAAGGACAGATACATCGGACCTTTTTCTATCATCAAAGTCCTCAGTCCTTCACTGCGGTTGCCAGCTTCACTGCGGATTCATCCAGCCTTTCACGTGTCCCGGATCAAACCGTATCACACCTCCACCCTCTGCACTCCCGGACCAGCGCCGCCTCCTGCCCGGATCATCGATGGTGATCCTGCGTGGACCGTCCACAGGCTTCTGGACGTCCGTTGACGGGGCCGGGGGTTCCAGTATCTGGTGGACTGGGAGGGGTACGGACCCGAAGAACGCTCCTGGGTGAAACGGAGCTTCATTCTGGACCCGGCCCTCCTGACAGACTTCTACGCCCGACACCCCGACAAGCCTGGTCGGGCGCCAGGAGGCACCCGTTGAGGGGGGAGTCCTGTTGTGTGGGCCGCCCGAAGAGAAGGTACTGCTGGCCAACACCAGAGGGCGCTCTGCCTGTAGACGGGCTTCAGGCACCAGAGGGCGCAGTTCGCCGCCAGGGACCCTGACAGCTGTCCTTCATCATCTCATCTAGCCATCCATAAAAGCCTGGAGAAGACACCACACCCCTGCTGAGAAATCATCTGACGTTCTCAGGTAAACTCTCAGCCGTCTTTGTTCTGTTTCAGCTAAGCTTGTTGTTGCAACGTATTTTGCTACTAAGCTCGAGAAGCTGTATTTTGCATTCTGAGTTTGCAGACATTTCAGTACACTTACAGCTGGTCAGGAGGAGTTGGCGTTTCCGCTCCTCAGCTGTTAAGTGAGAGTAGGATCTGCACGACTGTGACATTGTGAGAAGTGGGAGGTGGTGTTTTTCTCCCTTCATTATCAGAACTCTGCTGACTGTTTGCTGGGTGTGTTATGTGCTGGGGTGTTTGGCTGGCTTGGTTTTTGTTTTCTGTTTCTCCCACCAGGTGGTATGCATTCAGGACTGAGTGGCTGAGTATTAGGTCCTCACCCTGAACACCTGAGGCTTGTTTTCACCTGCAGGTCATCAGGGCTCACAGCTGTGGTGTATTCTGTCTTGATCAGAGATTGCTGCACTTAAACCGTGAATGCACAGTGTGTGATTGCCAGAGACTCGACCTTGTGAGCAGACGTGTGAGATCGACGTCAGGAGAACAATCTCACCATTACGGACGCAGAGACAGCTCCAGGTTTGACGCCACAGTCTGTGAAGGAGGATTGGGTGAGGTCTCACGCTCTTCAGCACAGTTCCTGAGGTAAGTTGGTTTTGGTGACTTTTATGAAGTAATGACAGTGGATTTGGTGTCCCTCACACCTTGTGTTATTGAGCTGTCACGTTATGCTAATTGTCTAATCAGCTTCTGCTGCAGTGGAGATTTTGAACTGAGTTGTTCCGTGCCTGCAGGGTGAAAAGCTGATATATATTTAAGCCAGGAAGTGTTTGCTGATTGTGTGCACCTTTTGAGCTGTGTCTCTCTGGGTGGAGAGTGTTGGACCCACCTCATGTTTTCTTTCTTCACAGACTCGGTTTGTCGCGGCCACCTGGGGGGTGTCGGCGGGGTCCCTGGGTCCGAACTGCTGTGGCTCCGGACCGTTTGCGCTGCTGAGAGCACGTGCCGTGTTTTCACCTCACCAGACCGCGGACATTTTTGGTTGTTTATCACTGCACTCATTATGATTATTAAATTCTGTTATCTTTTGAACCGTGCTCTGCTTATTTCGTGCTGGGTCCTGTCAAACGCTGGGTCGGTGCTCCGACCGCGTCCGACACATAACACCTTGACTGTTTCTGCTCCCTGCCAGCAGTACCCGATCTGACAGCTGGAGACGGTGGCCACCTGGTGACTCGGGACTTGGCTTCTCCGGTGTGTTCCAGATCCATTGGCGGTGGAAATCATGTGGGTCCCGACTCTTATCTGGACAGGCGTCTCCTATCCTCGAGCCTGCCCACACAACACCAACTGTACAAATTGACTGTAGTATTGAATTGTATCTGTATTTGTTGTGCACATTTCACAACATTAAAAGTGTTACTCTTTATTTCCATTGACCGTTCATTTACGCCCCCTGTTGTGGGTCCGTGTCCTTACACTTTCACACAACAAAAACATTGCTTTTGTCTGATATTCCACTTTCCATTCCACAGATGAGATGCATGTTTCATTCTAGTTTACTGACATTTATTACAGATACAAATTCATGAAAACTTGCTTTCAATCAGTACTATGAAAAAACGACCACACTGAAATTTCAGACTGAAAACCTCACATAAAGCACTGGAACAACTAAAGTACATCACGCATTGTGATGTTAGTGTTGTTTGCAGCAATTATGCATCTTTTTATGCTAGTGCGTGCATAGCAGACAGTCATTTAAATGCTTCAGAACATGGGAATGTGTTCACCATGTAATCAGCACCATGGACAGCTCACCCTAAGAGGCTCACAGTTGTTTTTTCTCTCATGAGCTGCATTATTATAATTAAGGTGTTAAAAAAACTCATAGAAATTGTTCTTAACTTTTAAGACCAAGCTTTATTGTAAATCTTCCCCCTGATCTGAGGACACATACATACATACATACATACTACTGTAATACAAGACAGAGGTGACCACTGTTCCTCGTTTGTGACCGCAGCATTTGTTAATTGAAAGCTGATGGTTACAAACACCATTGAAAGTTTGAATTATTACAACAGTTTACAACAGTAATGATTTTACTGGAATGACAAAGTATTTACATTATCTCTGTCTTTGTATTGTCACCAGACGTAAAGCGTCCCCACTGTCGAGATGCTCCTTTCTTTCTACTTAGTCAGTTTGAAGAAAATCCTAAAAACTTTCTCATCAAACTTTATCAGTTAACCACACAGCCTCTGTATATTTTTACTTGTAAATTATTGATGTGTATTAAATCCTATGTGATTTACTGTAACCCCTCTCTCATCCAAACATTAGTGAAATGTCAAATTCATAATTAATATTTATGCATTCTCTCAAATTGTGTAGCCTAATTCTGCTGACATTTGCCAGGTAATTCAATATTTATTTGAATAATGTTTAACCTTTCTGTCACTGTTATTTGGGAGCATTATCCTAGCTGATATTTATATTTTTATAAAATCTCTCCATCTGTGAACTCTCTCTCTATATATATACTGTATATATATATCTATAAAAATAGTGCTAATGTACACTTTGGAATTGGTGGACTTTATTTTTCAGGTTGTTACAAGATAAATTACACCTACCTTAAGCATTTCAAAGCTTTCTCAGCCAGAGAAAGTGCAGCTTTATGAATTACAATGATTACTTTGGGGCTCAGTCAGAGCCAAATCTAATCTCACCTGACTCCAAACACTTGGGACAGACAGATTAGACAAAAAGGGAGCAGAAAATAAGAAAAGAAAGAATAGACTGTTGTGTGGGCCGCCAGAAGAGGAGGTACTGCTGGCCCACCACCAGAGGGCGCCCTGCCTAAAGTGCGGGCTTCAGGCACTAGAGGGCACTGCCGCCACGGACACAGCCGGGGGTGACAGCTGTCACTCATTATCTCCTGACAGCTGTCACTCATTCATGCTTCATCATCTCACTCCATAAAACCCGGACGTCATCTCCACCTCATCGCCGAGATATCGTCAAACCGTTCAGGTAGTATTCTCAGCTTTGAAAGTGAACTGTGTATCAGTCTGAACTCTTTTTTGCAGCCGTTTTCCTGTGGTGTTCCGTGTCTGTGAGACCAGCATTCGGTGTGTCCAGCAACGGCTCCGCTGCACACCTCTACCAGATAAGTGGGTAGACAGGAGCTGCACAAGTGTGTGTTAGAGGTGGAGGTGGCATTCCCACCGTTGTTGCTACTGGGTGTGCACACACCCATATCTTATTGTCTCTGCTCCCTGCCAGCAGTACCAGATCCGACCTTCGAAGACAGTGGCCACCTGGGGACTCGGGACTTGGCGGCTCCAGTATTCTCCGGGTTCGGTGGCGGAGAAAATCGTGTGGTTCCGGTTCATCTCAGGACAGACGTCTTCTATCCTCGAGCCTGCCCACACGTCACCCTTGTGATTGTCTGTTAAATTTCACATTCCTCTGTGTTGTGCTCATTCACAACAGTAAAGTGTTCATATTTGACTCTTTCATTGTCCGTTCATTTGCGCCCCCTGTTGTGGGTCCGTGTCACTACACTTTCCCCAACAATAGACAATGAGATCAGGTGTTTAAATTGATGCACCCAAATATGTGCATGTTGACTCATATATCAATAGCCAAGTGGGCTCTGTGTGCATGTATGTGTGTATGTGTGTGTATGGCTTAAATCATGGAGAAACTAGGGAGAGTTGACATTTTCTGTTTAGCATGCTTATGTATTTTGGGTTAAGGACGAACGCCGCAAAAACGGAAAGTTGATATGACAAATATTTTGTCGAAATTTTGGATATTAGCTAACAACAGTGAACAATGGATGTTGATAATTCAATTCTGGACTCACACAGCATTCCAGCAGGAGGTCATAAATCATCTATATATTAAAAGCCAAGAGGCTTTGTATATATTAAAAGCCAAGAGGCTGTGTATGTGTGTGTGAGTGTGCTTGCGTATAACTTTGAACACAGAGAACCTGGAGAAAGCTGATATTTGCTGTTTGGTATGGTTATGTATTTTGGGTCAAGGATGAATAATGCCAAAATGGAATGTTGATAGGACTAATATTTTTGGAGAAATTGGCATACTTTATCACATGTCTGTTCATGTATCATGCCCTGCATCATGCCTTGATGTATCTGTATCAACCAAAGTCTGATGGGGGTTGATACAGATACATCGGGGCATGATGCAGGGCGTGATACATGAACAGACATGTGATAAGATATTTATCACATATTACAACAAAAATAAAGAACAATAATTATACATTTGAATCATGTAGAACAAATAACGCAGGTAAATCATGTAAATATGTACATTATGGAATGTTCTTATGTCTCTATATAAAGTCACGAGTATCCTCTTTACTAACGTCTTGGTGTCTCACAACTTCTGTATGAGACTCAAGTTGTAGAATTCTCCCTGCGAGGGAGGCTAAAATTCTCTCACCTTGATCAGACACCTTGGTTGAATGAAATGATCTGGATCATGTATCAGGATCCTTCCCTTGTCACCAGGGTAACACAAAATGGGGGCGTGTCATTAGTGGGGCCAAGAAATGAGGGCTCCTGATTGGATGAAAAGCAGGGCAATCCAAACCTGGTATTTTCAATGTCTTTTTTATTTTGTATTGGACTTTTTAAAGATTTGTATCGCCCTGATTTTATTGCCACAGCACCCCTGAAAAATATCAGCTACCTATTTTATAATCACTGCCCAATCTAGACCCCGTGGATCCTCATGGGCAATGTGCTAGTCCTATCTAAATCCAAGCCATCATGTTCGAATGAAAGCTCAGAATCTTTGTCATCGGACACAGCAGCATTCATTTTACTCCATCTGTTAAAGATCAGGATGTTTCTGTGTTTGTGTCACATGCTGAGAAACAGCAAGAAATGCAGAGTAAAGCCTTGGTCCCGCAGAATAATAAGTCATGAATAATGAGCCATGCATGGGTGTGTCAGCGATTATTTGAAGAATGATCCATTTTTTAAGCCATCACGTATCTGCTACCAAGGCACCTCTATGTGCCACTCTGTACCTCGCATGTGTCAGGTATCAGCCTCTAGTGAGCCACAACGACCTGTCATTTGAGCCCCGTCCAGACTCGAGTGGCTTGTGTTGTTGCATATGATCCACGTCAAGCCACATTTGATCCATGTAGTGCCATGATAACGCAAGTTTGGTGCAAGTTTCGGCACGGGATTGGTCCAAGCCTCCAGCCCTTCCACACTTGATACCTTTAAAGTGTGGGTTTTCAATTCACAGTATCCATTTGTTGTTACATTTTTTAAATGCAGTCCAAAAATAGACGCTCCAGTACAGACCGGTGGGTGTGCGCCATGTATCAGGCTGCTATCCACCTGTGTTCTCGCTGGCTTTATTTCTTTTGACACTGTGATCCCACTTTTAACTTTGTGTTCGTCCGTTTATGTCTGCAAAATCACTTTCTGCATTCCTGGACAGCTGCCTCTGCGCTCAATCTCACTGGCTTCCGTTCCATCCACAGCTCGCTGGCTTTATTTCTTCTGCGGCTTCAAACACACAGTCATTTTCACACTGTGATTCAACTTTTAACTTTGTGCTAATTCATTAAAAAAATCACTCTTTTGTGAGCTGCCATTCTGCCTAAATGCTTGTTTTGAACACAAGTCATTGCATTAGTGCGCACACACAGCGGAGCTCCTGATCCATTAACAAGATATTAAATCTATCATAAACATACTTTTACAGTTGATAATATAGAATCAATGAACATGCAACTGTTTTACCAAGCTATTAAAATAGAACATTATGAATACAACCCCAATTCCAATGAAGTTGGGACGTTGTATAAAATGTGAATAAAAACAGAATACAATGATTTGCAAATCCTCTTCAACTTATATTCAATTGCATACACAAAGACAAGATATTTGGTGTTCAAAGTCATAAACTTTATTGTTTTTGTAAAAATATTTGCTCATTTTGAAATGGATACCTGCAACACATTTCAAAAAAGTTGGGACGGGGCAACAAAAGACTGGGAAAGTTGATGAATGCTCAAAGAACACCTAATTGGAAACACGTGAGTGTCATGATTGGGTATAAAACCAGCATCCCCAAAAGGTTCAGCCTTTCACAAGTAAAGATGGGGCGAGGATCACCACTTTGTGAACAACTGCGTCAAAAAATCGTCCAACAGTTTAAGAACAATGTTTCTCAAAATTCAACTGCAAGGAATTTAGGGATTCCATCATCTACAGTCCATAATATAATCAGAAGATTCAGAGAATCTGGAGAACTTTCTACACGTAAGCGGCAAGGCTGAGAACCAACATTGGATGCCCATGACCTTTGATCCCTCAAGTGGCACTGCATTAAAAACCAACATCATTGTGTAAAGGATCTTACAGCGTGGGCTCACGAACACTTCAGAAAACCATTGTCAGTTAACACAGTTCATCGCTACATCTACAAGTGCAAGTTAATACTCTACCATGCAAAGTGAAAGCCATACATCAACAACATCCAGAAACGGTGCCGCCTTCTCTGGGCCCAAGCTCATTTGAAATGGACAGACGCAAAGAGGAAAAGTGTGCTGTGGTCTGATAAGTCCACATTTCAAATTGTTTTTGGAAATCATGGACATTGCATCCTCCGGACAAATGAGGAAAAAGACCATTTAGATTGTTACCAGCGCAAAGTTCAAAAGCCAGCATCTGTGATGATATGGGGGTGTGTTAGTGCCCATGGCATGGGCAACTTACTCATCTGTGATGGCACCATCAATGCTGAAAGGTACATCCAGGTTTTGGAGCAACACAAGCTGCCATTCAAACGACTTTTTCAGGGACGTCCCTGCTTATTTCAGCAAGACAATGCCAAGCCACATTCTGCACATGTTACAACAGTGCGACTTCGTAGTAAAAGAGTGCGGGTACTAGACTGGCCTGCCTGCAGTCCAGACCTGTCGCCCATGGAAAATGTGTGGCACACTATGAAGCGCAAAATACGACAATGGAGATCCCGGACTGTTGAGCAACTGAAGTCTACATCAAGCAAGAATGGGAAAGAATTCCATCTACAAAGCTTCAATAATTAGTGTCCTCAGTTCCCAAATGCTTATTGAGTGTTGTTAGAAGGAAAGGTGATGTAACACAGCGGGAAACATACCACTGTCCCAGCTTTTTTTAAACGTGTTGCAGGCATCCAT
Organism: Thalassophryne amazonica; assembly: GCF_902500255.1. Taxonomy (NCBI): domain Eukaryota; kingdom Metazoa; phylum Chordata; class Actinopteri; order Batrachoidiformes; family Batrachoididae; genus Thalassophryne; species Thalassophryne amazonica. The sequence goes on from NC_047106.1 coordinate 83,812,926, forward strand.
TTCAAAATGAGCAAATATTTGCACAAAAACAATGAAGTTTATCAGTTTGAACATTAAATATCTTGTCTTTGTGGTGTATTCAATTGAATATAGGTTGAAGAGGATTTGCAACTAATTGTATTCTGTTTTTATTTACATTTTCCACAACATCCCAAGTTCATTGAAATTGGGGTTGTAAATATACTCTATTACAGAGTGAAATCAGCTCTAACGTCTTGTCAAATCACATTTTTCAGCTCCAATAAAAGTCATTCACAGCATGATAAGAGTTTATCTGATAGAAATAATCTGCACTGTGATAGAGTATATGTAACTCTACTTGGACTGGGACCAAATGTTATCCTGGCAGAGTATATTTTACTCTGCTAAATATACTGTGTATTCTATTCTATTCTATTCTATTCTATTCTATTCCTGTTTTAATTTGAAGCCTGCCTGCAAAACTGGCCCATAGTGTATTTAAGGCTAAATCACTGAAGAATGTTCTCTCATTGTTTGAATCACAGGATGCAACATTCAGTGAGTGGGTTGAATATCTCTGCAGCTGGTTTGAATCAGCAGTGACATTACCCAGCACACTGTTCAACATTCTAATTTGAGGGCTACAGTGGCTCAGAGGTCACTGTGCACTAGTCCACAGTACCCGCAGAACAGCTGAGGCTAATGTTTTACACCCCCCCCCCCCCCCCCCCCCCCCCACACACACACACACCTAGTTTTAGATCTCTTTGTGAACAAACCAGTGAAAGGTAAAGTGAAATTAGGATCTGCAGATCAAATGCTGGAATGATCATTTACATATTAACTGTATCTATCAGAATGCTTCAGTGAAGGGAAGAAAGTATTGATTAATTTCTCTTGCACCTTGATTTGTCTTTGTTCCCCCCCTCACTATCACACACACACACACACACACACACACACACACACACACACAAACACCTTTTTATGCAAAGTGTAACCTTCATAATGGCATTCATCATTCCTCTATCAACGCCACACAATTCTTCTATCTTCTCTCAATTCTACTCTGTTCCCAAGGTGACGGCAATTTTATATCCCCATTGGCTGTTTCTACGGTTACTGAAAGATGAGTAACTGCAACAGGTAGTCATTTTTCACAGTGCCTCCTCTACTCCATCCCTGCTCTCTGCTGCTGTTTCTCCCTTTCTTGGGGGAAAAAGACAGATTTTTTTAATGTTTGAATTATCCCACTATTTAGCTGATACTCTTCCAGCATCTAACACCATAGCAGCTGTGAGCTTGAGATCCCTTTTAAAAGGTGCCTTATGAGGGGCTGCACAGCCGCACTCAGGCAGATCGAAGTCGGTAAAATCAGTCACATGTAAGAGATATAGCAGCTTGGGAAGAGATGGTTGTAAACAAAAATAAAATAAAAGTAAATACTTGGCAATCTGGGACAGTTAAATCAATGACCCAGTGACGAAAAACACTCAACAATCAATGAACATTTTGTGTGTGTGCGTATGTATGATACCTAGTGCCTATTTTATTGATATTTTCAAAGAAAACCTGTTTTTTTCTTTGATTTACTCCATTTTTAAGTCAGATTATAGCTCAAAACATGAATTACACTTTTCTATATAGCACATATAGTTTATCTGTATATACATCCAAACTGTTTATGAGAATGCAAAGAATAAAAAACATATCTGTTTTGAACTGAGTAGGCTATAATACAATAAGTTAATTGCACTTTAGAGTCACCAATTCTCCTAACGTGCATTTCTTTGGAAGTGGGAGGACGTCCGTGCACCTGGGAAGAATCAGGCGGGAAGCCAGCCACAGGACCTTTTTGTTGTGAGGCAACCGTGCTAAATCCTAAGCCACCATGCTGTCCACACAGCAAATTATCAGCAACACACAACTAATGCACAGCCTGATTACTCATAAACACCTTTATTTATTTGTTTTTGCATTTTTGCAAATAGAAAGATCACTTGTTTCCCCCTCCAGATCGAAGCTGTGATTTTTTTTAATAATGAGAATCTACAAATTTGAATCTACAGATCAGTTTAAATTGTCTGTCATTTTTTTCATGAATTTTAGAGTAATAACAATGAAATGTTTGCGTACAGACAGAGTGCATTGAGACTCGCAATGTAATTTTACACATGTTGAATATGTCTCTCAGCTCAGTCACTGTCTCGCTTCCCTCGGTTCCTCCTTTGCTTCATCGCTCTCTCCTGCACCCACTCAGTGCCACTTGCTGATGGACACGAAAGAACATAAATGGAGTGAAATGAAATGAGAAATGGTCAGAGGATGGGATAAATAATAGTGCTTGTCTCTGTGTGCACACATTGCTCTTTCTGTACAAAATTACAATGTGCCAAGTGCACTGTATGTGCCAATTCAAATGTCAAATTAGCCCCATGGACATGCTTGTTTTCCTGTGACTCTCTGCAACACATCTTTACCTTTCAAAAACAACAACAACAAAAGCCCTTTCTTTCATGTACACTCATGTGCTGCTTAAGTACACAAAGACAGCACACATTCCTCAAGGCCTCCCTCAAGCAAAGCATATCTTTCTACCTCTCCAGAGTCGTGACCTTCCTCTCCCTCTTCTCTAAAATATATTTTTCAGCGTCTTTTTTAATGTCTGCAGGTAAATGCACGGGTGACTACAAACTGACCTGTAACATTGCTAACATGCGCAAAAGAACACAAAGTCCAAAAATACAATAAGCAGACACTGAGGTTAAATGTCACAGAGAAATAAGAAGACAGAATAAAGATGATGTACTATATTATCTTCTTTTTTGTTTGTTTGTTTTACTTCCTTGCTGAGGGCAGGAGTTTATGCCTACTGCGGATGTATTTTGTGTCTCAATGTCCTGTGTTTGACAGGGATGCAGATCTCGTTCCATGCTGCAGCTTTGCTCTCCCTTTGATCAGCATCAGCACAAATCATTACAGACCAGTGAGTTATCCTCTCTTTAATAATAATTTAATTGCAACTTTGTTTGAAATTGAGGAACGTTTGTGAAGGAGCTTTCTTATTATATAGAAGTTTACCTGACACACATCTATAATTGTACAGTGCTGATAAAAAGTTGGCATAACATATAATCATCCAGTCCTTAGCCACACGGGGTGCACAAGCCGGTGCATTCTGAGAGCCGGTTTTATTTTTATGTGTGTCTGAGAGAAAGCCGCACAACTTTTTCTGACTTTGTAAGAATGTGACCACGAAGGCTTGGAGAGAAAGCGACACTGGGTTAGCGATCTCAACAGGACAGCTGTGGTGTGGATAACGGACTTTAAAGCAGTTAGCACTGCTAGCTGTTTGCAATGTCCATGCTTAGCGACTTATTGACTGTGGCTGGACAAATAAAAGAATTAGGAAAAAAAACTGTGACGATGGCAGTTTTATGTTTAATGACCATAACACTGAGCTTGTGTGACTTTGAAATATTGAAGCATATGAAGCCCAGTGGATTAGTAACGGATTGAATTAAACGGAAATATAACGGACAAAACAGAAAATGAGTGAACAACCACCAAATGTGTAGGGACTTTTGGTGAACACGAACAGATAATGAATGGATAAAACAAACATCTACCAAACGTACATCGGCAAGCTAATGGACAAAATGCACAACAAACGGCTGGTGGGCTGTGACGGACACGAAGGGCCTATAAATACAATGGACTGGCTACCATGTACACACTTTCACACACACACACACACCATTCCTACGCTTCTCAACGATTCACATGTCCAGTTTCTCTTTCAACATGCCACCAAAGAAGGAAGGGAAGGGGAAGCAGAAGGCCCCAGCTAGCTGTTGGAGGAGGGCTGACCCTCCTCCGGCTCCTCCTCTGTGTACCAGTGAGCATGACCAGGACCAGGCATTAGAAGAGCCAGAACAACATGATGAGCCAGAGGAGTCACCCAGGGACCCTTCTCCCTCCTCCCATTCTGATGGAGCCCAGTCAGAAGGGCAGTCAGAAGCCAAATGGACAACTACAGGATATGAAAGCATGAATGCTGAAGAAATAATGAACAAGTACAGGACAAGAAACAGAAAACAAATGTACAACCACTGGGGAAGCTCTCCGTCTGATGAAGGGTCAAAGATTTGAGCATTTAGAAAATTTTCCAACGGAATCATTGGACATCAACTGACAAGGAACACATTTAACGAATGAAAAAAGGACTTGTACAAGACAATGAAGGACACAAATGACATCAAAATTTTGGATCCGTTACTCATACATTTCCTCAGTCTGTCACAGTGTGACAGTCCCTTTACTCTTACCCAAACCTATGACTTATATTAAACTTTTAGGGCTATTAATCGGGTTAAGAAAAATAAATAAATAAATGATCATGTTATTTCAAACAGGTGATGTCAACAGGTACTGTAATCATGATTGGGTATATTCGCAGCATCCACAGAATATCTTTGAGAAGCAAAACTGGGCAGGGGATCTAAAGTTTGTCAATACATGCATGAGAAAATTCTTAAAATATTTTTAAGCAATATTCCTCAAAGAACAAGTCGAAGGGATTTACATATTTCTCCTTCTACAGTGCATAATATCATTAAATGATTCATGGAATCAGAGGGAATTTCTATCCACAAAGGGCAAATCTAAACTACCCTCAGACTGCACAGCATGAAGAATAGTCATATATATAACTGATATAACCACATGGGCAAATGTTTTCTTTGGGAAACGTTTGTCAAGCACTATAATACAGAATTACATTCACAAATGTCACTTAAAACTTTACGGTGCAAAAAAGAATCCTCATGTTAACCCTGTTCAGAAGCAGTGTCGACTTCTCTGAGCTCGGAGGCATCTAGGTTGGCCCAACACACAGGAGAAATGTGCATTTTGGTCAGACAATTCAATATCCCTGGGCCCAACTTTATGAAGTGGTACTAAAACGTCTTGGGCTAAGTCATAGTCTGGAACACACGAGACCGGTGGTTTAAATTTTGCATCAGATTAAAAAATAACCATATTACAATAGCCATTTTAAGGTTCCAGACTAGAGAGTCTTCTACCAAAACAAAAAACATGAAGTCCTAGACTACAGTTGTGTACCAAGTACCTGCCATAAAATAGCCTGAATTGTCTTGTCCTTTGCATATGTGTGAAATGTCAAAAATGCATCTTATATTTGTTATTATTTTGTTTTCCCATTTGACAATGTAGTATATTCTGTGTGGATGGGAAACATTTCTTGGCACACAATTAGCAGAAATTCTGCAGAAAGGAAAACTTTACCAACACCAAAACATACGCTCTACTTGAGGAAATACAACTTGAAAGAGAATCATTGCAAAATTAAACAACACAATGGCAATTAATGAATCAATAAATGAATGAATACATAAGTGAATAAATAAAGTCAAAATAGAGGTTGGTTCTGCTTCTTGAGTTAAAATTGTAAGATGTTAAAATTATGTAATAGCAGATTCCTGTTTGTGGTACTTGGAACATTGTAAGGAACACTCTACACTATGGGGTGATGTTCTGGAACTAAAAATTAAAGTTTCTGGGGGGGGTTCCCCACCGGGAAATTGTGTGGCGATTTTGAATATGGGAATGGGAATCATTCAGCTGTCAAACTAGCAGGCTCATTAGTGCATGCATCTTACTGCAAGATTTTTGTTCAATCAAAATTGGCCAGAAATATAACAGATTTGAGGGATTGGGACAACCCAAATACAGGTGTATTTTTAAAAAATGCAGACAGAGAACTAGTGGACAAAATATTTTGAAAGGTGACAGTCCTGTAGAGTCTACTCTGCTCTAAAAATGTTTAAAATTTAAAGTTTTTACATGCAGTCCTTTATGGTCAAAAGGTTGGTTAATATTCACCTTTATTTCATATCATTTCATGTGTTCCTCTGAAAATTAAGTTATTCCTGTTATTTTATATATAGCAAGTTTGGTAATATTCATTACAATTTAGCACATAACTGTGTTGTCATTCACTGATTTGCTGTAGATGGGTGACACATCTCAGAATGCAAAAACAAACAAACAAAAACCCCTCACAGGACACATATTTGTGTTGTCATTTCCTGAGAATTCATATTATTGTTCATTTCCTGAGAATTCATATTATTTTTTTCATTTTTACCAGTGAGATTCATCTTCTGCAAAGTTGAAGTAATTTCTTTAAATTTTTCACCCAGCCATTGAAACAATCTCATCAAACTGGCAGCTAAACCGTATATTTCTGGTGTTTGGAATCTTCAACTTTCTGTCTTCAAACTTTTGAACGTCTTTTAAATGCTCTTGGAACACAGGCATCACACTCTCCCCACCTCCGAAACATTGAACCTCAGCAAAGCCTTGATGTATGTTATATTTTTACTTTCTCTTATAACAGCCGCATCTCTTCATGATCACCCAGCGAGGGGCAAACACACAGACACAGAGAAAAAAAACAGAAAAACAAAGAGAGAAGAAATGTTAAAGAGGAAGATGACGTGAGAAATAGTGGTAGAGTGAAGAGGGTCACAAATAATGGCAGAAACAATGGTAGAGATCAAATGGCTGTTTGTCTTCTGAAATGCACTGAAGATTTAATTTCCTGGTCAAATGTGCAGGCAGACATTTAGCGTCTGAGGCACAGGGAACGATGGCACTAATAACATCTTATCAATCTCTCAATAACAAAGACAAATACACAGGTCCCCCTGGAGCCTCTTTGAGTGTCTCACACACACACACACACACACACACACACACACACACACACACACACACACACACACACACACACACACACACACACACACACACACACACACACACACACACACACACACACACACACACACAAAATACGTAACATGCGACTAACCCACAAGCTCACAACACTGGATCTCTGCTTCACTTACACCTTTTTCCGGGTACAAACTGACAATTTAGGTCTGTTATTGCCATGGTAACGCAGAATGGGATTGCCTGTGGAGACATGTCAACATGTCTAAATATGCACACACGCACGCACACACACTTGTGTATTAATGTGGAGCTACAGCAAAACTACTTTTATTGGTGCAGGTTTCTGTGTCCAGACCTCTTCTTACATCAGTGCTACTCTTATGACAAAGAAAGTTAATTTTGTTGTTATCACTCATCCAAATTGCTAAACTAAAGTCGAATTCAGAAGAAAAACTTCATAACACAAACTAACAGAGAACTCAACAAATGACAGCGACAGTAAAAACTTGGGGAAAAAATGTCAGATATCGAGAAAAAGTTCAGTTACGTGGAGGAGTGGCAGAGGAAGTCATTCAGTGGATAAGATGCAGGCTGCCCAAATGTAAACCTGGGTTTAAATCCAGCTCATGGTACCTGTCTGTGTCCTTGGACAAGGCACTTAATCTGTATTGTCTCAGTCCACCCATCTGTAAAATGGGTACTGACCTTGGTTGGGAAGTAACCTGTGATGGACTGGCATCCCGTCCAGGGGGGATTATGGACTCTTGTCTACTTTGTGCCACATAAACCGGAGATAATTACTGCCAGATGGGCCTCAATGCCTGTAAGGATGTATTACTTTATGTGGAGGAGTAGATTTTTACTCAAACACACTTCGATCTAAGGACAATGTGCCTCATTCACAAACAGTGTGTACACACAAATCTGTGCTTAACCCCACCCACATACAGGATCAAGTCCCCTGTGCCTCCCTTGTGCATCCACAAAATGTGAGAGGACACCATTCGATGCTCAAGTAAGGCACAGGGGACACCAAGGTCATTCAGGGGACGCTTAATGGAAGCATAGACGACTCTATGATCACCAGAAATTATTGACTATGTTCAAAACAAACACACAATGGAGGCAAAGGGTGGTAGATGCTCAAAGGAGGCACAGATGAGGCACAAAGGAAACACAGATGATGCGATGGCCAGCCACTGGATGCTCATGGATGTTTAATGAATGCAGTCATTTGTATGTATCAGTGTAGCCGACTGCCAGTGTAAATAAATAAAGCCACTGAATAAACAATAAAAAACAAATGAAATATTATGTGATATATTCAAGAAAAAGAATAATTTTTTTAAATGTTATATTATGTTCCAATTTATTCTACTTACATAAATTAATCTTTCACTTATATCCATCTTAACTTCAACATCAAGAAACAAATTTCAGAAACAAGAAACAAATCAAAACTACATCATTTATTTTATGAAAATGACAACTTAAAATACAACCCACAATCATAAAAAGTTATCAGCAAATAGACAAAACATATCTAAAGGCCCCATCCCACATAGTGCGAAATGTGGTCGAATCCGGTGAAACAGCGCGAAACAGTTTGAATTAGCACACCATGAAACATCGCGCTGACGAGCAGGTGTGCATGATCCTGGTGCGAGGGTTCATGCATGCAATGGTGTCTTTCAAGCAGGAACACATTGCGAGGTGCACCACATCGCACCGCTGGCGTGGAATAAATAAAAAATAAAAACCAGCTGGTACCTGTGGAACCACATTGTGCCGCTGATGTGGACATACAGCCATGAAATGACATGAATGAGAAGTAGTTCGCTCTTCTCATGTCCACATTTGCTGGCGCGTGTCCAGCAGGCCTGCGTGTGTGTCCTGCCTGACACGCATGTCTTGTAACAGTGCCAGAACTGACACCGCGTCATATGGAACCGAGCTCACATGAGTGAGATGAAAGTCAGATCGCCCACTGCGTGTTCTGATCTGATGGTCCGTTTCAACCTGGGGGTAGCCTGTCAATGGGCTGCAGCGAGGGAGTGTGCACACACTGCAGGCCACAGCGATATATGTTTTTATTTATGTCCACGTGATGACAGCAAACAGACACATGTGCATCACAGTGGGCAGTTGTTAGTCCATGTCTGTCCAAACAGTACTTGTTGTTCAGCTGGGTGTCCAGAATGACAGATCTCCACAGCCACTTCAGTGGGCGGACACACCTCCTGTCAGTTGAGTGCACATACCAAAGCCACACTTGTGGGAACTTAACACAAATTTCACTGCCAGCACAGTGATTGTCTGCAGACTGTTGTCGTGCCAAGAGTGTGAATGGCCACACATTTTCTAAGTGCCAAACGAGCGGTGTTAGATGTTTGTGCATGTCAGCTGGAATTTGGCCGACATCTGCCGCGAGAGGGATTGATGGGTTCGCACAGTGCACACTCTGTCTTTCAGCTGCTGGTGTGCGCAAATAGTTGTAGCAACAGGTGTACGAGGCATTCCAGGCAGGGATGATTTTACATGTTTTGCACGATTCCTGCTTCGTGCGCACTTCAACCAAACTTCGCACTGTGTGAAGGGGCCCTAACTATTAGCATATGTACTTCAATTCATAAATCCAGATGCAATGCCAAGAATACCAGGATCGCCAAAAAATTGCTCAGGGGTCTACAAGGAGATAGAAGCACCGTTGAATAGATGCCCAGCGAACCCATTGATCACCAATTGTGGCACAGAGGAAGCACAAAAGAAGCACAGAGGAGCCTCAGCGGACACACGTCACCAAGAAATTGTCCAAAAATTGCTTTTTAGAACACTGAAACAATGCACGAGGAGCATTTACACAGGAATGGGGTTTTTACCCCTTCTGTGTCCCTTGTGCATCCAAAAAATTGGCAGGATGCCATCCTCTGTAAGGGGGCCTTTAATCATGCATACATATGATTTATGCACAAATCTGGGATTCATCAATATGTTCTTACCTAAATTTTTTAGTAGTGTACAAACAAATTTAGAACTTCCACAGATCATGCACACGCACAAATGACGAAGGCCAAGATGCCTTATAAAATATGAAAACACAGCCTTTTAGCTTCAATGTTATTGGTCTTTTAGCTGTTCTTGTTTGAACGAGGTTACTACCGTGGAACCAGCACAGACCTGCAATTGATTTGGCACAATTTGGATGCCAGATGCCCTTCCCGATGCAAGTCCAGGTTTACCTGGAGAAACACACACACACAACCCCTGGTTTTTCAAAGAGGTCTGCCATTGATGTACTAAGCAGGATGCACTGTTCTAAGAGCTGAGGTGATCAGGCTTACACTGAGCAGAATGGCTGCAATACATTTAACCTCAATAAATAAGTATTTTAACACTATTAATTTTTTTTTTTAATTGTCAACAATTCCATTAAGTTAATAAAATTAATATAATAACAGTAAATGATTTAATTCACTAATGCATTGACCAAATGTATTAAATAAGCAAGAGCTTGATGCCCTTTCATCTGTAAAAGGGCATCTTTTACAATGGAGTATTTGAGAATGTTCGTATTGCAGTGCAACAGTTTTGGCTTTTATTTACTTCTTTACTGGCCTGTAGCTTATTGGTCCCTCACAACAATTTCTACTGCCATTAAGTTGGCATCAGCTTAAAAAAAAATCTGTTGTGATTGAACTGCACTTGTTAATTACAGACAGTGGTGGGCACAGTTCCCCTGATCTGCTAACCACTAATTACTGAAGCTAATGTTTTCATTATCGGATTAGCTTTTCAGATAACTCTGAAAACCATCAGCAGACCAGTTAGCTTCTGATAAGTTTAGGTCCGATAATTTTTAGACCGCTAACATATTTTTCCAGGCATAGCGAATAAAGCTTAACAGCTAAAAACATTTGTGGAGACCGAAGTCAAAGATTTTAGCACCTACCCGTTAAATGTTTCCTAGCAGACAGACAGCTCTATCCTCTGCATGCAGAGAAGAGCTGGTTACAGGAGCAAAAAGAAGCAAGCAAGCAAAAAAAAAAAAAAAAAAATCATTTCTCATAACACTATGATAACTTACCAGCACATCATGCAAGTCATCAACAGGCAAACAGTTTTAACTTATGGTTAAAATTTTAACCAAACTAATGCCAGACAAGTTATTTAAATTAACATCACGTCTGGGTTTTATAAAGTGAAAATTTCAGCTATAAGTTTTAATTTTAAAGTAATGCACTAATGTTGAAGGTTTTATTGTTTGGACCACACATGCTGCAGTGCATTATGGGTAACGTTTCACGACAGGACAAATGCATTTAGACGCTCTGATGAGGCTGCACTTTAACCGCTGCACACAGACAGCAGCATTAAAGCCTTTGTATATTGTGTCTAAAACTGTTGTGAATATATTATCTGGGTTTATAGACATTGTTATTGTGATTGTTTTATGCCAGAAGCTCGGGTTGTGTGAGCTGCGATCGCTTCCTGTTCATGTCATTCTGGGGGAAAGTGAAGTTTGCTCTTTAACATCCTGCTTATTGTCCTTTAAAACACTGTTTGTCCTCTTTGTTCCAGAGTAATATATATAACATGTCTGAAATTCGGTTTGCGTCTATTAAATTCCACGCAGATTAAACGTGGCAGATACGGATTATTTGGAATATTTGTTTTAGCAAATTTTTCAGGCTCTCTACTGCCATCTACTAGCCAGTAGATGGCATTGTTTGCCCTAATGAGATATCCCATAATCCTTTGCATGCCAGAGAGTTGTGGGCTACAGCAATCCACACGACGACAATTGTAAATTGTAAATAAACATTATACAACCAAAATGTACATTTGAATGCTTTTCATCACATTAATAAGGGGCTGCACTAGCAACTCTCTGGTATGCAAAGGATTATGGGATATGGCCAATACTGCCAGTAGAGACCCTGAAAACTTTTAATAAACCTAAGCTTCTGGCATGTTTACATAAAACAAACACAATAACAGCGTCTATAAGCCCATAGAATATATTCACGAGAGTTTTAGGCACAATATAAAAGGAGTTTAATGCTGTTGTCTGTGTGCAGCAGTTAAAGTGCACCCTGATCAGAGCATCTCAATGCATTTGTCCTGTCGTGGAACGTTACCCATAATGCACTGCAGCATGTGTGGTCCAAACAATAAAACCTTCAAAATTAGTGCATTACGTTAAAACTAAAACATATAGCTGATATTTTCACTTTATAAAACACAGATGTGACTTTAATTTAAATAACTTTTCTGGAATTAGTTTGGTTAAAATTTTAACCATAGGTTAAAACTGTATGCCTGTTGATGACTTGCATGATATGCTGACGAGTCATTATGGTGTAAATGGAAATTGTCTTTTGTTCCCCTCCTAGCGCCTAGTGTACTGACATCAATACTGAAAGTATTAATACTAAAAGCTATTGTTTTAGTTTTTATCTGTAACTTCTGCTAATTTTTTTTTAGGTGTTTATCAGTTCAGCTTTATAAAAGATAACTTTTATCAAAGCTAACTTTTTGGTTAGCTGTGCCCACCACTGATTAAAGAACATATAAGCAACAGTCCTGTGTGTATATAGCTACTTTAATGAAATAATTTTAACTTGATTTATTTGCTTTATTTATTATTTGCCTTTAAAAACATTAAAAGTATAATATAAATAAACTAATTAATTAACTCTGGGTGACTGTTGCTGATGGCTCAACACTTTGTCATTCCTTGAATAAATTCCACTGAAGGATGAAATTACCATCTTATCCTATTGTTTATTTTTTATTCTGGTCTGTGATTTGTTTTTTGGTCAACAACTTTGATATCAGAATCATCTGAACCACAGGGGACAGAGCATTAAGTATTCACAGCATCAGCCCAGGTGTTTTTTAACATGTCACTGCATACAACACAGCATGTAAAAGAGCACCTTTTATTTACCACCACCTCTGACACAATTATTTCATTTTCCGCTGTTGTGAAATTCTTCTCTTTTTATTAACTTTTGGGGCCATCTCTTTTCATAGCCAATGTCTTTCTTCTTTGTTCCGCACAGGGCTCTTGTCATGAAACACCATACTGCTGACCTTATATGGAGGATGTCAGTAGGCATGTCAGTATGTTGATACTGTGTCCATGGGCCTGTCAATTTAGGTCTGACTCATAACCCACCACACAAATGTTGCATGCATGTGTCGCAGGGGTTGGTAGGTGGCTTTATTATTTAAAATTATTCAATATTACAACAATAAAAATAGCTTGTGTGGACGTGACACATCATTTTGCTATGCGTCAGATTATTTGGGAAGGTGGGGGGGGGGGGGGGGGGTCTGGTGCGTACCATGGAATATAGTCCTGGCGGCATCCTTTTCTTCTTTTCTCCAATGCTACATGCTACACATCACTAGCACATACGTATTACTGTCATCACAAAACCCCTAATAGCAGTGTTTCTGACTTGGTTCAGGCGTATAACGGAGTACAGACCCTGTACGTCCTGTATGCATTCTTGAGTTTTGGCTAAAACCTAAAGAATTTGCACATGCAGGACCAAAAGTGTTCAAGAGCCGTGGACGCCCTTCTACTGTGCAGCACACACACAAGTGACATCCTCGTCTCACGCATGGTTTTGCCATTTCTTCACCCATAGACTGCCAGTAGCAGCATGTACGGCGGGTTGTGAATGAGGCCTTAGATTGATTCTGATTCACAACTATATGCAATATGCAAATACTGGCTGGTACACAAGTGTCATGAATCTGGTGATGATTTTGCACACGCATTTATTTCCTGCAGAGGATTATTTTGTGCACATAATTCATGAATGAGGCCCAATGTAAGCAAGTAACTGCCACTATATCATACAGCCAACATTCACTATTAACCATCAGTTTAACAGTTAGTGATTAAAAATGAGAAGTTTGACAGCAATATTCCTTCAGAGCTAATTAGACTGCTGGGGTATCCATGGTTTGCAGAGAGAGGACGTAAAGGAGATGCTGCTTAGAAGGCTAAAGCTGCAGGAAGATACTCAAAAACCTCCACTGCCAAGTCATTTCATCACAAGTGCAATACATTGTTTCAAGTTCATTTAGTTACACAACACATTTTTTGCTTTTGGATAAACAAATTCAATTTTGTGTTAACTATTGCCAAAACAAATTACAGCTAATATTTGATTTTTTTTAAAGTATATGAACGATGATTTCCAAGTTGTTGTAAGTGCTACACGCGTAAGAAACCCCTACGCTGTACTGTTATGTCATGTTCTCACTTGGAAGGTATTGGTATTGGTGTGTGTGTGTGTGTGTATGTGTGTAAGACAGGCAGCAGCTGTAGCATCTCTTAGCGCTCCCTGTGATTAAATCATAAATAATTAAAGCTTTGAAACAGACAGCAAGCAAAGGAGAGGGAGCACAAAAGAGTGCATGACAGGAGTGTGTTATAGCGATCTCTGGGGGCGTTCATTTGATTGTTGAAATAAGCCCTGAGCTAATGGATTTGCGACTACAGACACGTCGTTTGGCTTAGGTGCGCTCCTTCTCACTTTTGTTCTTATTCTTTCCTCATTTCTAGCCTTTATTTTTGTTTTTAAAGTCAATTCAAGCAAATCAAAGCCTGGGTAACACTTCAAGCAGAAACAAATGTGATGGAGTGCAATGTGCCCTCACAAACATGGGCTGAACAGAGTGAAATAAATTTTCAGAATCCACTTTTTTGTTTTTCATATTGCATCACTGTAATAACTTTTCTTCCCACAATGGTTTCAAGTATGGGGTAATCATGAAAGTACAGAAACATTAACACCACGGTAGGCGAGTCGCCTTGGAAAAGATAATAATGAGTAAATCTGACAAAACTTTGTAAACATACGGCTCTCTCTCTCTCGCTCTCTCTCTCTCCCTCTTGCTGTCTCCTTGCACAGCACCTCTGAGTAATATATGTCAGATGGCACTGGATGCTGCTAATGAATGTGCAATATTTCATACAGTATTTCTCCCTTTTAGGTGTGAAAATGCAGCTTCATATCTGAAATAATTCCCTTTTTCAAAAAATACTTCTGACTAAATCAGCAACAATCACATTTATATGTAAAACAGTAATTGCATTTCAATAATGAAAATGTGCAGCTGATGCTGCTTGCTGACATTAAAGGTGAGATCAGTGAATTTAATGGTCTTTAACTCGTCTGTCACGTTGGTAGCTCTGACTCCGTGAGTCAGGTTTCTGGATCATATTACTGACTAAAAAGTACATTCAAATATCAGTGTGTGGGCCTACCACCCACGTGCACAGGGAGAAAGGTCAGATGCAGCGTATTTTGGTGGGTCAGTGGAGGCTGAATATTTTTCATGTAATGTTTGTAAATTAAATGTTGATTTTTTTTTTTTCCACTGATACAGACACACAAATTGCCAAGGTTGTAAATGTAAATTTAATGATGTGGCAAACATGAAGCAGAGGGACTATTTGGTTGCTAGCTCTAATGTGGTGATTATCATGTAACTGTGATTATGTGTGTGTGTGTGTGTGTGTGTGTGTGTGTGTGTGTGTGTGTGTGTGTGTGTGTGTGTGTGTGTGTGTGTGTGTGTGTGTGTGTGTGTGTGTGTGCCAATTCACAGACAAATATTTTTATTAACTGTTTGTTAACTGTACAGCAGGTAGTTCAGTAGTCCACCAGTGGGTTTGACTACCAGTTATGCTATTTGTCTATGTCCTTGGACAATTCAATTCATTCACACAGTACCAAACCACAACAGAATCTGACCCAATGCAACAAACCTGACTAAGATTTAAACCTTACCCACCCTCTAAGCAAGCACACAGGAGACAGTAGTAAGGAAAAACTCCCTCAGGCCTTTTTTTTTTTTTTGATGAGTTGTAGTAATCTCAAGCAGACCAGACTCAGTGGGGTGAAAATCTACTTTGGCCAATCTAACAAAAACAAAATGATGAAATAAAACAAAACCACAAGTAATTGTCAATCATGTAGTGACAGAAATTTTGCAGCTAAGCAAACATACACATTTTGTCCAGTGGTCACAATGACAGATTCCTGAAAAAAGAAGTGAAGAGTCCCAACAAATGGGCTAAAACTGTCAAGTCAGTGACTGGTAGGTCATTCAACAGGACATTCACCCGTTTTCAAGTAAAACCAATCAATACGCAAACAATGGTCCCTTAGTCCAGCAAGCACGTTCTGCATTTAAAATAGCATTCACATAAGCCTCATATAATTCAGTCCTGATTTGACCCATCAGACATGTATGATTGTTCCCTACAGTTCTTGTGCTCCTCTCTGGAGTGCAGGCAAGTAACCTCTCAATTTCAGACATTAAAGACATGATTGGCCACAGGCATATATATGACTTCCTCTTTTCATTGATTTATGTGCATCAATTGAATAACATTTTCTGTGTGTTCTTGGTTACATGCAAAGTCTTTGTAGTTTATTCTAATTATGGATGGATAGATGGATGGAGCTACAGCTCCAAAATGCTGCTTTTCTAAATATTCTTCCAAAAAAAGAACCTCCCCATCTTTGAAAACGATGATTTAATTCTTTGCAAATAGTTTGAACCCAGTGACATGAATTGACCCCAGAACAAAATCAACCAGGTGGTACAGGCTTCACAGCAAAGAGTGTTCAATGTGCAAGATCGACACAAGCTTTGAATACTGTGTCAAATGTAATATCACTTCCAACAAATGCTGTCAGATTGTGATTCCTGTGCTATTACAAATTCAAGCAGTAGGCTGAAATATGTGACAACTTTTTTCTCAGAACAAAGACCCATATACTTCAAACCGGAGAGAAAAGCACATCCAAATCCATTGCATTGTAACTGTGGCAGATAACAGTGTGTTCACATTCAACTCTGTAGCTACTACTAAGAAAGGGTTTAAGAAAATGGGTTTTCAGGCC
Source organism: Thalassophryne amazonica (assembly GCF_902500255.1). Lineage (NCBI taxonomy): Eukaryota > Metazoa > Chordata > Actinopteri > Batrachoidiformes > Batrachoididae > Thalassophryne > Thalassophryne amazonica. The sequence continues at coordinate 83,829,584 of NC_047106.1, forward strand.
CTTCAGACTCATTTTCTCCATAGTGAGCATGATTTGGGCAGTACAACTTGGGAAACATAAAGAACTTTGCAACCTTCACAGTTTTGGTTGCATAACTGTCAGTATTTTCAATATTTAAGGTAGACATTTTCTGACTGGATTTAACCCAAAATGTGAAGGAATGGCACTGCTACTTTAGGACTGCTCTCACATTTAAGGTCAAAACAAAGCTTTATGATTGGGATTCCTCTGTTGCCAAAGGTATGTAAACAAATCAGTGGTGGTGGTGATTATTATATGCTGTTTGCAGTGGTTACGGTGCGTCCGGAAAGTATTCACAGCGCTTAACTTTTTCAACATTTTGTTATGTTACAGCCTTATTCCAAAATGGTGTAAATTCCTTTTTCCGCTCAAAATTCGACTCACAACACCCCATAATGACAACATGAAAAAAGTTATTTTTAATTTTTGTGAAATCATTAAAAATAAAAAAGTAAGAAATCTCATACATAAGTATTCACACCCTTTGCTCAATGCTTTGTTGATAGAACTTTGGCAGCAATAACAGCCTCACATCGCCTTGAATATGATGCCACAAGCTTGGGCAGTTTTGCCCATTCCTCTTCGCAGCACCTCTCAACCTCCATCAGGTTGGATAGGGAGCGTTGGTACACAGCCATTTTCAGATCTCTCCAAAGATGTTCAATCAAATTCAGGTGTGGGCTCTGGCTAGGCCACTCAAGGACACAGAGTTGCCCTGAAGCCACTCCTTCGATATCTTGGCTGTGTGCTTATGGTCATTGTCCTGTTTAAAGATGAACCGTCGCCCTAGCCTGAGGTCAAGAGCGCTCTGGAGCAGGTTTTCATCCAGGATGTCTCTGTACATTGCTGCATTCATCTTTCCCTCAATCCTGATTGGTCTCCTAGTTCCTGCCACTGAAAAACATCCCCACAGCAAGATGCTGCCACCAACATGCTTCAATGTAGGGATGGTGCCTGGTTTCCTCCAAACATGACACCTGGTATTCATGCCAAAGAGTTCAATATTTAACTCATCAGACCAGAGAATTTTGTTTCTTTTGGTCTGAGAGTCCTTCAGGTGCCTTTTGGCAAACTCCAGGTGGACTGCCATGAGCCTTTTACTAAGGAGTGGCTTCCATCTGGCCACTCTACCACACAGGCCAAATTGGTAGATTGCTGCAGATTCACCTGGAAGATTCTCCTTTCTCCACAGAGGAATGCTGGAGCTCTGACAGAGTGACCATTGTGTTCTTGGTCACCTCCCTGATTAAGACCCTTCTCCCCGATCACTCAGTTTAAATGGGAGGCCAACTCTTGAAAGAGTCTTAATGGATTCAGACTTCTTCTATTTACAAATGATGGAGGCCACTGTGCTCATAGGGTCCTTCAAAGCAGCCGAAATGTTTCTGTACCCTTCCCCAGATTTGTGCCTTGAGATAATCCTGTCTCAGAGGTCTACAGACTATTCCTTTGACTCCATGCTTGGTTTCTGCTCTGACATGCACTGTCAACTGTGGGACCTTATATGTAGACAGGTGTGTGCCTTTCCAAATCATGTCCAATCAACTGAATTTACCCCAGGTGGACTCCAATTAAGCTGTAGAAACATCTCAAGTATGATCAGCGGAAACACGAAGCAGCTGAGCTCAATTTTGAGTTCCATGGCAAAGGCTGTGAACACTTATGCACACCACACACACCCACACACACACACACACATATAAAATCTTTGTTTAAAAAACTTTTTCACATTGTCATTATGGGGTACTGTGCGTAAAAATTTGAGGGGAAAAATGCATTTCATCCATTTTGGAATAAGGCTGTAACATAACATAATGTGGAAAAATTGAAGCACTGTGAATACTGTCTGGATGCACTGTACATTAACACATCCCAGCATGTATGATCAAAAGCATGAGATAACATCTTGAAGAAATGGGCCGTCAATATGCTAGTTTCCTCATGAAAACAGTAAATCAACAAATAAAAACATCCACAGAGACCTAGTATCAAAGATACCCACTCTTTGCCTTCGTTCACTGGTTACACGTACACATCTTACAACCATACCATAAGACAGGGAGCACCAGGACTCTAAAGACTTGATCTTCCTACAAAGATAGTAGCATCACTAAATGCCTCTGTTCTGATATGAAAGTCAGAGAACGCAGAGACATGAATGTCACTGCCAACATAAGTGAATCTCTTCAAGTCCAATATTTTTCACGTATACAGATAATTATCTGTTGAGTCCAGGAAGTCACTGAAAGCCTGGATCTGAGCCTTGATCAAGGACAATCTCAAAACTAGACACTGATTAATCACTGATCTTCTCAAGTGCTGCAATCAGGATATCTATTGATTCCTCAAAGATCACAGCAACATCTGTGAAGTCAGGGTAGGCAAACCTTTTCTTGGTTACAAAAGCACAAAAAAACAATGGGCTCAACAACCCTACCAAACACCCAGTCCATGCAAGCATTGAACAGTGTAAAACACATCCCTGATAAACATCTTAATTTGCTGGAAAGAGTCAGAGATTCTGCCACCGCTCTGCACAGCAATCACAGTACCTGCGTGTAGCCTGGCTATGATGTTCAACAACTTGTTTGGGATTCTGAACATTTTCAGGATGTCTAACAAGGTGCATTTTAAAAGGATTGCAAACTTAAATAGAGAAAGATCTAAGAAACTCCTCTCCCAGAAGGAGTAGGATGACTGAGTATCCAAAGAAAACTGAATGTTGCTGAATGGAGAAAGCAAATGAACATGAATCACAGTGTGATTCCAAATGAAAGAATAACAGAAAAAAAAACAAGGCACCAGAAGAGAGTCTCAAACAAAAGGAGCAAAGAAGGCAAACTGCAACAATGAATGGGAAAACCATTTTGAGACAGTAACGATGGATGCAAAAAAACATTGAAAATTTCTGAGCGAGAACTGAGCAAAGAGTGCACAGACATGAAGACACCAACACTTAGATCATCAAAAGCTGTTCAGTGAGCTACCAGCTGACCCCACCCAATCCATCATCGTGTAACGAAAAGCAACATGTCCTCAGTCAGGACAGGACTGAGTGGACCCAAAATGGACACATATTATCATCTCTGGACTCAGACATGAGAAATGTCTCACAGAATGCTTCCTCTCCCTGAGGGTGATAGAGACTGAAGATACAGGGAAAAAGTAATCGAGGCACAGTGGCTCCGACATGAGCAGTCACTGGGGAGCTGAGCTGGAGGTGAAACTTTGCCGGTTTCAATCTTACAGACAGACATTACAAGCCGCTCCCTGAGGAGGTCCATTTTATGTTTCCTTTGGGTTGTAAGAGAGCTCGAGAGGAAAAAAGAAATAGAGGCTTGAGAGACTAGAAGTCCTGGAGAAACCAAAACTTTGATGTTTTGAAATGTTTTTTTTTTTTTTTGGTGTGCACATTCGGGGTTATTGTTGTCTGTCCTGTGTTTTTGTGTGTGAACAGCATAACTCAAAAAGTTTTGATCTAATTTGGACCAAACCCAGTGGAATATTTGAGGGTCAGCTAAGGACAAAGTGATTTATTTTTCATTTCATTTTTCCGCTGCTTATCCTGGTCCAGGTCATGTTGGCAGTAGACCAAGCAGCTGATGCCTCACTTCCCTGTCCTCCACTAAGTCTTGAACTCCTGAGGCATTCCCAAGCCATCTGAGAAATATAATCCCTCCAGCATGTCCTTGGACTTCCCCAGGGCCTCCTCCCAGTTGGATGTGCCTGGAAGACCTCCCTAGTTAGATGACCAGGGGTCATCTTCACTGGATGCCTGGACCACCTCAGCTGATGCCTTTCAAAATGAAGAAGCAGCTGCTCTACTCAGAATCCCAAAAGCTCAGCTTTGCAGGTGTGTGGGCCTGTGTTTTTGCTGTACATGTTTTATTCCACATTCTGTATCTGATCTTCTTTGACCATTTTTTTATGTCCTTTTTTGACAGTGTACATTCAATCTGTATGTTTTTATGAGTGTCTGTGGGTGTACAGTATGTGCACATTTTAATTTGGCATGCTCATAGCTGAACTGCACATCTCCTGTCAAACACTTTAAAAATGGTAAATGGATTGCATTTATACTGCACTTTTCCATCTGCATCAGATGCTCAAAGCACTTTACAATTATGCCTCACATTCATCCATTCACACAGGCACACTCACACACCAATGTCAGGGTGCTGCCATGCAAGGCGCTCATTGCACACCGGGAAAAACTTGGGGATTCAGGACCTTGCCTAAGATTTTCCAGTCAGGCTGGGGTTTGAACCGAGGATCCTCTGGTCTCAAGCCCAACGTTCAATCACTAGACCATCACCTCCTCACTTTATAATATGTAAACTTAAGAATATCACCATCAACTTTTTCTTTGGTATAATCCAGATCCTGTGTGGCAGAGCTTTGTGAGTGTTCCATAAAACTGATGAGCATAACATGACTTCTTGTAACCCAACAGTATTCATGCAACCTTTTTCAATCACTGAAATATTTCTTAAAATTGTTTTCACATGCCTGTGATTTCTTTTCTAATCATAGAAAGTCCATTAAATTATGTTAATTATTTAGTGCTGCTGGTATGAGGTGAAAGATCATTAACAGATCTTTTTGGCTGCGTGGGGTGTGTGGCGCATATAAATGAACTCAGAGGCACCCACGTGTGGCTGCTCAGATATTCTGATGCAGCTACAGTTTAAGTTAAAATTAAAATACAATGCAGATTGTTTTCTTCTTTGAAACTGACAAGAGCAGCGCAGATAATGAGCGAGCAGTCTGCAGTGATTGTGGGTGGGGCAGCAGAATGTCCGAGTTTGAAAATGATTGCTCTGCTTGAGTAAATTAATATGAGACTGATAAATTGGCTGAGTGTTGGCTTGATTGTCCCACCCTTAGTTCAAAGCCAATGTCACAGGATAAATGTGGTCCAATAATTATGTGGATATTTCAAATGACTTTTTTGAGGCATTGGTTGGAGATACACCGATGAAGTCATACAACACCTTTTTACTGGTCACATAACCTTTGACTTTGGGTAATCTGAAAAGGCAAAACTCAAAGTCATTATTGTTGAAATCACACTGTTTGCCAGTATGGCATACTGTAAGCTTGGTGGAAGAGCTGTGTCACAATACATGTATTTATATTGTGTGGCACACACGTGACAGTTCAGTGCACAGAAATGTACGCAGAATACATGGTACGACTCTGCACTGTATGATTAAACACACATGCATATTTGTTTCCATAAGTTGCAGAAATTTCAACCAGCAGCACTGCTTATGTCCACAAACTTTATCCCGCTACTTTCATGCGCTTGGCCAACCTGGTCAGTGCAGAAGTCATGGTCAGCCTCCTCAGCCTGCTCTCTGTGTGTGAGGCAGGTGAACAGAGGAAACAGTGAGCCAACCAGTTGAAGCAAGTGACCACATTATTCCACCCAGGAACTTTGGAAGCACAAATGGAACTGGTTAATATACCTTTCTTCTTAAATATGAAGCTAAAAGGGAAAGCATATTGATCTGCTTTTGTGTTGAATCACCGTCCCTGTCAATGATCAATCTGATTATTGGAATTTAGACAGATAACGCGACCAACCTATGACATAAGTTGATGTTTTATATGAATTAGTGTAAAATTTCACAGATGAGGTGACTGCCAAATTGCAACATTGCTGATAATGCTTTCAAACTGGTACAGAGTGAGGTTTTATGAGAAGCCATCATCTGTGCAAAAATCAAAAAACTTAAAATGAATAAAATATCAAAAGGCGGTCTGACTTGACACGGTGTGCAACATGAAAACAAACAGCACAACAGTTGCAGATGTAATCCAATTCATCAAGTTTTAATGAAAAAAGTTTACATTTCCACTTTGTCTCACAGTGCTAACATGGCTGAGGGCAGCTCTCTGCTGATTACAGATTGCAGTTACTGTATAAAGATTTGTAGAATTTTCAAAAACAAAACTCATAATGAACCATGATGTCTAAACTGAGGTTTCAGCTGAACTGCAACTTCTGTGTACAGTGACACTCCTAATAAATATACATCACGGCATCACTGAATCACAAAGAATTAACTAGCAGGAACTGGTATGCAGATGCCAAAAATGCAGATGTGACACTCTTTGAGTACCTTTCTAATTTTCTTAATGACATGCACAGTTTCACTGGGACATATCATTAAAAAGGTGTAGGTGTATAGTAGGCATAATTAAAAACAAACAATAACAACAACAACAAAAAACACTGCACAAAATGTCTTTAAAATGGCTATACTAGTTGACCTTTAAGGGGTTGTGGGCTTTCTCACCCCTTGTCCCTGTGGGTCCGCCCCTGCACCTGAGGCCTGCAAGGTGAGTGTGCAGCTGCAGGGAAAGAGAATTCAGTCTTTTCTTATCAACTCTGCACAATCAAACAGTTAGGCAGATGATGTTAAATAGATGTATTGTGTATTTAAAGCACAGCAGTGTGTTTGTGTATTTTTTTCAAAACACATGGTGCCATGTGTGGATCACCTGGAGTAAAAGGGACTTTCTTTAAATGAATCAGCTGACTAATCAAAAAATTCCTTTATTGGAAGGATTCATATTGGATTTGATCAGAGCTTAAATTTATCCATCAACAGGAAACAGGATGAATAGTGGAAATATCAATGTAGCTTTTGTGGAAAAGTTGCACTCCACAGCCCCATATGAGGCTGTGCTTCATAGGCAGCCCATATGGATCATGACTCAGCTGGGAAAGCTCTGAAACTTGTAACAACATGAAAAAAATAATAATAATTTGACCACTTTATAAAGAAAAATTGGACTTGTTCGATTCAAGCAAGGTTGCAGGGGTTCTGTGTGATCACATTTTTTATTTGTCCTAGACAATCAAACAACAGTTGATGTCGAGAGCTGCCCAGTCACACTGACTGTCTGTGTCCTTGGACAAGACAACACTTCTACATTTTCACAGTCCATCCACCTGTAAAGATGTACGAGCCTTGGCTGGGGGACGAACCTGAGATGGACCGGAGTCCCGTCCATGGGGAGTCATAGAGTCTCATGCTGCGGTATCTGAGGATAATCATGGTAATTAATGGGCCTGAGGGCTTACTCATGTTCAAAGTCCTTATAGCTCCCCCCACCCAATCCACATTTACAAATACAACTCGTCCTTCCTCGCTCATTCCTCCACACAAGAAAGAGAAGGAATCAAAACAGAAACCAAAGGAAGCAGTGAGTGGAAAAAGTCTGAATGTGGAAGAAGAGTGGAATTGCAAACGACCACTGTCGGCAACCTTCCCAGTCCACCTTCACTAAAGACCTCATTTGCACTCACAAAGCACATATGTGCACACACTCATGGGTGCAGATTTGGAGACAGAAGTACAACATCAGTGCACATGTACCGCTGCAGGCAGGAACACTCATGGTGTTTTTTTGTTTCCCTGCAAAGTGTGTTTGTTTTCATCTTCTGAACTCCATACATTTGTTTGCCTGCGAACACATGCAAGTGCATCCTTTAATGAAAAATCCTGCTTGTGTTTTTGTCTTTTAATAAAATCAGTGCATCGCTGGAGAAATACCTTCACACTATCAGCCTGGCAGACAGCTACCGGTGCGATGTGCCACTCGCTTATTGTTGGCCTTAAGCTCACTCAGAGGCAAACACAAGTGCAACATACAGTACAGTACGCTCACACTCCCACATTCATACGCAAGAACATTAATTCATATGAGTGCCAGAGGGTTAGAATGTGAATGGAGGAGGCAGAAAGATGGAGAATGAGATGAGCAAAATGAGAAGATTGAGTGAGCTTATTAAGAACAGGGGTATTTACTGATATATAATTGCCACCTGAGGACCAATGCATCAATCTGTTCTCTCTCTTTTGTTCCTTGTCCATTTTTCTTCCACGCTGTCTCTCTGAGTTGTGGTGTCAGATCACTCATCAATATTCACTAGAGGGGCCATCTATGTTCTGATAATATCCGTGGACCAGCCTGCAGCAGGTGCACAGGCAGCCAGCGTTAAAAGAGAATATCGGTGTCATTTTGAGTTAAAATCCCACCCATTTATATCTTCTATGCAGTTTAAGCATATGTGACATTTACTTACTAAAGGTGATTGTGTCAAATTAATTGCTTGTATTGGCCTACAGTTGAGAGAGATACCCTGAGACATAATTTGACACTGAGGTCTGACTGACACTTGTGCAAAGTGATTGACAACAGCAGAGCACACCAGAGTTCTTATCAGACCTCAGTGACTGGATAAATTATTTTCTGTGTTCTGTATTTACTGTGACAGCTTCATGTGATACTGTTCATGGTGTCAGGCAGCAGGAAATATTCTGTAACCAAGTGAGTAGCAGTTGCAGTTCTGGTTTTTAGTAAAATTTGGAGCTGTGCTTACAATGCACATTTTGACAGGTAAAATTACTTGGTACATTCAAAAATACAGCACTATGTAAAAATTTTCAGAAGGTCAGGTTGGGCATGAGGTGGTCTCATGCAGTGCCACATCCACCACACTTAAATAGTAAATAGGGCTTGAACACACTGGCCTTCAGTTCTTGGACAGCACACTGCGCTGCCTCTTTCTGATGCCCCTATAATTTAATATTCTGAAGGGAGAAGGTTAAAATAGCTGTTTTATTTTTTATGTTAAGTACATATTCCTATAGAGCCTTTGCTCATAATTTTTTACTCTTATATTTTTGAAACTTACTTGTAGTTTTGTTTTTCCAAATGACGGAAACATTGGTTTCAGTGCCTGAACAGCGACAAGAAAGCTGATGCAATGCAGACTCGGGCTTTATCTTCACTTGGCTGATGCAGCATGTGTGATGTAGCGATCTGTGGAACCTGCTGGAGATACCGTTAAAGAAATAAATGAAGCCATCTGACTTCTTCTAAATGCCGGGAAACAAGCTGCGATATGTCCAGCTACGCTGACTGTGTGCAGATGCCATCACAGCTAACGAGTGATCCTGAGAGCACAACAGCAGGCGCTAAATCACTCATGGAATGCAGTGAGACATGAACACAGCACGTCTTCACCCTCTTCCATGGCATCAGGCAGTAAAAAGAAGGCTTTTATCCACGTAAAAAACTCTTTCATGCCCTATAACTTTCACTCTGTCAGTTTGGCTTATTCTACTTCTCCATTCATTTTTCTCCATCTCTCTGCAACTCCAAACATACCATCTCTTCTTGCTATGAAGGCAATTAGTGCAAGCGAAGTAGTTTCCATGGTGACAGAAGTGCTAATAATAACAGACACCCCCACAGCGAGGGCTGGTGAAGAACACACACGCATGTTGCACATACATATACTGTATGTGCATGCATTCACACGCCTCACACAATGTGCTTGTGCATTGTTTGTGTATAACACAAGACAGGCGACACATTAAAAATCTCACTGCCTCACTGCATCTGCTTCTGTTTACGTACTGGATGTTTCCAAGGTATGACTAATTACGTATGATTAAACAAGATGATATAGCCCAGTGCAGCTGGCGAGCATAAAAAAATGCTTACTCCACTGACACCTGTAGTGACAAGGATTTCTGACGGCTGACTTGCTGTGAATACTTTTTAATGCACAGACATGCCAGTTTGCAATATACAAACATACAGGTAGGTGGTCGACGAAACAACCAATTTGGGAAGGAACACCTGCAAGAACACAAAGGTCACATAGCTTGCCTCAAGCTAAGAAAATATTTCTGAAGAAATAATATCTGATACATTGTTACATCATCATCACCATCATGATAATAACAATACATCAAGTCCATATTTAGCTGGACAACAACAAAATGTGTTTGGAATTTTTCCTCTGATCACCACAACAATGGAGCTGACACTAAACAATTAAGGTGCACTTGCAGTGTAGAGATTTAGCTTTAACTAAATCCAGGCCAAAAGTTTTGTAATCTGATAATAAAAAAAGATTGAAAAAATAAATTTTGAAACTGAAAATTCAATGTTTGTTCTTGAATTTTATAATCATTTAAAAAGTATTATTAAAATAAAAATAAGTGTAAGATATATATTTTTCAGTTTAAATAATTTTTTGATTCAGCTCGGGAATTATTTTAATCAAATAATTTATTTTCATTCATATTTCTTTTTTTTCACCTTCAGATCTTTTTTTCACTTTCAGATCTTATTTTTTCAGTTTCAAACTTTTGGCCCCGTTCTAGCGTGGGAGGGTGTGGCTTTGATTGAGAGGGGTGTGGAATTGTGAGTGACAGGAGAGCAATCAGTCCTCACATGATGTTGCTTTCAAGAAACGTGGGTACTTTGTTGTGTGGGCCGCTGAAGAGGAGGTACTGCTGGCCCACCACCACCAGAGGGCGCCCTGCCTGGAGTGCGGGCTCCAGGCACCAGAGGGCGCTGCCGCATCATGGGAGTAATCTGGGTGACAGCTGTCACCCATCACCAAACACAGCTGTTTCCACTCAGCACCGAGGTATATCAGGAGGACGGCGTCTCCACCTCAGTGCCGAGATATCACCTAAGACCAAGGTAGTATTCTCTGCAGGTATACTTTGCATTATTAACTAAGACTGTCAAAACCGTTTTTCAGGACTGGTGACTACTAAGAACCTTATTCCTTGGATAAGTACTCACCTTCCTGCTGAACTTTGTCAAGAGGTGGAGGCGGCTTCTCCCCTCTCTGTAACTGGGTGCGTTCATCCACTCCTGTGTGTTGTTGCTCTCTCCTGCCAGCAGTACCGGATCCGACGAGCGGAGGCAGTGGCCACCTGGGAAGTCGGGACTTGGCGGTTCCAGTATTTCCAGGGTTCGGTGGCAGAGGAGATCTGGGTGGTTCCGGTTCGACTGAGACGGACGTCTCCTACCTTCGAGCCTGCCCACACGACACCAGCGGATTCGACCCTAAATTGTGTTTGTTGTATTACTCTTGCTTGTTCAGTAGTAAATCTTGTTATTTACTTTCTCCATTGTCCGTTCATTGCGCCCCCTGTTGTGGGTCCGTGTTCCAACACTTTCACAACAGGATATCTCGGCCAGCGTCATGGACCCCGAGGGGCGTCAACCGGCTGTTGAACGGCCAATGGAAGACCAAGACGCGGCGGAGGCTTCGGGAGGGGTAATCGGCGAGTTGCAGCGGATCCTCACCGCTTTCACCTCTCGGATCGATTCAATGACCGAGCAATACGTTCTCCTAAACCGCAGGGTGGAGGCTCTCGCCGCACAAGTGGAGGCGCGCCCTTCGGGCGCCGCTGCGGCTCTCCCTCCCGAGGACCCTGCGCGTGAAAGTGACGTTCCACTGGTCGTTCAACGGTCCCTTCCTCCGTCCCCAGAAGCATACATAAGCCCTCCAGAACCGTACGGAGGCTGTGTGGAGACGTGCGCGGATTTTCTGATGCAGTGTTCGCTCGTCTTCGCACAGCGTCCCGTAATGTACGCGACTGATGCTAGCAAAGTAGCTTATGTAATAAATCTGCTTCGCGGGGAGGCACGCGCTTGGGCTACAGCGCTCTGGGAGCAGAACTCACGGCTCCTTCATACGTACGTTGGGTTTGTACGGGAGCTCAGAACGGTGTTCGACCATCCCAACAGAGGAGAGTCCGCTTCAACCGCGCTACTGTCAATGAGACAGGGGCGTCGGAGCACAGCTGCCTATGCAGTCGCCTTCCGCATCGCGGCGGCGAGATCCGGCTGGAATAGCACTGCCCTCCGCGCCGCCTTTGTAAACGGACTGTCACTGGTCCTAAAAGAGCATCTGGTGGCGAAGGACGAACCGCGGGACTTAGACGGGCTCATCGATCTAGTCATACGACTCGACAACCGGTTAGAAGAACGCCGTCGGGAACGAGGCGAAGGGCGTGGCCAGGCACGCGTCGTCCCTCTCCCTTCCGGTTCCGATCGAGCACCGCCTTCCCCACGCTCCACAGCCCCTGCGCTCCGTGGGGTCACAGCTCCCCCTACTGACGAAGCTAGGGACACGAGTAGGGCAACATTTAGGGCACCAGATGCACAGAGGAGATGGACCCACGGAGCGTGTCTTGTTTGTGGTTCAATAGAGCACCATGTGAGAGACTGCCCCGAGCGGTCAAACGCCAAATGCCCGCCCCTAGAGACTGGGCCAGGGGTGGGTCAAAACATTCACGTGGGACACACCCACATTGCTACACGACTCCCAGTCACGATCCTGTTTGAGGATTCAACCCTGAAGGCCCCAGCACTGGTGGACACGGGCTCTGAGGGGAATCTGCTTGACAGTAGATGGGCCAGGGAGATAGGGCTCCCTCTGGTGGCTCTTACCTCGCCTGTGCAGGTTCGGGCACTAGATGGCTCCCTACTCCCACCAATTACGCACAAGACACCTCCAGTAACTCTGGTGGTGTCAGGTAACCACCGGGAGGTGATCGAGTTCTTCGTGACTAAGGCCACCTCCCGTGTGGTTTTAGGGTTTCCATGGATGCTTAAACACAATCCCCGGATTGATTGGCCGTCCGGGGTAGTGGTTCAGTGGAGCGAAACCTGCCATCGGGAGTGTCTCGGTTCCTCGGTTCCTCCCGGCTCCCAAGCTAAAGAGGAGGTCCGAGTCCCGCCCAATCTGAAGGCGGTGCCAGCGGAGTACCATGACCTCGCTGACGTGTTCAGCAAGGATCTGGCTCTCACGCTTCCTCCCCACCGCCCGTATGATTGTGCCATCGATTTGGTTCCAGGCAGTGAGTTCCCGTCCAGTAGGCTGTACAACCTCTCACGGCCGGAACGCGAATCAATGGAGACCTACATCCGGGACTCATTAGCTGCCGGATTGATCCGGAATTCCACCTCACCGATGGGCGCAGGTTTCTTTTTTGTGGGTAAAAAAGATGGCGGGCTTCGTCCATGCATTGATTACAGGGGGTTGAACGAGATCACGGTTCGCAACCGATACCCGTTGCCCTTGTTGGATTCAGTGTTCACTCCCTTGCATGGAGCCAAAATGTTCACCAAGCTGGATCTTAGGAATGCGTATCATTTGGTTCGGATTCGGAAGGGAGACGAATGGAAGACGGCATTTAACACCCCCTTAGGTCATTTTGAGTACCTGGTCATGCCGTTCGGTCTCACTAACGCTCCCGCGACTTTCCAAGCGTTGGTAAACGATGTCTTGCGGGACTTCCTGCACCGGTTCGTCTTCGTATATCTGGACGATATACTCATCTTTTCCCCGGATCCTGAGACTCATGTCCGGCATGTCCGTCAGGTTCTGCAGCGGTTGTTGGAGAACCGGCTGTTTGTGAAGGGCGAGAAGTGTGAGTTCCACCGCACTTCTTTGTCCTTCCTGGGGTTTATCATCTCCTCTAACTCCGTCGCCCCGGACCCGGCCAAGGTTGCGGCGGTGAGAGATTGGCCCCAACCTACAAGCCGTAGGAAGCTGCAACAGTTCCTCGGCTTTGCAAATTTCTACAGGAGGTTCATTAAGGGCTACAGTCAGGTAGTTAGCCCCCTGACAGCCCTGACCTCTCCAAAAGTTCCCTTCACCTGGTCGGACCGGTGCGAGGCCGCGTTCAAGGAGTTGAAACGGCGCTTCTCGTCTGCACCAGTTCTGGTGCAGCCCGATCCTAGCCGCCAGTTGGTGGTTGAAGTGGATGCCTCGGACTCAGGGATAGGAGCGGTGCTCTCCCAGAGCGGGAAGACCGATAAGGTCCTTCACCCGTGTGCCTATTTTTCTCGCAGGTTGACCCCCGCTGAGCGGAATTATGATGTCGGCAATCGGGAACTCCTTGCTGTGAAAGAGGCCCTCGAAGAGTGGAGACATCTGTTGGAGGGAACAGCCGTGCCATTCACGGTTTTCACTGACCATCGGAACCTGGAGTACATCAGAACCGCCAAGCGTCTGAACCCCAGGCAAGCCCGCTGGTCACTGTTCTTTGGCCGTTTTGACTTCCGGATTACCTACCGCCCCGGGACCAAGAATCAGAGATCGGATGCATTGTCCCGGGTGCACGAAGATGAGGTCAAAACGGAACCGTCGGATCCCCCGGATCCCATCATCCCGGAGTCCGCTATCGTGGCCGCCCTCACCTGGGACGTGGAGAAGACCGTCCGGGAGGCCCTGACCCGTGTCCCGGACCCCGGAAACGGACCAAAAAACAGACTATACGTCCCACCAGAAGCTAGGGCTGCAGTCCTGGACTTCTGTCACGGTTCTAAGCTCTCCTGTCACCCAGGGGTGCGAAGGACCGTGGCAGTCGTCCGGCAACGCTTCTGGTGGGCATCCCTGGAGACCGACGTCCGGGACTACATCCAGGCCTGTACCACCTGTGCCAGGGGCAAGGCAGATCATAGAAAAACCTCAGGGCAACTACAGCCATTGCCCGTGCCTCATCGCCCCTGGTCCCACATCGGCCTGGACTTCGTCACGGGTCTCCCGCCGTCCCAGGGAAACACTGTCATCTTCACGATAGTGGACCGTTTCTCCAAGGCGGCCCACTTCGTGGCCCTCCCGAAGCTCCCTACGGCCCAGGAGACAGCGGACCTCCTGGTCCACCACGTCGTCCGTCTGCATGGCATACCATCAGACATCGTCTCCGATCGCGGTCCCCAGTTCACCTCACATGTCTGGAGGAGTTTCTGCCGGGAACTGGGGGCCACGGTCAGCCTCTCGTCTGGGTACCACCCCCAGACCAACGGGCAGGCAGAGCGGGCGAATCAAGAACTGGAGCAGACACTTCGCTGTGTGACAGCCGCGCACCCGACGGCCTGGAGTACCCATCTGGCCTGGATCGAGTACGCCCACAACAGCCAAGTGTCATCAGCCACCGGCCTCTCCCCGTTTGAGGCGTGCTTGGGGTATCAGCCCCCCTTGTTTCCGGTGGTTGAGGGAGAGGTCGGTGTGCCCTCGGTCCAGGCCCACCTACGGAAGTGCCGTCGGGTGTGGCGGGCCGCCCGCTCTGCTTTGTTGCAGGCCCAGACGAGGGCGAAGAAACATGCAGACCGGCGACGGGCCCCGGCTCCCAAGTATCGTCCTGGGCAGGAGGTCTGGTTATCCACCAAGGACATTCCCCTACAGGTTACCTCTCCTAAACTGCAAGAACGATACATCGGACCATATAAAATCCTCAAAGTCATCAACCCCGCCGCAGTGAGGCTCCAGCTTCCGGCCTCACTGCGGATCCATCCAGTTTTCCATGTTTCCCGGATCAAGCCTCTTCGCACCTCACCCCTCTGCACCCCGGGTCCGGCACCGCCTCCTGCCCGGATCATCGACGGAGCACCGGCTTGGACTGTCCGCCGGCTCCTTGACGTCCGTCGGATGGGCCGGGGTTTTCAGTATCTGGTGGACTGGGAGGGGTACGGCCCCGAGGAGCGCTCCTGGGTGAAGAAGGGCTTCATCCTGGACCCGGCCCTCCTGGCCGACTTCTACCGTCGCCATCCGGATAAGCCCGGTTGTGCGCCAGGAGGCGCCCGTTGAGGGGGGGGTCCTGTTGTGTGGGCCGCTGAAGAGGAGGTACTGCTGGCCCACCACCACCAGAGGGCGCCCTGCCTGGAGTGCGGGCTCCAGGCACCAGAGGGCGCTGCCGCATCATGGGAGTAATCTGGGTGACAGCTGTCACCCATCACCAAACACAGCTGTTTCCACTCAGCACCGAGGTATATCAGGAGGACGGCGTCTCCACCTCAGTGCCGAGATATCACCTAAGACCAAGGTAGTATTCTCTGCAGGTATACTTTGCATTATTAACTAAGACTGTCAAAACCGTTTTTCAGGACTGGTGACTACTAAGAACCTTATTCCTTGGATAAGTACTCACCTTCCTGCTGAACTTTGTCAAGAGGTGGAGGCGGCTTCTCCCCTCTCTGTAACTGGGTGCGTTCATCCACTCCTGTGTGTTGTTGCTCTCTCCTGCCAGCAGTACCGGATCCGACGAGCGGAGGCAGTGGCCACCTGGGAAGTCGGGACTTGGCGGTTCCAGTATTTCCAGGGTTCGGTGGCAGAGGAGATCTGGGTGGTTCCGGTTCGACTGAGACGGACGTCTCCTACCTTCGAGCCTGCCCACACGACACCAGCGGATTCGACCCTAAATTGTGTTTGTTGTATTACTCTTGCTTGTTCAGTAGTAAATCTTGTTATTTACTTTCTCCATTGTCCGTTCATTGCGCCCCCTGTTGTGGGTCCGTGTTCCAACACTTTCACAACATACTTTGATAGATAATGACTCTGCTCCTGTCTCCATCTTGGATTACTACGCGGCTGGCGCGTGAAAGAAAATAGAGAAAATGAAAGCTTGTTACGAGGCTTTAAACCCTCGAGATAAAGCTGTTTATTGTGATCGATGTGTAGCAGTTGGTTCAGTGGATCCGTATGTTATACGGGATAGTGAATTTAATGACGATGTAATAAAGTGGCCGGCAGTTTCACAGTGTAAACTTAATATGACCAGAACCAAGCAGACCGCCCGTAAATCCAAAGCCAAAGCCGCCCGGAAGAGCGCTCCGACTACCGGTGGTGTGAAAATGCCTCACCGTTTCAGACCGGGCACTGAGGCGCTGAGAGAGATCCGCTGCTACCAGAAATCCACCGAGCTGCTGATCCACAAGCTGCCGAACAGGTCAGCCTTGCTGGCCTCCTGCAGAGCATCACAGCGGAGCTCTGAAAGCGGAGGTCGGTCTTGAAGTCCTGAGTGATTTCTCTCACGAGGTGCTGGAAGGGCAGCTTGTGGATCAGCAGCTCGGTGGATTTCTGGTAGCAGCGGAGTGCCACAGTGCCGGGCCTGTAACGGTGAGGCTTCTTCACACCGCCGGTAGCCGGGCGGCTTTGGATTTGGATTTCCCGGCGGTCTGCTTGGATCTGTACATATCAAAGCTTCCTTCAGATCTGCTGAGCCAGGTCTCTCTGTGTGTCACTTAGAAAGCTCGAAACACTCCACTGCAGCCTGTAAAATGAGCGACCTACGCCTCATTTTCATGCGGCGATGCTGCGCTGCATTCAAGGTCTTGTGTGGATTTGGGACACAATCGGTTTTTTAGGTATAGGTGTTAAACTTTACAATCTTGCATATTTTCTAGTTTTTAAACATCAAAAATGACCAAGAGTGGTCTAGAATTACTTGTAATAGACATCTTTGTCCTTAGCAACACTTTATTTACAGGTATCAAGACAATACAGTGGAGAGAAAGTGTTAAGTCATTATCTATCAAAGTACCCACGTTTCCTGAAAGCAACATCATGTGAGGACTGTTTGCTCTGCTGTCACTCACAATTCCACGCCCCTCTCAATCGAAGCCACGCCCTCCCACGCCAGAACGGGGCCAAAAGTTTGAAACTGAAAAAATAAGATCTGAAAGTAAAAAAAAAAGATCTGAAGGTAAAAAAAGAAATATGAATGAAAATAAATTATTTGATCAAAATAATTACAGAGCTGAATCAAAAAATGTATTTAAACTGAAAAATATATATCTTACACTTATCTTTATTTTAATAATACTTTTTAAATGATTATAAAATTCAAGAACAAACATTGAATTTTCAGTTTCAAAATTCATTTTTTCAATCTTTTTTTATTTTCAGATTACAAAACTTTTGGCCTGGATTTAGCTCCATATGGGGCAGCTTAATGGTAACCACTAAGCATGGCTTAGTGGTTAGCACTGTTGCCTCACAGCAAAAAGGTCATGGGATCGCTTCCCATCTGGACCTTTCTGTGTGGAGCTTGCATGAGCTCCCCGTGTTTGTGTGGGTTCCCTCCAAGTGCTCTGGCTTCCTCCCACTTCCAAAGACAGACAGGTTAGGTGAATTGGTGACTCAACATTGACCATAGATGTGTGTGCATGTGTGAATGTGTTTGTCTGTCTGTATGTGGCCCTGTCCAGTGTAGGACTGCTGGGATAGGCTCCAGCCCCAGCTTGACCTTTGATTGGAGGAAGTGGGTGCAGAAAATGGATGCAGGAATGTGTCTTGGACTTCATTTACATCACTCATTAGGAAACAAACAGCCGCGTAGTGTATGATCAATGGAGTGGCAGTTAAGAGGGCTTGTTTTTAGTGCAGAAAGTTCCCGCCCCTGCCTGTTCTCCATGTAATATGGAGTTGTGTCAGGAAGTGAATCCGATGTAGCACTTGTGCTAAATTAACATGCAGATCCACCTCAGATCTGCTGTGGTGACCCTGAGTGAAAACAAGGGCACAGCTGAAGGGACTTAAATTTTTATTGTACTGTATGGAAAATATGCCTGGAGTGGGCAGTTCTCAAAAACTAACTGATTGTATAAGAAGAAGACTGGTGAGGGAACCCAACAGACAACTGTGACAGAGTTAAAGGCTTGTGTGGTTGTGATGGGAGGAATGGAAAAGTGCACATTTTGTCTGCTGCATCACCAGTTACAATATACATTTCATGATGGAGTAGAACTGAGGTTGATTTTCTTAAAGAAGACATAAAATTTCAGCAACACTTTGAACACAGTGACTTTGTGGTACTTTACAAGCACAACAGTCAGATGTGCCTTACATATGAGGGTTCACCACACACATACACTCTGCACACAGCTACGAGCAATAGAACAAATAGGAATGTGAAAATTAACTGACTCTCACTCTCATAGCTAAGACAGGCCCTGAGGCCCACTGGTAATCAGTGGTCTTTCAAGAGAAAGGCTACCAAGCATTTGAAAATGTCAGGGAGAAATCATGCATTCTAAGGCTAAACGAGAAGGAAAATTATAATTTCTTCTTGTATTTTTCCTGAGAAGCGAAAGAGTAAACTCAAATGGTAAATAATCCAAATTTCCAAGGTTTCTTTGACCTTCCTTGGTAAAAAGGTACTTTAATGGATGTTTGCAGGTCATGTTTCCTCATACGATGCATCCATAAAGTATTCACAGCGCTTCACTTTTCCACATTTTGTTATGTTACAGCCTTATTCCAAAATGGATGAATTTTTTCCTCATAATTCTACACACAATACTCCATAATGACAATGTGAAAAAACTTTGTTGTTGTTATTGTTTTGTTTTTTTTGTTTTTTTAGATTTTTGCAAATTTATTAAAAATTAAAAAACCCTAAGAAATCACATGCACATAAGTATTCACAGCTTTTGTCATGAAGTTCAAAATTGAGCTCAGGTGCATCCTGTTTCCACTGATCATTCTTGAGATGTTTCTACAGCTTAACTGAAGTCCACCTGGAGTAAATTTAGTTGAACAGGATTTGGAAAGGCACACAACTGTCTACATGTAAGGTCCAAAAGTTGACAGTGTATGTCAGAGCACAAACCAAGCATGAATTCAAAGGAATTTTCTGTAGACCTCAAGACAGGATTGTCTTGATGCACAAATCTGGGGAAGGATAAAGATTCATTTCTGCTGCTTTGAAGGTCCCAATGAGCACAGTGCCCTCCATCATCCATAAATGGAAGAAGTTTGAATCCACCAAGACTTTTCCTAGAGCTGGCCGGCCCTCTAAACTGAGCGATTGGGGGAGAAGGGCCTTAGTCAGGGAGGTGACCAAGAGCCTGATGGTCACTCTGTCAGAGCTGCAGCATTCCTCTGTGGAGAGAGGACAACCTTCCAGAAGGACAACCATCTCTGCAGCAATCCACCAATCAGGCTCATATGGTAGAGTGGCCAGATGGAAGCCACTCCTTAGTAAAAGGCACATGGTAGCTGGAGTTTTCCAAAAGGCACCTGAAGGACTCTCAGACTATGAGAAACAAAATTATCTTGTCTGATGAGACAAAGACTGAACTCTTTGGCATGAATTTTTTATTTTTGGACCTACGTTGTCCAATGACCGCCATATTAGAGATATTACCGCTTTCTTCCTTCTACAAAATATAGCGAAGATTCGTCCCATCCTGTCTATGGCTGATGCTGAGACCCTGATTCATGCATTTGACTCTTCTGGATTGGATTATTGCAATGTTCTATTTTCTGGTTTACTGCAGTCCAGCATCAGGGCTCTCCAATTGGTTAAAAATGCTGCTGCCAGACTTTTGACATGAAGCAGAAAGTTTGACAACATTACATCCATTTTGGCATCTCTTCAATGGCTTTCTGTCTATGTGACATTGGATGTTAAGGTTCTGCTACGAGCCTATGAAATTGTTCACGGACTGGCACTTTTCGACCTAGCTGATCTAATTAAACCCTACGTACCGGCCCGGGCTTTGCATTTGCAGGATGCAAGACTAATTTGAGTCCTTAGGGTGAACATACATAAAGTCTGTGGGTCATAGACTTTTCTGTTGCCATGCCCCTGTTCTGTGGAATGATCTCCCTGTGTCAATAAAGCAGTCAGATTCTGTGGAGACTTTCAAGTCAATCAATCAATCAATTTTATTTATATAGCACCAAATCACAACAAACAGTTGCCCCAAGGAGCTTTATATTGTAAGGCAAGGCCATACAATAATTACGTAAAAACCACAACGATCAAAACGACCCCCTGTGAGCAAGCACTTGGCGACAGTGGGAAGGAAAAACTCCCTTTTAACAGGAAGAAACCTCCAGCAGAACCAGGCTCAGGGAGGGGCAGTCTTCTGCTGGGACTGGTTGGGGCTGAGGGAGAGAACCAGGAAAAAGACATGCTGTGGAGGGGAGCAGAGATCAATCACTAATGATTAAATGCAGAGTGGTGCATACAGAGCAAAAAGAGAAAGAAACACTCAGTGCATCATGGGAACCCCCCAGCAGTCTAAGTCTATAGCAGCATAACTAAGGGATGGTTCAGGGTCACCTGATCCAGCCCTAACTATAAGCTTTAGCAAAAAGGAAAGTTTTAAGCCTAATCTTAAAAGTAGAGAGGGTGTCTGTCTCCCTGATCCGAATTGGGAGCTGGTTCCACAGGAGAGGAGCCTGAAAGATGAAGGCTCTGCCTCCCATTAAGTCCCTTAAGTCCAGACTTAAGACGCACTTATTTCCCCTTTCGTATGGCTAGCATACTGGCATAGTTCTACACTTTTAATTCTATTAATTGATTTTATTAGGAAACAGGGTATGCCACGGCCTCAACTTTACCTAAATTCTGGGTCTTTAATGAAGCTCAGGGCTAGTGGCCGGCGATCATCTTAGTATTTCCTGTTTTTCTTGTTGTTTAATGCTGACAAATTATACTGTATTTCTTGTCTTTCTGATGCTTGATGCTGATGTTTTTTCTCTCTGTTTAAGGTGCAGCTCCATCCAGAGACGGGTGTGGTAATTGTGCTGGCACTATATAAAATGAATAAACTGAAACTGAATGAATGCCAGGCATCATGTTTGGCAGAAACCAGACACCGTCCCTACAGTGAAGCATGTTGGTGGCAGCATCATGCTGAGGGGCTGTTTTTCAGCAGCAGGAACTGGGAGACTAGTCAGGATTGAAGGAAAGATGAATGCAGCAATGTACAGAGATATCCTGGATGAAAACCTGCTCCAGAGCACTCTTGACCTCAGAATGGGGTGACGGTTCATCTTTCAGCAGGACAATGACCCTAAGCACACAGCCAAGATGTCAAAGGAGTGGCTTCAGGACAACTCTGTGAATGTCCTTGAGTGGCCCAGCCAGAGCCCAGACCTGAATCTGAATGAACATATCTGGAGAGATCTGAACATGGCTGTGCACCGACACTCCCCGTCCAACCTGATGGAGCTTGAGAGGTGCTGCAAAGAAAGAGAAGTGCATCAAGCATCAGACCTCATCTTTACCGCAACTCACTGCATTCTCACTAAGTGCCTCACTGAGATTAAGTCCTGCATGCAAACCAATTTTCTCAAACTCAACTGTGAAAAATCTGAAATAATCATTATCAGTCCCAAATTCCTCACCAAGACCACCACAACTTCTGCCTCAACACTGATAATTCCACTCTGTCTCCCTCCTGTCACATCCGCAACCTTGGAGTCAACTTTGATACCAACCTGTCTTTTGAACACTACATCAATCACATCAATAGAACCGCTTTTTCCACCTCAAGAACTCAAGAAGATCCATGCCTTTATCACATTCAGGTTAGACTACTGCAACAGTAATCTCTATAGTACATCTGTAAAAGTCCTCAATAAACTCCAGTACATTCAGAACTGTCAAACAGCGGAACCACTTCAAAATTCTTCTACTCATACACAAAGCCCTTCACAGTCAGGCCCCCTCCTACTTCACCGGCATGCTCCACCATCACACCCCCTTCTGCCTCCTCCCCTCCTCTGATGCTAACCTCCTGTCATTGCCACTCAGGACCAAGCACTGGTGTCGCAGAAGGAACAGTCACCCCCTAAAAATTCCGGTCCGCCCTGCCTTCACTGCGCATGCTTCATTTGGGACCACAGCAGCTTGTCTGAGTCTGACTCTCTACACCCAAAGTGATCAAAGGGACTAATGTGATTACTAACCATCAGATGACAAAGTAAAACCTCTTAAATCATTCTAAAGTCAGTTTGATGTTGTGTGGGTCGCCCGTAGAGGAGCGCCCTGCCTGTCGTCGGGCTTCGGGCACCAGAGGGCGCAGTCGCTGCAGGAGTCCACCAGGAGCCCGGAGCTGACAGCTGTCACAAATCATCTCATCACCATCACATCCCATAAAAGCCTGGAAGAGACACCACAACTCTGCCGAGTTATCAGCTTGCCCGTCAGGTAAACTACTCAGCCGTTCTGTGCCGTACGCACACGTTTTTGCAGCAGAGCTTTTTGCAGTCGTAACCTTTTTGTACACTTGCAGCTTGTGGAAGTTTGTGGAAGTTGGAGGAGTTGGCATCTCCACTCCTCACTTCTGACTTGATTAAGTGATACATAAGGCACTGCACGTACTCTGTGTTCCTGTATTGGAGGTGGAGGTTTTTTCCCTCAGGAAGGAACTGTATTTTTGCTGACTGTTTGCTGGGTGTACACACACCCACCTCTGACCTGTCTGTTCTTCCTGCCAGCAGTACCGGATCTGACAGCTGGAAGCGGTGGCCACCTGGGGACTCGGGACTTGGCGGCTCCGGTGTATTGCAGGTCTCCATTGGCGGTGGAACCTCGTGGGTCCCAGCTCTTCTCTGGATAGGCGTCTCCTACCCTCGGGCCTGCCCATGTGTCACCTTTTTGTGGAACTTAATTGACAGACTAAAAGCAGTATTTTGACCTGTTGTGCACATTTGCAGTATTAAATTGTATTTATTGGCATCTCTATTGGCCGTTCATTTACGCCCCCTGGTGTGGGTCCGTGCATTATACTTTCCCCAACAGGATAACTCGGCCAACGTCATGGATCCCGAGGGGCACATACCACCCGTTGAACAATCAATGGAGATGCAAGGTGCACAGGCTCCAGCAGGAGACATGATGGGTGAGTTGCAGCAAATACTGACCACCCTCACTGCTCGGCTGGATTTGGTGACCGAGCAGAACATACTGCTCAATCATAGGATGGAGGCTCTAACCGCTCAGGTGGAAGTGCGCGGACAGGGCGCGGCTGCAGCTCCTCCTCCTGCGGACCTGTTGCTGAATAGAAACCCTCCAGTGGTCGTTCAACGAACACCCCCCCCCCCCCCCCCCATCCCCTGAAGCATACATTAGCCCCCCGGAACCGTACGGAGGTTGTGTCAAGACGTTCGCAGACTTCTTGATGCAGTGCTCGCTCGTCTTTGCACAACGTCCTGTGATGTACGCGTCAGACTCCAGCCGGGTGGCTTATGTCGTAAATTTGCTTCGAGGTGAGGCACGCGCCTGGGCTACGGCACTTTGGGAACAGAATTCGCGGCTCCTAACGACATACACTGGGTTTGTGAGGGAGTTCAGACAGGTGTTCGATCACCCTAATCGAGGCAAAACTGCTTCTAATGTGCTGCTGTCAATTCAACAGGGGCGTCGGAGCGCCGCTGAGTATGCAGTCGACTTCTGCGTTGCAGCAGCGAGAGCCGGCTGGAATACGGTAGCGCTCCGCGCCGCCTTTGTAAATGGGCTGTCTCCGGCCCTTAAGGAGCACCTGGTGGCTAAGGACGAGCCGCGGGAATTAGATGGGCTTATCGACCTTGTTATACGGTTGGACAACAGATTAGAAGAACGTCGACGGGAGCGAGATGAGGGGCGTGGCCGGGCACGAGCCATCCCTCTCCCTTCCAGGTCTGAAACAGTGCCGCCTTCCCCACGCTCCAAAACCAGAGCACTCCGTGTGACAACAGCTCCCCCTGCTGACGAAGCTATGGACACGAGCAGGGCAAAAATGAGATCAGCCAACAGACAAAGGAGGCTGGCCCGCGGAGAGTGTTTTAACTGCGGCTCAAGTGAGCATTTGCAGAAAAACTGCCCCAAGCGGTTAAACGCCAACGCTCGCCCTTAGAGACTGGGCTAAGGGTGGGCCATAACACACACGCGGGAAGTTCATGTAAATCCGCACGAGTCCCTGTCATGATCCTCAGTGGGGATTTAACCCTTCATGCCCCAGCACTGATCGACACGGGGTCAGAGGGAAATCTACTCGACAGTAGATGGGCTAAGGACGTAGGGCTCCCTCTAGTGGCCCTTCCTTCACCATTGAAGGTACGGGCACTTCTTCCATTAATAACACACCAAACACAGCCCTTAACACTGGTTGTGTCTGGAAACCACAGGGAGGAGATTGTGTTTTTTGTAACACCTTCTACCTCCAGAATTATTTTGGGTTATCCATGGATGAGTAAGTACAATCCCTGGATCGATTGGCCGACTGGGGTTGTGGTTCAATGGAGCGAAACCTGCCACCGGGAGTGTTTAAGATCCTCGGTCCCACCCGGTGCAACTGCTAAAGAGGAGGTCCGAGTTCCCCCCAATCTTACAGCGGTGCCGGCTGAGTACCACGATCTTGCTGACGTTTTCAGCAAAGATCTGGCTCTCACACTTCCCCCGCACCGACCGTATGATTGTGCCATTGATTTGATCCCGGGTGCTGAGTATCCGTCCAGTAGGCTGTACAATCTCTCACGCCCTGAGCGCGAATCAATGGAGACCTACAGCCGGGACTCTTTAGCTGCCGGGTTAATCCGGAACTCTTCCTCCCCATTAGGTGCTGGTTTCTTTTTTGTGGGCAAGAAGGACGGCAGACTCCGTCCATGCATTGATTATAGAGGGCTGAACGAGATTACGGTTCGCAACCGATACCCGCTGCCTCTATTGGATTCAGTGTTCACGCCCTTGCATGGAGCCAAAATATTCACTAAACTGGATCTTAGGAATGCTTATCACCTGGTTCGGATCCGGAAGGGAGACGAATGGAAGACGGCATTTAACACCCCGTTAGGTCATTTTGAGTACCTGGTCATGCCGTTCGGCCTCACTAATGCCCCCGCGAAATTCCAAGCGTTGGTAAATGACGTCTTGCGGGACTTCCTGCATTGATTCGTCTTCGTATACCTGGATGATATCCTCATCTTCTCCCCGGATCCTGAGACCCATGTTAAGCATGTACGTCAGGTCCTGCAGTGGTTGTTGGAGAACTGGCTGTTTGTGAAGGCGAGAAGTGCGAGTTCCACCGTACTTCTTTGTCCTTCCTGGGGTTCATCATCTCCTCCAACTCCGTCGCACCCGATCTGGCCAAGGTAGCGGCGGTGAGAGATTGGCCCCAACTGGTAAGCCGTAGGAAGCTGCAACAGTTCCTCAGCTTCGCAATTTTCTATAGGAGGTTCATTAAGGGCTATAGTCAAGTTGTTGGTCCCCTTACAGCCCTGACCTCCCCAAAAGTCCCCTTCACCTGGTCGGATCGGTGCGAAGCTGCGTTTAGGGAGTTGAAATGCCGGTTTTCGCTGCGCCAGTTCTGGTGCAGCCCGATCCTAACCACCAGTTTGTTGGTGAAGTGGATGCCTCTGACTCAGGGATAGGAGCTGTGCTGTCCCAGAGCAGGGAGTCCGACAAGATTCTCCACCCTTGTGCCTATTTCTCCTGCAGGTTGACCCCGGCAGAGCGGAACTATGACATCGGAAATCTGGAGCTCCTGGCGGTGAAAGAGGCCCTGGAGGAGTGGAGACATCTGTTGGACGGAGCTGCGGTTCCATTCACGGTCTTCACTGACCATCGGAACCTGGAGTACATCCGGACCGCTAGGCGTCTGAACCCCAGGCAAGCCCGTTGGTCACTGTTTTTCGGCCGATTTGATTTCCAGATCACCTACCGCCCCAAGACTAAAAACCTGAGGTCTGACACGCTGTCCCGGGTGCATGAAGAAGAAGTCAAAACAGAGCTGTCGGATCCACCAGACACCATCTTACCGGAGTCTGCTATTGTCACCACCCTCACGTGGGACGTGGAGAACATCGTCAGGGAGGCCCTGACGCGTCACCCGGACCCCGGCGGTTGACCAGCTAACCGGTTGTACGTCCCACCAGAGCTGCAGTCTTGGACTTCTGTCACGGTCCCAAGCTCTCCTGCCATCCAGGGGTGCGAAGAACCGTGGCAGTGATCCGGCAGCGATTCTGGCGGGCGTCGAGGGAGACCGATGTCCGGGAGTATGTCCGGGCCTGTACCACCTGCGCCAGGGGCAAGGCTGTGCACAAAGCCAAAAAAGGACTCCTCCAGCCGTTACCAGTGCCTCGACGCCCCTGGTCACACATAGGCCTGGACTTCATCACGGGCCTCCCTGCGTCCCAGGGAATGACTAACATCTTGACGATAGTGGACTGGTTCTCCAAGGCGGCCCACTTCGTGGCCCTCCCGAAGCTCCCGACGGCCCAGGAGACTGCAGACCTCCTGGTCCACCACGTCGTGCGTCTGCATGGTATCCCGACGGACATCGTTTCGGATCATGGTCCCCAGTTCTCCTCGCAAGTCTGGAGGAGTTTCTGTAGGGAAGTGGGGGCCACCCCAAGCCTGTCGTCCGGGTACCACCCACAGACTAATGGACAAGCAGAGCGGGTTAATCAAGATCTGGAACAGGCCTTACGTTGTGTGACCTCTGTGCACCCGACGGCCTGGAGTCAACATCTGGCCTGGATGGAGTATGCCCACCATAGCCAAATATCATCGGCGACCGGCCTCTCCCTGTTCGAGGTGTGTTTGAGGTACCAGCCCCCATTATTTCTAGCAGTTGAGGGAGAGGTCGCGGTTCCCTTGGTCCAGGCCCATCTCAGAAGGTGCCGTCGGGTGTGGCAGACAGCCCGCTCTGCCCTTCTGAAAGCCCGGACGAGGGCGAAGAGCCATGCAGACCGCCGACGTGCCCCGGCCCCCGCTTACCAGCCCAGGCAGGCTATCAACCAAGAACATACCTCTGAACATTGGACCCTTTCCCATCACCAAAGTCATCAGTCCAGCCATAGTGAAGCTTAAACTCCCAGCTTCACTGCGGATCCACCCCGTGTTCCACGTGTCCAAAGTCAAGCTCTATCACACCTCGGACCTCTGCACCCCCGGACCAGCACCGCCTCCTGCCCGCATCATCGACGGCGAGCCTGCGTGGACGGTACGCAGGCTCCTTGATGTTCGCCGGAGGGGTCGGGATTTCCAATATCTGGTGGATTGGGAGGGGTACGGACCCGAAGAGCGCTCCTGGGTGAAGAGGAGCTTCATCCTGGATCCGGCCCTCCTGGCCGATTTCTACCAGCGACATCCCGACAAGCCTGGTCGGGCGCCAGGAGGCGCCCATTGAGGGGGGGGTCCTGTTGTGTGGGCCACCCGAAGAGGAGGTACTGCTGGCCCAACACCAGAGGGCGCCCTGCCTGTCGTCGGGCTTCGGGCACCAGAGGGCGCAGTCGCCGCAGGAGTCCACCAGGAGCCCGGAGCTGACAGCTGTCACAAATCATCTCATCACCATCACATCCCATAAAAGCCTGGAAGAGACACCACAACTCTGCCGAGTTATCAGCTTACCCGTCAGGTAAACTACTCAGCCGTTCTGTGCCGTACGCACATGTTTGTGCAGCAGAGCTTTTTGCAGTCGGAACCTTTTTGTACACTTGCAGCTTGTAGCCGAGTTTGTGGAAGTTGGAGGAGTTGGCGTCTCCACTCCTCACTTGATTAAGTGATACATAAGGCACTGCACGTACTCTGTGTTCCTGTATTGGAGGTGGAGGTTTTTTCCCTCAGGAAGGAAATGTATTTTTGCTGACTGTTTGCTGGGTGTACACACACCCACCTCTAACCTGTCTGTTCTTCCTGCCAGCAGTACAGGATCTGACAGCTGGAAGCGGTGGCCACCTGGGGACTCGGGACTTGGCAGCTCCGGTGTATTGCAGGTCTCCGTTGGCGGTGGAACCTCGTGGGTCCTGGCTCTTCTCTGCATAGGTGTCTCCTACCCTCGGGCCTGCCCACGCGTCACCTTTTTGTTGAACTTAATTGACAGACTAAGAGCAGTATTTTGACCTGTTGTGCACATTTGCAGTATTAAATTGTATTTATTGGCATCTCTATTGGCCGTTCATTTACACCCCCTGGTGTGGGTCTGTGCATTACACTTTCCCCAACATTTGAAGCAGAAATGAGGCAATAATCGGTGAGTCGCTACTGACACTTTGAAATGACGGAGGCGCAGTGAGCGCTCTGATCGCTTCCTCCATCTTTTATTATGAAATAATGCTGAATTTATGTGGAAATAATTGTTGTACAAAAGCTTCAGATATCTGTCGCTGAGATAGATGATGACTGGAGTGCAGTTTTAAGCAGAAACGAGGTTATAATCAGTGAACCGCAGCTGACGCACAGAAATGGCGCATGTGCAGTAAAGGCAGGCGGACCGATTTTTAGGGGGAACTGTTCGGTCAGCGACACCAGACCTGGGGTGATAGAGCCTTCTCCATAGCTGCTCCCTCCCTCTGGAACTCTGTCCCTAAACAGATCCATGATTGTTCCAGTCTGTCAAGACTCAGGTCAAAACCCCCTTTTTAGAACTGCTTTTATTGTGTGTGTGTTTTTATTTTGTGTTTTTTGTTTTGAGTGCTTTGTTTTTAAACCTGTAAAGTGTCTTTGAGCATTGTTAAAAACACAATATAAATGGAATGTATTATCATTATTATTATTAATGTTTGTGAAAACACAGAATTGTCAGAGTGTGGAGATGTTTCATACTAAATGTCAAAGAAGAGAAAACATAAAAGGCAGATGAAAAACTTGTTTTGCACTACATGACCCAATTCATAATTATGTTCTTGTGAGCAAGACTATTTTCAATTTCACATCTGCTTCTTGCAAGTTAAAATGTGGATGAAAAAGCTAATTAATCAAAGTGTTTAACATCCACATGTTTAACATATGTGGTATGTGGATATGGACATGTTTAACATATGTGTAAAATTAATGATCATTAAGACTAAAATGCCACTTTACATAACAGAAAAAAACTGTTTTTCCATGAATGCTGTCTTCATCTGAAAATAAGTTTAAAGTGATTTACTTCTATAAGAAAAGCAGGTTTTTTTCCATGTCCAGTGCCACAGGCGGAGGGAAAAACAGCAGCGTGTCATCTGAAGAGCCTCAGCTTATCCGCAGATTCTGCAGCATGAAGTGGGTGAGAGTGTATGACTGCCCCTGGATGGGATGTCAGCCCGATACAGGTTACATCCCCGGACAAGGCTGGTCCAGATTTACATCTGGTTGAAAACAATGCAGATTAAGTTTGTTCTGCAAGGACACAGACAGGTAGAGTGACCAGGGATCCAACCCAGTTCTACATAACGGCAGCCCAACTTCATGTCCCACTGATCTACTTACTCTGATGGAAATTAAATGAACACAAAATGATAATGAAATAAAAGAAATAACAAGGAAATCACACAACTATAATAACTATCTTGTACCTCCACACAGCTGGAACTATGTGGAGATCAGGTGTATGAACAGGGGGGATTCCGTTTTCAAAGGGCCTGGATGTTAAACACTGGAAGGAAAACATAATTATGCTGATATGACGAGTAAAAAACCCATGCTTTACTACAAAACCACATTATGAACACTCATCACACACTCCAACCTTACAGACAAACAGATAAAGCACACATTAGTTAAAGACAAGCAGCTTCAAGCTACCTGAAGAGGTACTGCATGAAAAGTCCATCTGCATGCATGAGGTCCATTTCAAAGTGGAGTAACAGGTGCTAAACTACACAACCGTCACATGTGTGGTAATCCAGGTGTCATGAATATTTCAAGGTTATGTCTCTTGCCAGTTGATTCTCACTCACTCTGTCCACGCAGATGTGATTCCTCTGAAGACATATCTCACATTTCACTTGCCACTATTCAAAACCACTTTGCTGTGCACTTTGCACTCTGGTTTGTCAAGGTGGCACTCTGATTAGTTGATTTCATTAAGTGAAGTGCAGAATTATTTGCTGCAACATTTCATGTTCAATAATTATATGAAAACACTTTTTTAACATTAATGATGCACTTAAACTGCCTTGGTGACTAGATGATGATGATGCTGTGGCACTACTGTACACCACTGATAACAAAACAAAAATGACTGAATATGAAATTAGCAAGAAGAAGGTCCCTGATCATCATCTTTGTTACTGTTTTCATTTTAGCAATCAAAACATCTTGCCTTCATGCTTTGGTAGAAGACTGATTACCTCAGTGCAGTCCATTAGAGTAGCCTGATGTTATTTTAAATTCAACTCTGTTTAATCTTCAAACCTCAGGGCCCCTTCACACATAGTATGAATGTAGTCAAAATGCGCACAAAGCAGGAAACGTATGCAATTTGTGTGAAATCGCAGATGCCTCTAATGCCACGTACAACTGTCGCTACAAATCGGAGCTCTTGCGGCAGGTGTCAGCCAAATTCCAAGTGACACACACAAACATCTAAAGATCGCTTGCTTGGCACTTAGAAAATGTGTGGCCATTCACGCTGTGAGCATGAAAATAGCCATCAGACAATCACTTTCAAGCTGGCTGTGAAATTTGTGTAAGTGCACCCACAAGTATTGCGTTGCAAAACAGCAACGTGCCAGAGTGTCGGCTCCCTCTGCAACACATGTGCTGTGTGTGTGAATGGCGTGTGTTGTGTGTGTGTGTGTGTGGGGGGGGGGGGGGGGGGGGAGATAACTAAATAGCAGTAAAATAACTAAAAAGAAATGATCACATAACACAAACACAGAGTGACACATTGGTTTGTGCACTGAACTGACAGGGCGTGGGTGCCGACAGCCACAGCTGTTGAGATCTCTGGTTCTGGACGTCACGGCTAGGGGACACGTACCGTGTTTGGATGGACATGAACTTACAACTGTCCACTGTGACGCGCATGTGTCTGCTTGCTGTCCTCATGTGGACATACATAAAAACATATATCACTGTTGTAATGGGCTGCAGCGAGCGCACGCGTACACATTGACAGGCTATCCCAGGTGAAACAGATGGTCAGATCATAGCACGCAGTGGCCGATCTGAAAGTCACATCACCCACGTGAGCTCTGTTCCACATGACACGTGTCTGTCCTGCAGCGCACCATAGACAGGACACGCGTCTTGAGCCGGACATGTGCGTAGGGCCGACTGGACATGCCAGGGCAGTAGATGTGGACATGATAAGTGTGCACTGCATCATTAATATCATGTCATGACTATATGTCTGTGACCATGGGTCATCTACAGAGGAACAGACAGTTTATACTTGTATTGTTCGCTCGATAAGAGGGATTCAATAAAATGCTGTGTTGTTTTT
The DNA here is from genome assembly GCF_902500255.1 of Thalassophryne amazonica. NCBI lineage: Eukaryota > Metazoa > Chordata > Actinopteri > Batrachoidiformes > Batrachoididae > Thalassophryne > Thalassophryne amazonica. Next base: position 83,861,150 of record NC_047106.1, read on the forward strand.
ATGGTGTGAGGTTTTTTTTAAAAAAAAACAACATTTATCTCCTTGTTGATTTCAGGCATTTTTCCGCACCTTTTATAGGACAGTGATGATAGCGCAGTGGTAAAAGTTCTGGCTGGCAATCAGAGCTTTTGTAAATTGGAGGTTCGAATCCCGTGGGTGGCATATATTTTTTTTCACAGTTGCGCGATGTGGTTCCACACGCTACTCGTACTGTGTTCGCGCTGCGAAGGTTTCGTGCACAATCGTGCACATGCATGAAACCGTCACAGCGGGATCGTTCATGCTTGCCCGACCACGTGTTCCTCCCAATGTCGGCTCAATGTTTTTGTGGTTTGCTCATACGAGCTGTTTCGCCGTGATTCGCCCTGATTTGTACTTATTCGTACTATGTGTGAAGGGGCCCTAAAAAAAGAAATGCAAAATTTGTGTGTCATCTGCTTTATCACAGATACTTATTTAAAGTCTTACTTTGTTATTGAAGCTGCTGTAGCTGCATTTCTTCTCCAAACATTTTTTAAACCTGAAAGGACTTCCTAGTATGAAAAATAGAAATGTGTTGACAGAAGGTGATGTCAGGACCTGCTGTATACCACAGAATCTGAAAGCACACCTCTACTCTCAAAGAGTAAAACCCATTAGGAAACACTGCAGGGCAGCACAAAAGAGCAAACACACAAAATTTCAAAAGGAGATCAAAGTCCTGTATGTTATACCTTTTAATCCCTGAGGAAAACTACCATCTAGCTGCAGACCTTCTGAATGGAGTTTAAAGGACATGGCTTGCATCAAAGCACTTTATATGAAATATAGATTTATTGTCCAAGTTGATCATGAGACCATGAATGTTATTTAGGTGGAGGCAAAATCCCCTAATGGTAAGCCTTCATCATTCAGCGCTGTGCATTTAAGTAAAGGCCATGGGCTGAATTTATTTTGGGATGGTGACTCTGTGATTATCACTGTTCCCTAATAGCAAGAAGGTCGTGTGATCATGTCCCAACTGGTCCTTTCTGGAGCGGCAGTGGGGCGGAAAAGCTAACCTATTGTTCATTATGTCATAAAACCACCAAAGTTGGCATACATATTCACTCATCGTCAACTGCTTACTCCAATTAAGAGTCACAGGGATATGCTAAATTGACTAATGTTTATTTTCAGATATTGAAGTATCCTGGAGCTGACCTCTAATGACCTACAGAGGTCAATGAAGAATTACACAGGTATCAAAATTTAAAAATGTTCCAATCATATTGAAAGGTATAGCATATTATTTGTCTGATCATAAAGATTCCAAAAAGATATAGTTTGGACTATCTATGACTGAATGTTATGAAATTATGGGGTAAAAAAAGAAAAAGTGGTAACAAAGGTCCATTTCAGATTGTATGAATGTTATGAAATTATGGGGTAAAAAAAGAAAAAGTGGTAACAAAGGTCCATTTCAGATTGTACAGAGGTCAAACATTAAAGTTGCTCCAATTTTGGTAAAAAGTGATTCAAATTATTGGTTGAGCTAGGATTAATAAATTGAATTGTTTTGACTGTATTGAATGTTTGGTCTCCAAAGTAAAGGACAAATAAGTTCAAAGTTCATTAGATTCTATGACATATGTTACCCCATAAAATGACAACTAAGCATGATAGATGGTGGAAAGTATTTTTTTTCTGTTTTTATCCCATAAATCCATAACATTCAGTCACAGACAGTCCAAACTTTACCTTTTTTTGGGATCTTTATGATGAGAGAAATAATACAGGTGAAGTGATGCACAGCGGCACGCGGCTCGCTCGTGGTACACTGAGTCCTAAACAAGAAGTAACAAATTTTGAGTCTACAGTGAAACACGAAATGTCAAATGTTGAACACTTCCTGGATTGACAGACGAGATCTCATGGAATCTCGTGGGAGCTTAGTGGCAAGTTCACACTGAAACAGGAAGTGCCAAATTTTGAGCCCACAGTGAAACAGGAAATGTCAAATGTTGAAGACTTCCTGCCATGCGTGGAGCTAGAGTAGAGGCCAGGGTTGCGCTCTACTCCCCTGAAATCTGATTGGACACAGATGATTGACATATCACGTCACATGCAAAAAAAAAGTAGTTGGTGATGTGGAAAACAAGAAGTTCTAATCCACCTTATTAGAAGAAGAAAAATCTTTGACCCAGATTTGAACTTGAACACATCGCTTGAACCACGGACTCCTAATGACACCAAAGTTATATCGGTGAGTAAACGACCATATTTTATGCCAGAAATGAGGTCCAGGTTGTTAAAAGCAGCATTTCTCCTTTAATTCGGGTTGCCATATATGTGTTTCTCCAGTGATTTTAAACAAGCAGGCAGCTGTTGATTCAGGACACTCAGGCTGAAAGAAATACAGGTAATTTACTTTGCTCGTTCATGTCTGCGACATATACATATTATGGTATACCATTCAATATAACTGGAACATATTTAAATTTTGACCCCTGTGTAATTCTTCACTGACCCCTGTAGGTCATTAGAGGTCAGCTTTAGGATGCCTCCACATCTGAAAATAAAGATTAGTTAATTTAGAATATGTGTGCCAACCTTGGTGGTTTTATGACAAAATTAACAATTGTTACGGAAATTTTAGCTAAGCTGCACCATTATGTGAGGTTTGCATGCTCTCCCTGTGTTTGCGCGTACTCCAGCTTCCTCCCACTTCCAAAGACATGCAGGTTAGGTGAACTGCACAGTTTAAATTGACCGAAGATGTAAATGTGTTTGTCTGTCGATATGTGTCTTTGTAACAGACTGGTGGCCTGTCCAGAGCGTACACTGCCTATCACCCAGTGACCACTGGGACAGGCTCCAGCTCCCCCATGACAGCTTAATTGGAATAATCAGGTACAGAAAATTAATAAATTAATACATTTATTTACTTGAAGGACAGCACATTTCTGCTATTGGTAACAAATGGCACCAGAACTACATGAAAAATAAACACAAGACATAGTCTAATAATTCAAAAGATTGTGAAATGCATTATAAAAAGTTACAAATTTTTAATAACACCTTTTCTCAACAGCACTTTCAGAAATCCTCCAAAGAGCAAGCATAGTGTGATCTGTTAGTGTGAAATTAAAAAGTACAGCTTCTGCAAGAAATTTTCTCCTGAGTGTCACAAATCAAAAATCAGTCACTATGGCAGGTTTACAACCACAAAGCAGCCTTGTAAATGGGGTATGATTACAGTCCCTGATGAAGCACATCACTGAATAACTGAAGATTATAATTATACAACTCACAAACAAATGGTCCCACAGGCATTAATAGTTTGTTCTATTGTGTACAAGTTACCAATGTTTTTTCTATCTCATGATGCCATTTGGAAAATTGGCAAGATCCCAGATGTTTGAAATATGGAGTGGAAGGTGGGGGCTGGAGATGAATTAGGGTTGGGGTGAGAATTGGGGAATGTCCGAGTTCAATGATTAATGTTGTGTGGGCCGCTGAAGAGGAGGTACTGCTGGCCCACCACCACCAGATAGCGCCCTGCTTGGAGTGCGGGCTTCAAGCACGAGAGGGCGCCGGAACCAGTGGAGTGACAGCTGTCACATCATCACCACCAGCTGTCACTCATCTACATCAACCACCATAAAAGCCGGACTGCAACTCCACCTCCCCGCCGAGAAATCATCTACCATACAGGTAATTTTCTCTGCTGAACAAAACCTTGTGTAATAGTCTGAACTTCTGTTGCAGCCGTTTTCCTGTGGTGATTGCCTTATCTGTGGGATTGGCGTTTGGTGTGATCAGCGACGGCTTCGCTTCACACCCCAACCAGATAAGTGGTTAGACAGGAGCTGCACGAGTGTGTGATTGGAGGTGGAGGTGTTCCCTCCTAACTGAACACAGACTGTGGGATTACTGAGTGTGCGTACTCACACTCATCAAACTGTTTCTGTTCTCTGCCAGCAGTACCGGGTCTGACTGCTGAAGACAGTGGCCACCTGGGGCGCAGGGCTTGGCAGCTCCGGTGTTCTTCAGATCCGTTGGTGGTGGAAGCTGTGTGGGTTCCGGCTCTTCTATCACCAGACGTCTTCTATCTTCGAGCCTGCCACACGCCACCTTGTGTATGATTGACATTCCGCACTATTGTTACTGTCTGTACTTCGTTGTGCGCTTCACAACATTAAATTGTTACTTTTTGGCTTATCCATTGTCCATTCATTAACGCCCCCTGTTGTGGGTCCGTGTCACGACACTTCCCAACAGGATTTCTCGGCCAGCGTCATGGATCCCGAGGGGCGTCAACCAGCGCTTGAACAGCCAATGGAAGAGCGAGGTGCACAGGCGCCAGCAGGAGGCGTGTTAGGTGAGCTGCAGCACATCTTAACCGCCTTTACTGCTTGGTTGGACTTAGTTACCAAGCAGAGCATTATTCTCAATCGAAGGATGGAGGCTCTCACCGCCCAGGTGGAAGCGCACGCTCAGGGCACTGCTGCAGCACCTCCTCCTGCTGACCGTATGCCAGAGACAGACATTCCACTGGTCGTTCAACGAACCCCCCCACCTTCCCCTGAAGCATACATAAGCCCTCCAGAGCCGTACGGAGGCTGTGTGGAGACCTACGCGGACTTTTTGATGCAGTGCTCGCTCGTCTTTTCACAGCATCCCGTCATGTACGCGTCAGACGCTAGCCGGGTGGCTTACGTTATAAATCTGCTTCGAGGAGAGGCACGCGCCTGGGCTACGGCGCTCTGGGAGCAGAATTCACGGCTCCTAACGATTTACACTGAGTTTGTGAGGGAGTTCCGACAGGTGTTCGACCACCCTCATAGAGGCGAGACCGCTTCAAGCGTGCTGCTGTCGATACGACAGGGGTGTCGGAACGCAGCAAAGTATGCAGTTGACTTCCGCATAGCGGCAGCGCGAGCCAGCTGGAATGCTGTTGCGCTCCGCGCCGCCTTTGTAAACAGACTGTCTCTGGTCCTTAAGGAGCACCTGGTGGCGAAGGACGAGCCACGGGATTTAGACGGGCTTATCGACCTAGTTATACGGTTAGACAACCGATTAACAGAACACAGACGGGAGCGAGATGAAGGGCGTGGTCAGGCACAAGCTGTCCCTCTTCCTCCCGCGTCCGAAAGGGAGCCGACTTCCCCACGCTCCACAGCCAGGGCTCTCCACGTGACGACAGCTCCCCCTGCTGACGTTGCTACGGAAACGAGCAGGGCCAAAAAACGATCAGATCAGAGACAAAGGAGGCTGATCCGTGGAGAGTGTTTTCTCTGCAGCTCAACCGAGCACATACAGAGAGAGTGCCCTAAACGGTCAAAACAGCAGCACTCGTCCTTAGAGACTGGGCTAAGGGTGGGTCACAATACCCACGCGGGGAAACCCCGACAATCTGCACGTATCCCAGTCATGATCCTGAGTGGGGATCTAACCCTTCACGCCCCAGCACTGGTGGACACGGGGTCGGAGGGGAATCTGCTGGACAGCAGATGGGCAAAGGAGGTTGGGCTCCCTCTAGTGGCCTTACCGTCACCATTGTCGGTGCGGGCGCTAGATGGCACCCTTCTTCCACAAAACACACACCAGACACAGCCCGTGACTTTGGTTGTTTCTGGGAATCACAGGGAGGAGATTGTGTTTTATGTAACACCTTCTACCTCCCGAGTGATTTTGGGATTTCCATGGGTGTTGAAACACAATCCCCGGATTGATTGGCCATCTGGGGTTGTGGTTCAGTGGAGCGAAACCTGCCACCGGGAGTGCTTAGGATCCTCGGTTCCACCCAGTGTGACAGCTAAGGAGGAGGTTTTAGTCCCCCCCAATCTGGCGGCGGTGCCAGCCGAGTACCATGACCTTGCTGACGTCTTCAGCAAGGATCTGGCACTCACGCTGCCCCCACACCGTCCGTACGATTGTGCCATTGATTTGATACCGGGCGCTGAGTACCCGTCCAGCAGGCTGTACAACCTCTCACGTCCGGAACGCGAATCAATGGAGACCTACATCCGGGACTCGTTAGCTGCCGGGTTGATCCGGAACTCCACCTCCCCGATGGGTGCTGGTTTCTTTTTTGTGGGCAAGAAGGACGGCGGACTCCGTCCATGCATTGATTACAGAGGGCTGAACGGGATCACGGTTCGCAACCGATACCCGTTACCTCTGTTGGATTCAGTGTTCACGCCCTTGCATGGAGCCCAAATTTTTACAAAATTGGACCTTAGGAATGCTTATCACCTGGTTCGGATCCGGGAGGGAGATGAGTGGAAGACGGCATTTAACACCCCGTTAGGTCACTTTGAGTACCTGGTCATGCCGTTTGGCCTCACCAATGCGCCCGCGACGTTCCAAACGTTGGTTAATGACGTCTTGCGGGACTTCCTGCATCGGTTTGTCTTCGTATATCTAGACGATATACTCATCTTTTCTCCGGATCCTGAGACCCATGTCAAGCATGTACGTCAGGTCCTACAGCGGTTGTTGCAGAACCGGCTGTTTGTGAAGGGCGAGAAGTGCGAGTTTCACCGCTCTTCTTTGTCCTTCCTGGGGTTCATAATCTCCTCCAACTCCGTCGCCCCTGATCCGGCCAAGGTTGCGGCGGTGAGAGATTGGCCCAAACCAACAAACCGTAGGAAACTGCAACAGTTCCTTGGCTTTGCGAATTTCTACAGGAGGTTCATTAAGGGCTACAGTCAGGTAGTTAGCTCCCTGACAGCCCTGACCTCCACTAAGGTCCCCTTCACCTGGTCGGATCGGTGCGAAGCCGCGTTTAGGGAGTTGAAGCGCCGGTTTTCGTCTGCACCAGTTCTGGTGCAGCCTGATCCTACTCACCAGTTCACAGTGGAGGTGGATGCCTCTGACTCAGGGATAGGAGCCGTGCTGTCCCAGAGCGGGGAGTCCGATAAGGTCCTCCACCCTTGTGCCTATTTTTCCCGCAGGTTGACCCCAGCTGAGAGGAATTATGACGTCGGCAATCGGGAACTCCTGGCGGTGAAGGAGGCTCTTGAAGAGTGGAGACACCTGTTGGAGGGAGCGACGGTGCCCTTCATGGTTTTCACGGACCATCGGAACCTGGAGTACATCCGGACCGCCAAGCGGTTGAACCCAAGGCAAGCCCGCTGGTCACTGTTCTTCGGGCGCTTTGACTTCCGGATTACATACCGCCCTGGGACCAAGAACCAACGATCGGATGCCCTGTCCCGGGTGCATGAAGAGGAGGCCAAGGCCAAGTTGTCAGACCCCACAGAGACCATCATCCCCGAGTCCACTGTCGTGGCTGCCCTCACCTGGGACGTGGAGAAGACCGTCCGGGAGGCCCTGACACGGAACCCGGACCCGGGGACTGGCCAGAAGAACAAACTATACGTCCCACCGGAAGCCAGAGCTGCCGTTTTGGACTTCTGCCATGGTTCCAAGCTCTCCTGTCATCCCGGGGTGCGCAGGTCCATGGCGGTAGTCCAGCAGCGCTTCTGGTGGGCGTCTATGGAGGCCGACGTCCGGGACTACGTCCAGGCCTGTACCACCTGTGCCAGGGGCAAGGCTGACCACAAGAGGACCTCAGGACTCCACCAGCCCCTACCGGTGCCTCACCGCCCCTGGTCCCACATCGGCCTGGACTTTGTCACGGGCCTCCCGCCATCCCAGGGCAACACCACCATTCTCACGATAGTGGACCGGTTCTCCAAGGCGGCCCACTTCGTGGCCCTCCCGAAGCTCCCCACGGCCCAGGAGACAGCAGACCTCCTGGTCCACCACGTCGTGCGTCTGCATGGGATACCAGCGGACATCGTCTCAGACCGTGGCCCTCAGTTCTCCTCTCAGGTCTGGAGGAGTTTCTGCAGGGAACTGGGGGCCACTGTGAGTCTCTCGTCCGGGTATCACCCGCAGACCAACGGACAGGCAGAGCGGGCCAACCAGGAGCTGGAGCAGGCCCTCCGTTGCGTTACCTCCGCGCACCCGACGGCCTGGAGCACCCATCTGGCCTGGATCGAGTACGCCCACAACAGCCAAGTGTCGTCTGCCACCGGCCTCTCCCCGTTTGAGGTGTGTTTGGGGTACCAGCCCCCATTGTTCCCACTTGTGGAGGGAGAGGTCGGTGTGCCCTCGGTCCAGGCCCACCTCAGGAGGTGCCGCTGGGTGTGGCAGACCGCCCGTTCTGCCCTGTTGAAGGCCCGGACGAGGGCCAAGGCCCATGCAGACCGCCGGCGTTCCCCGGCCCCTGCATACCAGCCCGGGCAGGAGGTGTGGTTGTCAACAAAGGACATCCCAGTTCAAGTTGACTCCCAGAAACTCAAGGACAGGTATATCGGACCGTTTCCCATCACCAAGGTCCTCAGCCCGGCCGCAGTGAAGCTGCGGCTACCAGCTTCACTGCGGATCCATCCTGTCTTTCACGTGTCTCGGATCAAGCCTTACCACACCTCACCACTCTGCACCCCTGGACCTGCACCGCCTCCTGCCCGGATCATCGACGGGGAGCCGGCATGGACCGTGCGTCGGCTCCTGGACGTCCGTCGCAAGGGTCGGGGGTTCCAGTATCTGGTGGACTGGGAGGGGTATGGCCCCGAGGAACGCTCCTGGGTGAAAAGGAGCTTCATCCTGGACCCGGCCCTCCTGGCCGACTTCTACGCCCGGCACCCGGACAAACCTGAGGGGGGGTCCTGTTGTGTGGGCCGCTGAAGAGGAGGTACTGCTGGCCCACCACCACCAGATGGCGCCCTGCTTGGAGTGCAGGCTTCAAGCACGAGAGGGCGCCGGAACCAGTGGAGTGACAGCTGTCACATCATCACCACCAGCTGTCACTCATCTACATCAACCACCATAAAAGCCGGACTGCAACTCCACCTCTCCGCTGAGAAATCATCTACCATACAGGTAATTTTCTCTGCTGAACAAAACCTTGTGTAATAGTCTGAACTTCTGTTGCAGCCGTTTTCCTGTGGTGATTGCCTTATCTGTGGGATTGGCGTTTGGTGTGATCAGCGACGGCTTCGCTTCACACCCCAACCAGATAAGTGGTTAGACAGGAGCTGCACGAGTGTGTGATTGGAGGTGGAGGTGTTCCCTCCTAACTGAACACAGACTGTGGGATTACTGAGTGTGCGTACTCACACTCATCAAACTGTTTCTGTTCTCTGCCAGCAGTACCGGGTCTGACTGCTGAAGACAGTGGCCACCTGGGGCGCAGGGCTTGGCAGCTCCGGTGTTCTTCAGATCCGTTGGTGGTGGAAGCTGTGTGGGTTCCGGCTCTTCTATCACCAGACGTCTTCTATCTTCGAGCCTGCCACACGCCACCTTGTGTATGATTGACATTCCGCACTATTGTTATTGTCTGTACTTCGTTGTGCGCTTCACAACATTAAATTGTTACTTTTTGGCTTATCCATTGTCTGTTCATTAACGCCCCCTGTTGTGGGTCCATGTCACGACACTTCCCAACACCTAATCTGGTATTGATGAAATCACCCATTTATGAGTACGGCCTTTTTGCTGAGACTCTGCATTTGTCCCCTGGTTGTCCTTTTGACCATTTGTCATTTTAAACTCTGGACTACTATATGGTTGCTTAGCTGCAACATTTCTATCAGTTGCATGTCCTGACAACTTTGTTCTGTGGTTTATTTTGTCAGACTGGCCAAAGCAGATGGTCACCCCACTGAGTCTGGTCTGCTTGAAGTTTTTTCTGATAGTCAAAACACACCTGAAGGAGTTTTTCCCTCATTACTGTCACCAATGTGCTTGCTACTAGGTTGGGTATTGTTTAAACTTGGTTTGGGTATAACACTGGTGACTACTGATTCTCTAATTTGATGCTACACACACACACACACAAAAAAAAAAAAAAAAAGAAAAAGAAAAAAAAAACCTGACTTAAATGGACAGTTGCTTCGAGTTTTATGGGTTTCTGTTTTAATTACATGCTCCATATGGATGCTTTATTGTAGTAGGGGACTGCAGATTATATCCAGACAAAATATATTATTTACAATTCATGAAACATTGTTCAAGCAACAGTTTTTTTTTTTACACATTTTAAAAATCTTTTCAAAAGTAAACTTTTGAAACAATCAAATTAAAATGCTGTATTCTAATGCTATTGTATATGTTGGACTTTGTGTGTCATGTGTACTGCATCAAGGGTTTCCAAAAGTATCTTAAGGCTAAGATGATTATGCAATTACGCTTGTGAACACCTTCAATACCCCTGGATTTTATTGTGTGGTGTTTAACAAAGTCCGCCAAATTCGCACAGCCAGCATGAATGTAGAGAACATGCACACCACTGTCGTGCTGCATTCGAACTGGGGAACATTCGAATGGCAGTTGAAGAGCAGTCATACTGCATTCGTGCTGCATTGTGATCCTGTTTGAGGAAACCTCAAAATGGATCAGGCACGCCAAATCCTGCTGTCACATCCCAATTGTGCCCCCGATGAGGAGGACACCCCCCTCCCCCTCAAGTGCACCCTGTTCGGGGTGTGCAAAGGAATTATTGTAATGTGCAAAGTCTGTGGCATGCAATCATTATGTGCACTAGATGTGAACATTTTTTTTTTTCTTTTCAGCTGACTGCCCTCATTACAGCCCTCTTAACCCCCTGCCACTAAACATTTTTTTTAATGTAGATGTAGAAGTTCTCAGCTCGTTGACAGCAGGGCTGTACAATATGGCCAAATTATCGTATCTCAATATTGTCATATAAATTGTCATGTAAATGTCACTTATATACATGCTGTCCATATTCTTGAGCCACTTAGGTGGGTAGGGAGAGTTCCCATGGGATAAAAAAGCTTTTTAACCTTCATCCCAGGTTCTCAAGACCAGGCACCTAAGTGAATCTACGCTCTCTTTTTTTTTTAAATATTTAGGTGTACCTTAGTAAACACTAGTAGAGTTCCACCTTAGATTTGGAATGTATAATAGAAGATATACTTTACTGAATTTTCATATCAATTTGATAAATGGTATGACTATGATTTGACACAACGTGCAGCAACAATGAAAATTAAACATGCTTAAACAAAACAGTAATAATACCACACTCATTTTGCACTCATCATAAGGTTAGGATACTGTGCCCTCCAAAAGTATGGAACACTTTGGAATTTCACAGTTTGTTTATGCCATTTTAAATACAAGAAATACAAAAAATAAAGAATTAAAATTTATAAAATTATATTCCTCAAACTCAAACTGAAAGCAAATCTCTTAAACTTGATAATAGCTTTAAATAAGAAAGGGCCACCAGGTGATTTCACTGATTAACTGATTCCATCTGCTCAAAGTGATATTAATCAGTGAAATCACCTGGTGGCCCTTTCTTGAACAAGTTGCCCACCCCTGATTTTGACCCCTGTTTAATTCTTCAGTTGACCCCTACCTGGCTGCCTCTTGAAAATTCAAGTGGCCAATCAGTTTTTTCAAAAGAGTTCATGTCTATGGATTATTTGTGCCAAATTTGATGCTGAAAAAGAAAAAGAAAACCTGCACCCTCTTGGCCCTTTCTGAAACAAGTTGCCCACCTCTGGTCTAAATTAAAAGATGCTCCAGTCATATAGAAAACTATATGACATTATTTGCCTGATCATAAAGATTCCAAAAAAAGGTATAGTTTGGACAATCTGTGACTGAATGTTATGGAGGTATGAGGTAAAAGCAACAACAATGGTGACAAAGGTCAGTTTCAGTTTGTACAGGGGTTAAAACTTAAAGTTGCTCCATTAATTTTGCTTCAGCTGTATTTGTGCTGAATTTGTTGCTTGTATCACCATTTGAAGGATTGTTTCAGTTATGTGCTGCACTAATAAGCCAACAGAGAATGAACCTGCTGCTGTCTGTTAGTTTAAACATGTGTATATAAGGTAACCCGCATTAAAGGAGAAATGCTGCTTTTAACAACCTGGACCTCATTTCTAGCATAAAATACGGTCGCTTACTCACCAGTATAAGTTTGATGTGATTAGAAGTTCATAGTTCAAAGGAGGTGTTCAGTTCAAATCTGAAGCAAACATTTTTCTTCTTCTACTAAGGTGGATTAGAACTTTTTGTGGTACACAGCACCAACTACTGGACAGGAGGAACCTATCAGTCAATGTGACTCACTGATTTGAAAATGCAGCTCTTTCAACCAGACGTGTGGTGCTGTAACATGTCAATTATCTGTGTCCAATCAGATTTCAGGAGAGTCCAGTGAAACCCAGGCCTCTGCTCTAGATCCACCCATGCCAGGAAGTGTCTGACATTTGAACATTTCCTGTTTCACTGTGACTGATAAATTGGCACTTCCTGTTTGAGTGTGACTTTGCCACTGAGTTCCCTCGAGATTCCATGGGATCTCGTCTGTCAATCCAGGAAGTGTTTGAAATTTGAACATTTTCTGTTTTACTGTGTATTTGAAAATTGGCATTTCCTGTTTAGGACGCCCTGTACCATGAGTCAGCTTTGCGCCGCTGCACGACGTTTTGCTCATATTATTTTATTTGAGTTACCGTGTTTGTGAAGCATTGTGTGTTACTCAAAAAAGCGAAACACACAGTTCAACTCTGAGCAAAACACAGAAGGAAGAGTGGACTTCTTCCAGAGACTGTTTGCCAGTGTGGCTGGGGATGGAGAAGTGTGAGACCTGTGGCAGTGACACACTGGGCAGAGAGAGGCAACCACCGACTGCCGCACAAATAGCCACTCCACACATAGAGTGGAGAGCAGGCAGCGGGTGAAACTGTGTTTTTTTAAACAGACAAACACACTACTTCGCTTTACATGCACAGTAAGCTATTTCAGATGATCAGCATAGACAGTTTTTCTCCTAAAATGGTTTATTTCATTCTGTGTGTCCCGTTGGAAAGAGGTAGCTATTGTGCTAATTTAATTAGCGCTTACATGGCTCATGCATGCTCTAGTCTTCTTCTCTTTTTCTGGAGATGTTACATTGCCACACACAGGCCTGGCATATGTACTACAATGTTAAACAAAGCTTCAAGGCACAGAATTTGCCTCAAACATTTTTTGTAATCGAATTATTCGAATTACTCAATCATTTCAGCCCTAATGTACAGCATTGGAGGAGAATTCTGCTGGCACTGGGGGGTTTTGTGCTGTTCTTTTTAATACTGGGCTTTCTTATTTCATTTTTTTTTCATGTTACGTGCTGCGTTGTGTGTTGATGAATGATCAATTATTAAGTGCCTATTAAATTAAACTACTATTCTGATGACTGAGTAATTGTTTGAAGTCTTTTTTAAATATCCAAATTCTCTGATTCCAGCTTCTTACATATGAGTACTTTTTAGCTTATTTTACTTGTTTATTCCTCTGTCAGTAAACTGATCATCTTTGGACTGTGGACAAAATAAGACATTTGAACTCATTTTAACTTAAGACATTTGTACTCTGGAAAACACTGATCGAAAAGTTTCACCATTTTCAGACATTTTATGGACTTAACAACTAATTAATTAATCAAGAAAAATATTGATTAATTGGACTAAGCAGTTGAAGATGAGTGTGAGTGATTAATTGGTTATGAAATTAATCATTAGTTGGAGCCCTACATGACAGTCATTTACATGGAACACACTATGTTAAAGCATGTTCCATGCCTGATCAGAACCATGGACAGCTCACCTTAATGTGTGGGTGATTCCTATAACAAGCTGCTGACTAATTGTTTGAAGTCTTTTTTAAATATCCAAATTCTCTGATTCCAGCTTCTTACATTTGAGTACTTTTTAGCTTATTTTACTTGTTTATTCCTCTGTTAGTAAACTGATCATCTTTAGACTGTGGACAAAATAAGACATCTGAACTCATTTTAACTTAAGACATTTGTACTCTGGAAAACACTGATCGAAAAGTTTCACCATTTTCAGACATTTTATGGACTTAACAACTAATTAATTAATCAAGAAAAATATTGATTAATTGGACTAAGCAGTTGAAGATGAGTGTGAGTGATTAATTGGTTATGAAATTAATCATTAGTTGTGTTCCATTGTGTTCCATGCCTGATCAGAACCATGGACAGCTCACCTTAATGTGTGGGTGATTCCTATAGCAAGCTGATGACTGAGTAATTGTTTGAAGTCTTTTTTAAATATCCAAATTCTCTGATTCCAGCTTCTTACATTTGAGTACTTTTTAGCTTATTTTACTTGTTTATTCCTCTGTCAGTAAACTGATCATCTTTGGACTGTGGACAAAATAAGACATTTGAACTCATTTTGACATTTATCATTTATATGGAACACACTATGTTAAAACATGTTCCATGCCTGATCAGAACCATGGACAGCTCACCTTAATGTGTGGGTGATTCCTATAACAAGCTGCTTTGGAAATCTATGTAAATAATATTAAGATGTGCATAAAATGCTGGGAGAAAACATTCAAATCTTTTGATCAAACTTTACTGGGAACACTGGCCCATGTCCATTTATCATCTTGCCATGATGTGATGCTTGAGCACAGTCCCACCTCCACGCCCACAAATGAAATCCACCAGATCAGTTTATCTATTAAAAAAAACAAAAACTACCACACACTGACAAGTGGTGAGTGTTTTTTGGTCCTACCTACAGTATTTCTATCTTTAGCACTAGTTTTTGTTTATGGTACGTAGTTGTTGATCTGCCATCTGTTTAATATGATAACTGTAGTATAAAGGTCACAGAGGCCTGATGTCTCAAAGATTATAGCTTTCACATCCAGGCCTCACACATATATAAAACAAAATATTTTTGAAGATTTTTGGTAACAGAAACCATCATTACAGGCATTGCCAAATACTACATGAGGTGCTTTTGTAATCAACACGACTATTCTTTCCTAAAATCATGTGACTATTGCCAGCTGAGCAACTGAAACTCAATTGCAGGAAATGAGAATGTGTGCAGAAACACTGAGGGATTCACTTTAAAATACTACGTGACTGTCCAGATGGGGCTTGAATTATAGGAGAGAACAGGGACTGTGCCAAAAACAGCAAGCATTTAGTTCTGTAATTAATACTCTGGTAGGAGGGGAAATCATGCTGAATGGATTTGAAAGGAGCCAATAACTTGTTCCCTGATCTTTCCTTCCGTCTCCATTATTTACTGTGTTTTAAGGATCATTTGCATCAAAATAATGTATTCCAAACATGTTTTTCTGGGTTGAGAAGCATTCTGAGATCAAATGACTGACACATGAGAGGCGAGACTGGTTAAAAAAAGAAAATGAGAGAGAAATTGTACCGAGGTCCACAACGAAGGATGCCGGGGATGAAAAATGATGACTTTGAGGTAAAGTAGGGAATTGATAAAAGCCAGGTTATTGCAGGGGCAAATTATTAGGTGAGAGGCTGACGGTCTTTTGAAGCTGGGGAGAAAATACCATCAAAAACAAGCAGAGTAGGTTTAAATTAATTTGACTTCAAGGTGGGTCAGGAGAGAGGAAGGGACAAGAGAGGAAGAGAGGTGATGAGGCCTGAGGCATGAATGACGCATAGAGAAGACTGCAGTGAGTGGCAAACTCATCTCTCTCACCTTACTTCAACTCCACTTATTGCAACAGCCTCCGGGGACACAAAACACAAACATTTATTTTTCCACTAATTAAGACTTTCAGCCCCCATTTGGTACACACAGATGTTAAATTAGAATGTCAAGTTATGAAGTTCCACCAGGATTTAAAATGTCAAACCTGACATTTAACACTGTGATTGAGTGCTGAGACATACACTATTCGATAATATATGATACTTCAACAAACATCAGTCAAATTATATAAAAAAATTCACGGAGTTCTTGCCAGGTGTGTGTGCGTGTGTTTATGTGTGTTTTGACTTTGCTCTTAAGCATGGTTTACACATAGACGGTTTTGTCGGCAGGTAGTACGTAGGCCGAAGTTCGCGGGAGTTCCGGCTGTTTTCGCGGTGGAAAGGGCGGAGCATTTTGCCCGTGTTTTGACCACCGTACTAGCCGCAAATACACAGATAAAATGCCGCTAAATCCGCCGAATAAAGCGGCGTTTTGACGCCATAGCATCAGCACACGTCAGGCAACAGGGGTTAATACCCAGTTCTATCCTTTACAATCGCAGGTTAAGACGCGCGTGAGAATGGCGGTGTTCTGCTGCCGCCGATAACGCCCTGTGTACCGCTGGATTTATCCAGGCAAATCCTGCGATACTCCAGGAACTTTTGCATATAGGCACCGCCCCCAGAGTATAATAGGCTGAAGCAGCAGGAATACATGCCTCTGTCACTGCAGGGGGAGGGAGATCATACTCAGTCTTTTCTTCTCCTTTTCCCCTCCTCAACGTGGTGCTCCATCTCCACCACAAGGCTACCCTCTGCTTCTGAACCAGACCTCTTGGTAAGTCCTTGCAGCTGCCAATTTTCTTTTAGGAGGCATACTGGAGCTTCTCTGCAAAAATATCTGGAGCTGGCCGCGAGTGAGAGGCCGGCATGCAGCGCGCAAGCGTTTCTATATTGACCGCCGCCTATCGGCCGTTTGGAACCCCGTTAACCGGGAGGTGGCGTTTAGAACGGCGTACTGTCCGCTAGCGCCGCCGTTTTGTCTGCCTCTGTCGCCGGGTAAAACGCCCTTGAGGACGCCGATGTGGGCTCTATCGCCGTTTTACACGCCGTTGATTAGGGATACAACGCCGGCCACCAATTACGGCGGTGTAAACTGCGGCACTACAGGAAGGGGCAGGATGAAACAGCGATTAAAACGTATCAAACGCCGTTGTTTGCGCTGTCTCCGTCGTCACACGAATTCTCCGGGAGCGCTCCCAGAATTATTCGACATGTTGAATAATTTTTTCGACGATTCCCGGTAAAGCCGGAACTAAGCCACGCTCCCTAGTGCCGGCGTTAACAATGGCGTGTGATTCTTAAGTCGGCCAAAAACTCTTCTGGGACGCTTCCGGGAGCTCTTACCGTCTATGTGTAAATGGGGCTTTATTCTTCTTCTTTCGGCTGGTGCCAATAGAGGTTACCACAAAAATTCATCCAGAAGATCACCCTGTCCTCTGTAACCTCCTCTGTCACACCAACCATCTGCATGTCCTCCTTCAGCACATTCATAAACCTCCTCTTTGGGCTCCCTCTTCTCCTTCTAACTTGTGGGTCCATCCTCAGCATACTTCTCCCTATATAACCTGGTTGCATCCTCTGCACATGTGCAAACCATCTCAATCTCACCTCACTGACCTTGTCTCCAAACTGTCCTACTTGTGCTATCCTTCTGTCCTACCTGTGCTATCCCTCTGATGAGTTCATTTCTAGTCCTGTCCATCTTCAGCTCTGCCACCTCCACCTCCCATCATTGTTTTATTGCTGCAGCTTGTAAGGCTTTGTTCAGACTGCCAATTCTATCTAGATTTATTGCATGACTGATTCAAATCTGATTTCTGGCTGACTGTCCACATTATACAGTACACAACAAGACATGAGAACCAATTTGTGTGTCCCATTGCATTACACATTTAACTCTTATCCACATCCGTTGCTATAGTAATTCAGTCTCATATGAAAACAGTCACAAGACTGCTGTCGGTATCACTC
Source organism: Thalassophryne amazonica (assembly GCF_902500255.1). Taxonomy (NCBI): domain Eukaryota; kingdom Metazoa; phylum Chordata; class Actinopteri; order Batrachoidiformes; family Batrachoididae; genus Thalassophryne; species Thalassophryne amazonica. The sequence continues at coordinate 83,878,680 of NC_047106.1, forward strand.
TGCAATTGACACTGAAACTCACACAGAGCTTGTGATGGATCTGGAATATAATCTCATTTTCTATATTTGTGCCACTTTCATGTGAGGGCTGCACACATGTGCACAAATGATTGTACCCAAATTTGCATCGAAAACACGGTCACAGCGAGAAGACACAGTCTGGAATCGTGTGGAATAAAACATTAATAATGTGGAAACATTGAGCTACAATTCTGAAATGCTGCCCGGTGTACACACAAATGTGTGACATGCATGTCTGACATGATGCAATACAGACACACACATACACTCGTGATCATATTTTCAGTGTTTTGCTAGTTTGGGCTTTTCTGTGTGTATGTGTTTGTTTGTCACACAGCTGTAAGGCTGTCAGGGGAGGAGGAGAATCACCAGGGTTGGGAGGGTTACTTTAAAAATGTATTCCGATACAGTTACTAGTTACCTGTTGAAAAATGTAATCAGTAATGTAATCCAAGTACCATAATATTAAAGTAATGTAATTTGATTACTTTCAATTACTTCTGGATTACTCCAATATCAAATATGCTAATACAGACAAAAGAAACTAAAAAATAGTCTTGACTACATAGTACAGTTTATTAAGCAAAAATAAAACTGTTTCTTTTACATGGCATGCTCTGTTTTACTTCACATTATGAATTAAGAGCACCCACAATATTGTTTTAAACACACCCAGTGTTCACCTGCTAAATTTTCAACAAAAAATGCCAAACAAATGGAGGATAATGAAAACTCAGGCGTGTGCGGATGAATTTGTAATTAAAAGTGGCTTGCAGAACAGTATACAAAACAAAAAAAAATTCTGCTACTTGTTCAGTAAACATAAAATTATCTTACTTTAGTCTTTCACAAAGCATAATGAAAACCATTAAGTAAATACTGTCAGTAAGGAGGCGCGATCGCCATTTTAATTCCGGGAAAGTTAGTGATTTGCGTGCATAGAAGTGCAAGAAACAGGTGGAATATGCCGGAAAGCTGCGCATGTTGGCAAAGCCACAAACGGAGGAACAAGGGAGACAATATTTCCTTCCATAAGTAAGTGGTTTTGGTTCTTCTTGTCACTTTGTCCATGATATTTGGATGATAAACAACTGTATGTTTCCTGCCATACCTGTGTCGCCCGATGACACGGACCATTAACTCTTCACTTATGTCTAGTTGATATTTTCCACTGCTAGACCAATGTCTAGTTAAAATACTTGTCGTTAGTGATTAAAATTGTTCGACGAGACTGGGGATTTTTTTAAATTTGCACCTTAAAATAATGAGATTATAATGACCCACGCTGTGCCGCTCACAGTCACACCCACACATAGAGATGTGTACCCACACCACTGACTTCATGAATGAAACTCGGTCAATAAAGGATAATTGTGTAAAAATATAATATGTATGTAAATGTATTGTAATGGTTTTAGGAGCTGCATTGAACAGCAGCTGCAGCAGGACGCCTCAGCTCAGCAGCTTGAACAGCGCAGATCCATGTAACTTTCAACACTAATATTTGGGAATGTGTGTGTGTCAGAGTAAGTTTAATACTTTCCTGACATAATTTAATGTAATTTAATTTTAATGGCTCAATATCCAGGTCAAAATGGCATTTCGTAACACGTATTTGGCGAGCATTTTTCTGAGTGTGTCCAGTCGCGGATCTCCATTGAAAATGCATTAACATCCGGGTACTTCATCAATATTTTGCCCGGTTAGGAGACGTCATGTCGCTGTTCACGAAGGGACGTTTTTGTTTCAAAGAAAAAATATATTATATACAGATAACAGGGTTCTAGCTAGGATAAAATTTTAGCGTAGTGGTAATGTCGAGGGAGCGAAGCTACCGGGGGGGTGGGGGGGCAGCTTTTGAGAATTGAAGCTAAAAATTGGCCATTCTAGGGGTACCAAAAGGGGAAAAGCCAGGTACGACAGCCAAAGTTCCTTCATCATGTCCAGAAGCCTGGGGAAGTTTGTTGAGTGGGCAATCTCATTCTGGGTTACCAGTACAGTACCCTCAGTGAGGCAGTCGGAGTCCGTGGATATTTTTAAGTCAAGACTTAAAACCTATTTTTATTCTCTTTCTTATGAGTAGTTTTTATTTTGTTATGTTTTATTCTTTTACTTCTGTTTTTAATTAGGTATTTGATTTTTTTATTTTTATTTAAATTTTTTATGTTGAACTGTTCTGTGTGAGGCACCTTGAGACGGCTTTTGTTGTAATTTGGCGCTTTATAAGCTGATTAAATTGAAATTGAACAACATTTTATTGAGTCTTAAAGTAAATAAATATGAAATTGGTTACTGGATCCTTAAACTCTGGACATAATAAACTCTACATGGTGGATCCTTGATCTCTGGACATAAACAGAAATAAAATCTGCTAGTTTTTGTCAAAAGCATTTCCTTTCAGACATTATTATTGGCATGAATGTATTTCCATACCTCTGAGATGAGCTGTTGCAGATGTGCTGCAGGTCAGATTTATAAAGAATGCAACACGTCTCATTTTGGGAGGAAAAAATGTTTTAGTCGATTGTAGTTTATTGTCTGTATTGCAACGTTTGTAAGAGGTGTCATTTTATTTAAAGCAGCGATTCATTTTGAAGTTATTAATTCTGAGCGGACTCTGTCTCAGAGAGACAGAGTCAGAGAGCCGTGCAGCATTTGAAGCTGTGACAAAACGGAGGCCGATTCTCGTTTCTCGACAAGACCAGAGTCCCAGTTATTGGCTTTAATCCACACAAAAGTGACTCATGATATTTTAATGGCTTTCAGAGGGGTTAAGAATTGGACTTACCGCTTCTGAAGAGCAGCGAATCAAAGATCCACGAGCCACTGAATCAAAGCATTGCTTCGATTCACGCTTCAAACTGGAGTCGCGCTGCAGAAACGGTTGATTACAGACGCTGCACTGAAAATCATAACGGTCCAAAATAAGCGTAACGGTCCAAAATTATAGCATAACGGGCCATAACACAAGTTTGCGCTAGCTAGAACCCTGGATAATATCATAAAATGCATTAAAATTGTAATCCTGCGAAGTAATCCCCATTTTTACTAAATATACCTGTAATTTGAATACGCCTTTTTTTCTGTAACTGTAGCGGAATACAGTTACCTTTTTTTGTATCCTAATTACATAATGCCATTACATGTATTCCGTTACTCCCCAAGCCTGAGAATCACATAGCTCTGAGTGAAGCTCACAAAGGGTGCTTTATGTGGAGTGGAAAGTCACAAACTTAAAAAATACAAACAGAATCCGATCTGAGTGTCCAGACCAAAATGGATTCAAAAAAATGGAATTCAAATTGCATGCCAAACAACCATGAATGAAGCTTGAAATGGATTTGGAAAAAAATTAACTCTTGCGTGTTCAGACAAGCAACACAATATCAGAATATCAGATTCAAATCAGATATGCACATAACTTGGATTTTTATTGACAGTCTGAACAAGTTCCAAGCTGTTATTCATTCATTCTCTACCATGCGTGCACACTATTCTTCCCACTCACCACGCTGTCCATTACTTTTACTTTTAGTTAACTCCAAGCATTTAAACATCTGCAAACATCATAGACCATGGAGACTCCTTGCATATATCCTGCACCGCCCACACATACTTCTCTGCCACTCCAGAATTTTTCATACACTACCACTGTTCTTGTCTTGGTACCCTGTCATAAGCTTTCTCTAAATCCACAAATACATAATGCAACTCGTTCTCTCCTTATCTATACTTCTCCATCAGCATCATCTCATACATTGCATCTGTAAAGGTCTTTTCGGCATGAAACCATAGTCCAGGAATGTAGTACCAGGAGGTTTAATACATTTCAGACAACAGGTACTGGTGGCACTGTGGAAGTGCTGCCACCATCTTGAACTGTTGCTGTTAGCATCAGCAGTCTGGACACTCTAATTTACCATACTGTGGATCATTAATGGGATTTATTTTCATCACAAGCAGAATGCTGAAGAGATGACAGATGGCTGTCGTGAATGGTGGGATCATTGGCACTAATACAGTAATGGCAGAAACGACTTTCAGCTTTTCAAATGAGTGATTTTCTTCTTGTTGGTGCCTGAGAAACACACCTAGTTTAAACACAGAGGGACTTCTTTAAAGATGTTGCGGTTATTCACAAGCAATTACCACTATAAGGAATGAAAGTATTTCCAGTCACCTTCTTCCAAAATGTCTTAGGTGGAAAACACTTTTGTGAGGATGACTCCGGGAGAAAGAAAGCCAACAGGTAAGATTAAAAACTTCATTTACTCTGTGTGCTGCCAACAGGTCTGTTTCAAATGATGCACACTTCATTTTTGCTAATTAAAAAAAAAATGAAAGGGGTGTGCAGCCAGTACATTCTGAGTGCCGGTCCCAAGCCCGGATAAATGAGGAGGGTTGCGTCAGGAAGGGCATCCGCCGTAAAACAAGCCAACCAAACTATGCAGACTCAGAATCGAATTCCCATACCGGATCGGTCGCGGCCCGGGTTAACAACGTCCGCCACCGGTGCTATTGCCCAACAGGGTGCCGGTGGAGATTGGGCTACTGCTGGGCGAAGACAACGAAGAAGAGGAGGAAAACGTTGCCACGAACAGCGGGAGAAGAAGAAAACTAGAAGGGTGGAAATGAGAGTGGGGACTTTGAATGTTGGTAGTATGACTGGTAAAGGGAGAGAGCTGGCTGATATGATGGAGAGGAGAAAGGTAGACATATTGTGTGTGCAAGAGACCAAGTGGAAGGGAAGTAAGAGCAGGAGCATCGGTGGTGGGTACAAGTTGTTGTACCATGGTGAGGACAGGAAGAGAAATGGTGTTGGGGTCATTTTAAAGGAAGAGTATGGTAAAAGTGTGTTGGAGGTTAAGCTAGTGTCTGACAGGGTGATGAGTGTGAAGTTGGAAATTGAAGGGGTGATGATGAATATCATCAGTGCATATGCCCCACAGGTTGGTTGTGAGATGAAGGAGAAAGAATATTTCTGGAGTGTGTTAGATGAGGTGGTGGAGAGTGTGCCCAAGCATGAAAGAGTGGTGATAGGAGCAGACTTCAATGGGCATGTTGGTGAAGGGAACAGAGGTGATGAGGAAGTAATGGGTAGATATGGTATCAAGGATAGGAATGGGGAAGGACAGATGGTAGTTGATTTTGCAAAAAGGATGGAAATGGCTGTGGTGAATACCTACTTTAAGAAAAGGGAGGAGCACAGGGTGACATATAAGAGTGGAGGAAGGTGCACACAGGTGGACTACATTCTTTATAGGAGATGCAAGCTAAAAGAAATCACAGACTGTAAGGTGGTAGCAGGAGAGAGTGTCACTAGACAGCATAGGATGGTTGTTTGTAGGATGACTTTAGAGGTAAAGAAGAAGAAGAGAGTGAGAGCTCAACAAAGGATCAGATGGTGGAAGCTGAAGGAGGAAGACTGTGTGAAATTTAGCGAGCAGGTGAGAGAAGCACTGGTTGGAGGGGAAGCAATTTTGGACAACTGGAAAAGTACTGCAGATGTGGTGAGGGAGACAGCTAGGACAGTACTGGGTATGACATCTGGACAGTGGAAGGAAGACAAGGAGACTTGGTGGTGGAATGAAGAGGTCCAGGAAAGCATAAGGAGAAAGAGGTTGGCGAAAAAGTTTTGGGATAGTCGGAGAGATGAAGAAAGTAGACAGGAGTACAAGGAGATGCGGCGTAAGGCGAAAAGAGAAGTGGCAAAAGCAAAGGAAAAGGCATATTGCGAGCTGTACAAGAAGTTGAATAGTAAGGAAGGAGAAAAGGACTTGTACCGATTGGCCAGACACAGGGACAGAGCTGGAAAGGATGTGCAGCAGGTAAGGGTGGTAAAAGATGCACATGGTAATGTGCTGACAAGTGAGGAGTGTGTGCTGAGAAGGTGGAGGGAATATTTTGCAGAGTTGATGAATAAAGAAAATGAGCGAGAGAAAAGGCTGGATGATGTGGTGAGAGTAAATCAGGAAGTACAAGAGATTAGCAAGGAAGAAGTGAGGGCTGCTATGAAGAGGATGAAGAGTGGAAAGGCAGTCGGTCCAGATGACATTCCAGTGGAGGCATGGAAATGTCTAGGAGAGATGGCAGTCGAGTTTCTAACCAGATTGTTTAATAAAATCTTGGAAAGTGAGACCATGCCTGAGGAGTGGAGACGAAGTGTGCTGGTTCCTATTTTCAAGAACAAGGGTGATGTGCAGAGCTGCAGTAACTACAGAGGCATAAAGCTGATCAGCCACAGCATGAAGTTATGGGAAAGAGTAGTAGAAGCTAGGCTTAGAAAACAGGTGAAGATCTGTGAGCAGCAATATGGTTTCATGCCAAGAAAGAGCACTACAGATGCAATGTTTGCTCTGATAATACTGTTGGAAAAGTACAGAGAAGGACAGAAAGAGTTACATTGTGTGTTTGTGGACTTAGAAAACGCTTATGATAGGGTGCCAAGAGAAGAGTTGTGGTATTGTATGAGGAAGTCTGGAGTGGCAGAGAAGTATGTTAGGGTAGTGCAGGACATGTACAAAAATAGTGTGACAGCGGTGAGATGCGCAGTCGGAATGACAGACTCATTCAAGGTGGAGGTGGGATTACACCAAGGATCAGCTCTGAGTCCTTTCTTGTTTGCAGTGGTGATGGACAGGTTGACGGATGAGATCAGACAGGAGTCCCCATGGACTATGATGTTTGCAGATGACATTGTGATCTGTAGTGAGAGTAGAGAGCAAGTTGAGTCTAGTCTGGAGAAGTGGAGATATGCTTTGGAGAGAAGGGGAATGAAAGTCAGTAGAAGCAAGACTGAGTACATGTGTGTGAATGAGAGGGAGCCCAGTGGAACAGTGCAGTTACAAGGAGTAGAAGTGGTGAAAGTAGATGAGTTTAAATATTTGGTGTCAACTGTTCAAAGTAATGGAGAGTGTGGTAGAGAGGTGAAGAAGAGAGTGCACGCAGGATGGAGTGGGTGGAGAAAGGTGGCAGGAGTGATTTGTGACCGAAGAATATCAGCAAGGGTGAAGGGGAAAGTTTACAAAACAGTAGTGAGGCCAGCTATGTTGTATGGTTTAGAGACAGTGGCACTAACAAAAAGACAGGAGGCAGAGCTGGAGGTGGCAGAGCTGAAGATGTTGAGATTCTCTTTGGGAGTGACAAGAATGGAAAAGATTAGGAATGAACATATCAGAGGGACAGCTCAGGTGGGACGGTTTGGAGACAAAGTCAGAGAGGCGAGATTGAGATGGTTTCGACATGTGCAGAGGAGGGACCCAGTGTATATAGAGAGAAGGATGCTGAGGATGGAGCCACCAGGCAGGAGGAGAAGAGGGAGACCAAAGAGGAGGTTCATGGATGTGCTGAGAGAGGACATGCAGGTGGCTGGTGTGACAGAGGAAGATACAGAGGACAGAGTGAGATGGAAACGACTGATCTGCTGTGGCGACCCCTAACGGGAACAGCCGAAAGACAAAGAAGAAGAAGAAGAAGAAAAAAAAAATGAAAATACAGAATCTAACAACAATTCTTCCTGTTCGGTGGTTGGGGATTTTTTTAGAATGGAAACTGAGACTAACAGCATGGGGCTCAGACAGAAATATAAGGGTAGAACCACACTTAAATTAGAACGGAGTCATGGAGGAACCTGTTGCTATGGGGCATAGTATTGAGCTTCAGCTCTTGGTACTACATTATGTTTGCCACAATGCTATTCACAGATCTTCACTTCCTTTTCTAAGCTGAGTTTTCACTATGCTTTCCCGTAACTTCATGCTTTGGCTGATCAACTTTAAGCCTCTGTTGTTACCGCAGCTCCACACATCACCATTGTTAAATTGTTGTAGAAATCAGAAGCAGTACACTTCTTATCCACTCCACAAACATCTAATGAGTTTGTTGATTATGTATTTGTATTTTAATTTGAATCAATTATGTAATTGTTTTCAATGCATATGTGCTATTTACTAAATGTGTTGGATGTGCTGTTTGTACAGCAGACCACTCTGCCCAAGACAAACTTCTCCCTAGGGAGATAAATAAAGACACTTTGACTACTAAGATTTTATTAAACAATCTGGTTCAAATCTCAACTGCAATCTCTGCTAAACACTTCCACCCCTCCATTGGTACATCATCTGGACCAAATGTCTTCCAGTCTTCAACCTCTTCATGGCTGTCGTCACTTCATCTTTGCTCATCCGTTGCACTTCCTAATTTACTGTCTCCACATCACCCAGTCTTCTCTCTCACTTTCTTCATTCATCAGGTCCTCAAAATACTTCATCTTCTTAACACACTCTCCTTGCTTGTCAGCATATTTCCATCTGCATCCAGTTTTCCAGTTGGCCTTAATCAGTTCATCTCCACACAGTGCCTGTCTGACCTCCTAGCTGAATTTCACGACAGGCCTCTTCTTCAGCCTTTTTCAGCCTCCACCATCTGATCCTTAGTTGAGCTCGCATTCTCTTCCTTTTCTTTACCTCAAAGTCACCCTCAAATCACAACCTGATGCTGTTTAGTTGCACTCTTCCCTGCAACCACCTTTCGGTCTCCGATTTCTTTTAGGTTGCATCTCCTACATATAATGTAGTCCACCTAAGTGCACCTTCTGTCACTTTTACAAACCTGTGCTCCTCCTTCTTCTTAAATTAAGAATTAATTATAGCCATTTCCATCCATTTTGCAAAAGCTACCACATCTTCCCTTCCACATTCCCCTCCTTGGTACCATTACTTCCCCATCACCTCTGCTCCCTTCACCAACATGCCCATTGAAATCTGCTCTAATCACCACTTTTATTTTGGGGTGCACTGGCTACCACCTCACAAAACTCACTTCAGAAATTTTCTTTCTCCTTCATTTCACAATCTACCTTATACAACGGTGACATTCATCATTACCCATTCGGCTTCCAACTTCACAGTTATCACCCTGTCAGACCTTAGCTTAACCTCCATTCTTAACCCTCTGGGGTACCGAAGGGTACATGACGCTCACTAGCGAGTGCTATTTGGTCTGCGGCAAGATGGCGCCGTTGTATGTGGCCTGCCGTCGGCACTCGCTTCTTTTAGTGTCGTTTTTATTGTTTTTACACTTTGTTGCATGGAATGTGTCACCGCTCCTGGTGTATGATCGCCAGACTCTTATCAGCGTTCGGGCTTCGCTGGAGAATTTGGAGAAGGAGGCAAAAGCACAATATCTGTCTCATATTATTTCGAGCAGCTGTCATCGTCCCAGTGTGTTATTTCAGACTATAAACTCAGTTGTAAATCCACACACCTCTGTTTTGTTGGACGCTACAACCACAACCTGTGAGGAGTTTCTTGTTTTTTATTGATAAGGTTTCATCAGTCAGACAGAACGCTGATCAGAGCTGTAATGTTGAGTTGTCTGCTCCTCGTGCACATTCTGCTGTGCTCGAACAGTTTGAGCCCATTTCTTTTGCATCTCTCGCTGATGTTGTAAAACACATAAAATCTACAAGTTGTCCTTTTGATGTTGTTCCAGCTAAGGTGCTGAAGGAGGTTTTTAATACTGTTGGGGCGGGTCTCCTAACTTTTATCAATGCTTGTCTTAGATCAGGGTCTGTTCCGGCTGCTTTTAAACATGCTGTGGTTCGACCTCTTCTTAAAAAACCTCACCTGGACTCATCAGTTTTATCCAATTTTAGACCTGTGTCTCATCTGCCATTTCTATCTAAGGTTTTAGAAAAGGTTGTCTTTTTACAGTTACAATCATTTTTAGAAGACAATCTCATCCTTGAAAAATTCCAGTCTGGGTTTAGATCACGACACAGCACTGAGTCAGCACTTTTAAAAGTTCATAATGACATCACTTTGTTGGTGGATGCAGGGAATCCTGCTGTAGTGGTTCTGCTGGACCTCACAGCAGCCTTTGATACTGTGGATCACACAGTACTTGTTTCCCGGTTGGAACATTTTATTGGCATTCATGGTACTGCACTTAAGTGGTTTAGATCATATTTGACTGAAAGGAGCTTTTCTGTCATGACTGGGGACCTTTCCTCATCAACTGCTCCTCTGTGCTGTGGAGTGCCGCAAGGATCTGTCCTTGGGCCGATTCTATTTTCTTTGTACATTCTGCCATTGGGGTCAATTATAACCCAGCACAACCTGTCCTTTCATTGTTATGCAGATGATCTGCAAATCTATCTGCCTGTGAGGACTAATGGGAGTGATGCTTTGTCATCATTATTTAATTGTATTTGTGATGTAAAGCAGTGGCTGTCCCAAAACTTCCTTTACCTGAATGATGATAAAACTGAGATCATGGTGTTTGAGCGCAATGGCATACCAAATGTGGTAACACCAAATTTTGGTGCTTTGGCTAACTATGTAAAACCAGCTGTCAAGAATTTGGGAGTGATATTTGACAGCTGTTTGAGGTTCGATCAACAGATAAATTCTGTTGTCAAAGCTAGTTTTTTCCAACTTCGCCTTTTGGCTAAAATAAAGCACTTTCTCAGTAGACGTGTTCTTGAGACGGCCATTCATGCTTTCATCAGCTCCAGACTTGATTATTGTAATGCACTTTATTCGGGCATTAATCAGTCGTCTCTTGCACGTCTCCAGTTGGTGCAGAATGCTGCTGCTCGTCTTTTGACAAACACTTTTAGACGTGAGCATATTACGCCCATCCTGTACTCACTCCACTGGCTTCCAGTTCGTTTTAGAATTGATTTTAAAATTTTAATGTTTGTTTTTAAAGCTATTTACGGCCTTGCACCTCCCTACTTGTCTGAAATTTTAACTTTGCGCACCTACAGTAGGACATTAAGGGCATCTGGCCAGCTTTACTTAGATGTTCCAAGGTCAAGATATAAACGCTGGGGTGATCATGCTTTCGCGGTAGCTGGCCCCAGACTGTGGAATGAGCTACCTCTTGAGTTACGTACTATTCCTGACCTAGCACTTTTTAAATCTAAGTTAAAGACTTATTTATTTAAACTAGCGTTTAACACTTAGTGGGGAGGTCACATGTTCTGTTATTTTTATGTTCTTTTTTTATGTGTTGTTTTAAAATTTTATTTTATATGTGTTTTATTTTTGTAAATTTGTGTTTTTAATGTTAAGCACTTTGGACACCAGTCGGTGCTGTAAAGCGCTTTATAAATAAATGTTGATTGATTGACTGATTGATTGATTGATTTTTGGACAGTTCACTCGCCTGGCATAAATGTTTTATTATTGCTGTTAACAGCATCCCACAAGTTTTATGTGTCTTTTTTTTTTCAGGACAACCTGTGCTTTCAGAATATACAGTGAGGAAAATACGTATTTGAACACCCTGCAGTTTTGCAAGTTCTCCCACTTAGAAATCATGGAGGGGTCTGAAATTTTCAACTTAGGTGCATGTCCACTGTGAGAGACATAATCTAAAAATTGATGATTTTTTAAATAATTTATTTGTATGTTACTGCTGCAAATAAGTATTTGAACACCTACCAACCAGCAAGAATTCTGGCTCACACAGACCTGTTAATTTTTCTTTAAGAAGCCCTCTTATTCTGCACTCTTTACCTGTATTAATTGCACCTGTTTGAACTTGTTACCTGTATAAAAGACACCTGTTCACACACTCAATCAATCACACTTCAAGCTGTCCACCATAGCCAAGACCAAAGAGCTGTCTAAGGACACCAGGGACAAAACTGTAGACCTGCACAAGGCTGGGATGGACTACAGGACAACAGGCAAGCAGCTTGGTAGAAGACAACAACTGTTAGGATCATAACTGTTAGGATGTCCATGCAAGATCTCACTTTGTGGGGTAAGGATGATTCTGAGAAAGCTCAGAACTACACAGGAGGACCTAGTCAATGACCTGAAGAGAGGTGGGACCACAGTCACAAAGATTACATTAGTAACACATGATGCTGTCATGGTTTAAAATCCTGCAGGGCAGCAAGGTCCCCCTGCTCAAGCCAGCACATGTCCAGGCCCATTTGAAGTTCACCAGTGACCATCTGGATGATCCAGAGGAGGCATGGGAGAAGGTCATGTGGTCAGATGAGACCAGAATAGAGTGTTTTGGAATTTATTATGCATTTTTATGTTTTTTTATGCATTTCCAAACTGTAAAAAGCAGGGCACAGATAAAGGTATGCCCAAGGGTCCTCAGCAATAGCTTCTAATGTCCCTAATGGCATTATTTTATGAGATATAGGTTGGAAACATTGCATTTTTAAAATGGTAACACCTGATTGTGCACTTACCGTACTGGAAACGTCTGACCTCTGTAATGGCAGACAAAGGCTACTGTACCAAATATTATCATTGATTTTCACAGGTGTTCAAATACTTATTTGCAGCAGTAACATACAAAAAAATTATTAAAAAAATCATACATTGTGATTTCCGGATTTTTTTTTTTTTTTGATTTTGTCTCTCACAGTGGACATGCAATCAAAGATGAAAATTTCAGACCATTCCATGATTTCTAAGTGGGAGAACTTGCAAAATCGCAGTGTGTTCAAATACTTATTTTCCTCACTGTATATGTGTTTGTTGTGTTTTATAAGTGTAATAAAGGTTTACAATCAAAAATAGGTAAGGAAAAAATAAAGCAAAAAATAATTTTCCACACACATTTATTCAAAACACACAGCAAACTATAATAAACAACTGTTTTGACACTTTATAAAGGTAATTTGAGGTCTTGTGTGAAAGACTGAACAACAAAAAGGTTCAAACAATAAACACAAATGCACATTTTTAACAATATATACAAAATGGCCTATGCATTTTGTTGTCCATTGATATGGTAAACAGTGCTTTATGCAGAGAAAGCAACAGAGTTATCCAGTAACATTCACATGCAAACTAGTGGAGCAATCCTGATAGTTACACACTGTTTGTTTGAGCACGTGAGATTGTCATCAGAGGCTCTTCGTGTGCTCCTGCTTTCACTGATCACTGTGCATAATGGCTCAGGGCACACTGAGTATGTACTAATAGTATGTACTCATTGGAGTGCAAGCAGTCCAACAACTATGTGAGGCAAAAACACAATCGCAAACCGGAGGTGGCAATAAACAGAAATTAAACACACGAACGCACTAGTACGGAGCAAACAGAGCAAAATGACAGTAGGAAAAAGCAGGGGCAATTAACATACGAGGGGATATCAAAAGGTTTTGAGCCTCAAACAGAAAAAGCAAGATATTTGGATTTATAATGTTTTATTTTTCAACATAGACCCCTTCCAACTCCTTACACTTGTTCCATCTATTTTGCCAGTCACTGATACCCGATTGGTACAACTCAACATCTTGGTCCCCTAACCAGCCCTCCGCTGCAGCATCAGCTCATTGTCATCGTCAAACCTCTGCTCAATTCAAAGGTATTTTTTCAGCCTGGGAAAGAGGTGGAAGTCACTAGGGGCTAGGTCTGGAGAATAAGGTGGGTGATGAAGAAGTTCATAGCCACACTCGCGCACAGCATCCACAGCAATCCGGCTGGTGTGGACTGGTGCGTTGTCCTGGTCAAGCACAATGCCATGACTGACATTGAAGGGTAGCTCTCTTCCACACAGTATTATGGCTCAACAATTGAAGTGAGCAATATGATCCTACATATAATAAGTAGCTAAGGCATTGATGTAGATCAGGTGTGATGCATTGTAATATCTGACTGGTAAAAATGTGCGAGGCTCAAAACGTTTTGACATCCCCTCGTACTCACTACCAACCACTGCAGAACAACCCAGGACAACCGTGCAATAACAGATTGTCAAACCTGTGGCCAAGCAGTCAGCAAGGACCAAAGTCCAAGTCCAAAGGTCGGTCTCGGAGCCAAAGGCAAGGTTTTGAGGTTGGCTGCGTGGCTGTCTGAGTTCCCTTGCAGCGTCTGGAGGGCGACCATGCAGCCGCCGGGAGTCCTGGGCGGCTCGATTCCACTGTGTCATCTGGATGGCAGCCGTGTGGTCGGCAAGAGTCCACAGCTGAGTCAAGAGCGCAGCTGTACGTTCCACTGGAGTTCACGCCTGACTCAAGAGGGTGGCTGGATGGCCGACAGACATTCCCTTCAGAAGCAGAAGGATGGCCGGAAGGTACACAGGGGTCTTCAACAGAATCCAAAGGATGGCCAGCTGACCCACGGGTGTCTACGACGGAGTCAGGACAGTGGCTGAACGGCCCACAGGGGTCCATCAATGAGTCCACAGGATGGCCAGATAGCCCACAGGACCTCCGAGCAGAGCCAGAAGGACAGCCGGATGCCCCACAGGGGTCCATGACAGAGTCAGTATGGTGGCAGAATGGCCCACAGGGGTCCATGACAGAGTCCAAAGGATGGCTGGATGGCCCACAGGAACTCCCAGCAGAGCCATGAGGATGGCTGCATGATCCACGATGGTCCATGACTGAGTCAGGAGGATGGCCATATTGCTCCACAAAAGTCAACAGCTGCAAAAGGAGCACAGCCATTTGGCCCATAGGAATCTAAGCCGGCCCTGACAGCAGCGATGGCTGGAGGATGGCAGCCCCATTTGAAGCCGGTCTGCTGTTTTCTCAGCTAGACACAGGCCAGCATGTGTTCCTCTTCTGGGGAGTACCGCCCATGATGCAGGTGATGTTGGTTGAGGGCAGTGGTTGAAGAGGACTACGGGGTTCAGGCATCTGTGATAATGCTGACTAGGGCGGAGGAGAGTGGCACGCTGGCTGCAGCGGAGAAGAGTAGAATGGCTGAGAAGAGTGGAGCACCGGCTGGAATTCAGGTGTGTGGAATGCTAAATCCGAATCGGAGGGCAGAGAATAGGTGTTTATATTCGATAATTGTGGGATAATAATTGTGATCGTAGTGTAACATCCAAAATGAGCATCATATCACACATCCATTGTAAGTCCACCTCCTGTGTCAGAGGATGTATCTGTACTATCATGTTAACATGGCTGTTAGACCCCATCCAGATGGCCGCACTACACGTCACAGCATCACGAAGATGTGCTGACTCGTGACACATGGTGTATTCGGCGTGATTGTGCAATGTTCACGTCTAGTGCACATAATGATTATGTGCCACAGACTTTGCACATTACAATATTTCCTTTGTGCACTGCAAACAAGATGCACAGGGGGGTCCAGCTCATCGACCGCACAATCAGGATGGGCTAGCAGGATCTGACATGCCTGATCCATTTTGAGGTTTTCTCCAATGCAATCAGAATGCTCCAAACACAGCATGAATGCGGTACGACTACCCTTTGAATATTCCCCAGTTTGAATGCAGCATGACAGTGGTGTGCATGTTCTCTACATTTATGCTGGCTGTGTGAATTTGGCAAATTTTGTTAACTGCCACACGAATGCTGTAGGAGGAATCTGAATGCAGCTCAAATTGGATGAATGTTGTTCGAATGTCTATTTGTATGGCATTCTTGCTCATTTGTGCTCTCATGTGACGGGGAGGAAGGCTGAGACTTTCGACCAGGATTCGATGTGCTCAAACAATTCGTACAGCCCCTCGAACGCAGTCAGAATGGTCCAAAACGCGTACAAAGTTCTGTAAGTATGCCATACCACATTCATACGGTAGTCAAAAGGTGGTACGATTGCAACTCGACCCCCATTTGAATGTTTTCTAACACGAGTGTAACACGAATGTAGAGTGCATGTGGTCTGGCGGCATGAGTGTGCCTACTGCTGTAAGAATGGTGCATGAGGCATTCGAGTGCAGCATAAATTTGCACGACTGTTGTTCGAATCCTCATTCGTACGGCATTTGGGCTCATTTATACTCTAGTGTGATGGGGGTATGAAGAAGGTGATGCAGTTGCTGAGGGAAAAGTTCTCTTTCTGCTGCTCCCATTAGGGCTTGCCAGAGCCGATCACCTGTTTCCATAGCATGCTGTCTTCTGCTTCTTCTGCTTAGTTTCTTTAACATTGACATATGATTTTAATCTGTTGGCCATAGGTGTATGTGCTCCAACTTTTGCTCCTCTAATTCAGACTCTTGTTTTTAATACACAGTTTTGGTTGATATCAGTTAAAAAAATCCCATGCACTTGCACACATACTGTGCCTGGATTAAACCTGACAATGCAGGTACTAGGTACATCCACTTAGCATGTCTTTTGTGACTGGATTCAAATTGCAGCGGTGTTAGGTGAAGTTATTACAATTGAATCCATAAATCTGTGTTAAATTGAATTAAAACCAGAGATCTCTTTGGAGATTAAATGAAATGAATTTTTATCTTTCGGGGTTGATGTTTTTGAAAGACAAGTGCACATTTTGCCCAGAAACATCACAGAGGTCTTCACTTTCCTTATGATGTGAGTTGAGTGGCTGTGCTGATGCTGTGAGGAAAACGTTCTGAATCCTGTTTTCAGGAAGAGTGCCTTGACGACCCTGCAGAAGCTGGAGCTTAGACGTAAAGAAGAAACCAATTTACTATAACAAACAACTTGGTATGTTTTACACATGGCAAATAGCCTCTTCAGTGTTTACTCATGATGAATTTATGCTTGTTTATGCTTTAATGACAGAAACCCTTGCAGTGCTTGAATTCATCAAATCATCATTTTTGTTTATTTAGAACAGACTCATCACATCATATTTAATTGCTTAAATGTCAGTCAATGTCAATTTCAATCCCTTTTGCAACATCATCCAAAAACATATAGTATGTTAGAAGATAATGGTCTTCATGCATCCAATTTGGCCTGAACTCATAAATTTGGATGTAACCGGAGATGATACCAAACTTTTTTCCAATGAGATCTCATTTTATTACATCAGGCATCGGGGTATTTGGGGTGTGGTCTCAGTATCCTCATATCACTCTTGAGAGGGCTCATCGTATATTCAGTTTTTATATATATATATATTCAGGTTGTGACATTAAAAAAGTAATTATATACATCTTATATGCATGTTCAAGCAGAAAGACCTCAATACATTGCATTTTAGCAATTTGCTCTCTTATAAAGCACTACAGTATGACAAGCTTGAATTCGTAATGGGTGTAGTGGATTGTATTATACGTTGCATGTGAGAGGCAAATAAAGAAAAATGCTTAAAATGCTCGGGAGCTAAGAGGGTCCTAGTTGGGGAAGTCTGGGAAGCAAAGCCTCCAAGAAGCTGAAGAGTTTTAGCCATGCAAATACTCCCCAGAATAATTTTCTGCACTGAATTTGCAAGCAGAGATAGGGAGAATGGAGGCAGCTGGTCAACCAGCTCTTTACAAGCTGGACAAAATCTGTCTTTATATGCTAGCAACTTCTGTGTCATGTGAGAGGGTCTTCTCCAAAACTGGAGAGGAAAAGACTCAAGCCTAACACAGCTGAAATTATTTTGTTTTTTAAATAAAAACCTTTGAAGCCACCAAATCCTGTTCATTTTGTACAGCTATGGTCATAATACGAGGTCTGTTAGAAAAGTATCCGACCTTTTATTTTTTGCAAAAACCATATGGATTTGAATCACGTGTGATTGCATCAGCCAAGCTTGAACCTTCGTGTGCATGTGTGAGTTTTTTCACGCCTGTCGGTTGCGTCATTCGGCTGTGAGCAGGCTTTGTGTGAGAAGTGGTCCACCCGGATTTTTATTGCAAATAAATGTCTGAACAATTTGGAGCTTTGCTGCATCAAATTTTTCCAGAAACTGTGAGAGACCTCCAGGTGGACACCATTCGGAAAATTCAGATGGCTTTCAGGGACGATTTTATGGGGATTACACAGATTAAGGAGTGCTTCAGCCGGCTTAAAGACCGCCCACAGCGTCTGAGAGCGCGCCGTGCTCCGAGCACCGATCGACAGGCTGAAACAACCAGATCATTTCCAACGTGAAGGCTTTGTTGATCCGGGACGTCGTTTGACTTACACAAAAATGGCAGAAGACGTGGACATCAAGACTTTTTTGGAACATTCCACTGTTACAGGAGTTTTTTTCATGGAAAGAGAAGCAGAGGGATGCGCCACCGTGCCTCTCATGGCGCGGGACAAAAGCACCTCCGTGTTGGTCTCACAGGACAGCTTTCAGATGGCTTTCCTCCGCTCCTCTTTCCATGACAAAAACTCCTGTAACAGTGAAATGTGCCGTTCATTTCCACACTGGACGTTGTGTTGATCCGGGACGTCGTCTGACTTCCACAGGAATTGCGGAAGATGTGGACATCTGCACTTTTTCGGCACATTGAGACAGACATGCGGAGGAATTCCGCGCGTCGTGGTGGAGCCGCACGGCGCAAAGCAACACCGTGATGAAGCCTCACAGGACATGTTCTGGCATGTCCAGCTCATGCACAATTTCTCGGATAGTCACACGACTGAAAAGCCACCGAAAGCCGTCTGAAAGCCATCTAAAAGCTGTCCTGTGAGACCAACACAGAGGTGGTTTTGTCCCGCTCCATGAGCGGCATGGTGGCGCATCCTTCCGCTTCTCTTTCCATGAAAAAAACTCCTGTAACAGTGGAATGTGCCGAAAAAGTCTTGATGTCCACGTCTTCTGCCATTTTTGTGTAAGTCAGACGCTATCCCGGATCAACAAAGCCTTCACGTTGGAAATGATCTGGTTGTTTCAGCCTGTCGATCGGCGCTCGGAGCGCGGCATGCTCTCAGACGCTGTGGGCGGTCTTTAAACCGGCTGGAGCACTCCTTAATCTGTGTAATCCCCATAAAATTGTCCCTGAAAGCCATCTGAATTTTCCGAATGGTGTCCACCTGGAGGTCTCTCACAGTTTCTGGAAAAATTTGATGCAGCAAAGCTCCAAATCGTTCAGACATTTATTTGCAATAAAAATCCGATGAGAGGGGGGGACCACTGCTCACACAAAGCCTGCTCACAGGCGAATGACGCAACCGACAGGCGTGAAAAAACTCACGCATGCGCATGAAGGTTCAAGCTTGGCTGATGCAATCACACATGATTCAAATCCATATGGTTTTTGCAAAAAATAAAAAGGTCGGATTCTTTTCTAACAGACCTCGTAGTCCCTACTTGCACAAGCATTTCACAATATATATACAGTTGTATGCAGAAGTTTGTGCACCCCTGATATTTCCATGATTTTTTTTTATAAATCATTGGTTGTTTGGATCAGCAATTTCAGTTAAATATATCATATAGCAGACAAACAGTGATATTTGGGAAGTGAAATGAAGTTTATAGGATTTACAGAAGGTGTGCAATATTTTGGACCATTCTTCTTTACAAAACATCTCTCGTTCAGTCAGGTTTGTTAGTTTCTGAGCATGGACAGCCCACTTAAAAATCACACCACAGATTTTCAATAATATTCAGGTCTGGGGACTGAGATGGTCATTCCAGAATGTTGTACTTGTTCCTCTGCATGAATGCTTTAGTAGTTTTTGAGCAGTGTTTAGGGTCGTTGTCTTGTTGAAAGATCCAGCCCCAGCGCAACTTCAACTTTGTCACTGATTCATGAACATTGTTCTCAAGAATCTGCTGATACTGACTGGAATACATGTGACCCTCAACTTTAACAAGATTCCCATTACCTGCACTGGCCACACAGCCACACAGCATGATGGAACCACCTCCAAATTTTACTGTAGGTAGCAAGTGTTTTTCTTGGAATGCTGTGTTCTTTTTCAGCCATGCGTACCGCCCCTTGTTATGTCCAAATAACTCAATTTTAGTTTCATCAGTCCAATGCACCTTATTCCAAAATGAAGCTGGCTTGGCCAAATGTGCTTTAGCATACCTCAAGCGACTCTGTTTGTGAAGTGTACGCACAAAAGGCTTCCTCTGCATTACAGCATCATACAGCATCTCCCTGTGCAATGTGCACTGTGTAGTTGAACAATGCACAGAGACACTATTTGCAGCAAGATCATGTTGTAGGTCTTTGGAGCAGGTCTGTGGGTTGACTATGACTGTTCTCACCATCCTTCTCTTCAGCTTATCTGAGATTTTTCTTGGCCTGCCACTTCAGGCCTTAACTAGTACTATGCCTACAGTCTTCCATTTCCTCACTATGTTCCTCACAGTGGAAACTGACAGTTGAAATCTCAGAGATAGCTTTTAGTATCCTTCCCCTAAACCATGATTTTGAACAATCTTTGTTTTCAGGTCATTTGAGTGTTGTTTAGAGGCACCCATGTTGCCACTCATCAGAAGAGATGCAAAGAGGTGAAACATTTGCAAATGGCCACCTTAAATACCCTTTCTCATGATTGGATTCACCTATGTAAGAAGGTAAAGGGCTTACCAAACCAATTTTGTGTTCCAATAATTAGTGCTAAATGTAGTCAAATTCAATAAAATGACAAGGGTGCCCAAATTCATGCACCTGCCCAATTTTGTTTAAATAATTACTGGACACTTTCTGTAAAAACTAGAAACTTCATTTCACTATCTGTGTTCATCTGCTACACTATAGGATATATTTAATTAAAATTTGTGATGCAGACAACCAAGGATTTATAAAGGAAAATCATGAAAATTATCAGGAGTGCCCAAACCTTTGCATACAACTGTAACATACAGCAGAGGTCTCAAACTCATTCCAGAAAGGACCGAGAGGTTGCAAGATTTCTTTGCAGCCACCTACTCCACCAGGTGTTTTCACTGGTTATCATCACTTTGAGCAGATGGAATCAGTTAATCAGTGAAATCACCTGGTGGAGTGAGTGGTTGCAAAAAAAGCCTGCACCCTCTCGACCCTTTCTGGAATGAGTTTGAGACCTCTGACATACAGTATTTTATGATGGCACAACCACATTAAAACACAAGCATATTATTTATGTCTATAAACAGAAATATAGTAAAGATTTGAAGATGCACATAGAACCTTTATTATTTAACATACATAACAGTGCCTGACTATTTTATTGTTCTATGCAAGTGCTATGTTAAAGACTGGCCAGCAGATGTTGCCACATTTAATTGTATCAAATGCTTCAAAACACTGAACCATTTCAACACAATTGCTTCATATTGATTCAGTGGTTCAAAACGCTTCAGTTTCTCTGTCACTAATAATTAGCAATAAAATGCATCAGCGACCAGTAATTATTATTGCATGTGCACAGATAGACTTACTATCATGAATACTTGCTAACCGGGATGTTAAATGACATGTCACATATACTTTAAACACTAAGCTACTGATTATAGAAGCAGAGCAACTTGCCTGGATCTCAAACAAAGTCCAGTCTGACGGCGACAGTCTGACGGCTGCTTCTCTGTCAATGTTCCTGACACCTAGATCACCAGTTTGGTTACTTTCTATAGTCTTTCCACAGATTTTGACTCGTTTTGTTTAGCTTGACATGATTACAAAGCAAGGTTCTGTTTTTTATTGGGTTTTTTTTTTTAGTTTGACCACTTTACAGCAATTCACGCCCATTTACAGTAGCACTGTATAAACATATGACTGTTGTAAATTGATTTTTTATGACATCTAATGTGCGCTTTCAAAACAGACTGATCAATATCGCACGCAAAACACTGTGGATTGGACATGATTCGGAAAGGCAAACACCTGTCTAAAAACAAGGTCCCACAGTTGACAGTGCATGTCAGAGCACAAACCAAGCATGAAGTTAAAGGAATTGTCTGTAGACCTCCAAGACAGGACTGTCTCAAGGCACAAATCTGGGGAAGGGTACAGAAACATTTCTGCTGTTTTGAAGGTCTCAATGAGCACAGTGGCCTCCAACATCCATAAATGGAAGAAGCTCGGATCCACCAGGACTCTTCCTAGAGCTGGCTGCCCATCTAAACTGAGGGATTGGGGGAGAAGGGCCTTAGTGAGGGAGGAGTCCAACAACCAGATGGTCACTCTGTCAGAGCTCCAGCATTCCTCTGTGGAAAGAGGAGAACCTTCCAGAAGGATGCTCTCTGCAGCAATACACCAATCGGACCTATACGGTAGAGTGGCCAGACAGAAGCCACTCCTTAGCAAGGTTGGGTAGGATTACTTTGAAAGAATACATGTGGATTACATGTATGTATGTACATACAATTGGATTACTTGTAATCTGATTACTTTTGGATTACATTTCAAAGTAATCCTACCCACAAATGGCAGCCCACCTGGAGTTTGCCAAAAGGCACCTGAAGGACTCTCAGAGCACAAGACCCAAAATTCTCTGGTCTGATGAGACAAAGATTGAACTCTTTGATGTGAATGCCAGGCATCATGTTTGGAGGAAACCAGGTACCATCCCTACAGTGAAGCATGGTGGTGGCAGCATCATGCTGTGGGGATGTTTTTCAGCAGCAAGAACTGAGAGACTATCAGGATTGAGAGTAAGATGACTGACTAGTCATGATTGAGAGTAAGATGAATGCACAATGTACAGAGACATCCTGGATGAAAACTTGTTCCAGAGCACTCTTGACCTCAGACTGGGGTGATGGTTCATCTTTCAACACGAAAATGACCATCAGCACACAGTCATGATATTGAAGGAGTGGCTTCAGGACAACTCTGTGAATGTCCTTGAGTGGCCCAGCCAGAGTCCAAACCTGTCCAAACCAAAGTCTGACTGAACATCTGAAAATGGCTGTGCACCGACGCTCACCATCAAACCTGATGGAGCTTGAGAGGTGCTCCAAAGACGAATGGGCAAAACTGCCCAAAGATAGGTGTGCCAGGCTTGTGGCATCATATTCAAGAAGACTTGAGGCTGTAATTGATGCCAAAGTTGCATTAACAAAGTATTGAGCAAAGGGTGTGAATACTTACTTATACGTGATTTCTTAGTTTTTTTAATTTTTAATACATTAGCAAAAAAAAAAAAAAAAAAAAAATCATGTTATTATGGTATGTTGCGAATAGAATTTTTTGGGGGGGGGAATTTTCTCCATTTTGGAATAAGGCTGTAACATAGCAAAATATGTAATAAGTGAAGCCCTGGGGTTGGTGCTCGCACGCGAGCGCCTGGTAGTCGGGCCTTAGCCCACGGGGCCCGGCAGGGCTCAGCCCGAAAGAGCAACGTGGGCCCGCCCTGGCTGCTGGGACATGGAACGTCACCTCACTGGGGGGGGATGGAACCTGATCTTGTGCAGGAGGTTGAGAGATACCGACAAGAGACAGACGGGCTCACCTCCACGCACAGCTTGGGCTCTGGTACCCAACTCCTGGAGAGGGGCTGGATGCTCCACTTTTCTGGCATTGCCCACGGGGAGAGGCGGAGAGCTGGGGTAGCATTGCTCATTGCTCCCCAGCTCATTCGCCATGTGTTGGAGTTCACCCCGGTGAATGAGAGAGTCGCGTCCCTTCGGGTCAGGGACAGGTCTCTAACTGTTGTCTCGGCCTACGGGCCGAGAGGCAGTGCAGAGTACCCGACCTTCTTGGAGTCCCTGGGAGGGGTACTAGATAGTGCTCTGACTGGGGACTCCATTGTTTTCCTGGGGGATTTCAACACCCACGTGGGTGGCGACAGTGAGACCTGGAGGGGGGTAATCAGGAAGCACGGCCTCCCTGATCTGAACCCGAGTGGTGTTCAGTTGTTGGACTTCTGTGCTAGTTACAGTTTGTCCATCACGAACACCATGTTTGAGCACAAGCGTGTCTATAAGTGCACGTGGCACCAGGACACCCTGAGCCGGAGGTCAATGATCAACTTTGTAGTTGTATCATCTGACCTTCGGCTACGTGTCTCGGACACTCAGGTGAAGAAAGGGGCTGAGCTGTCGACCGATCACTGCCTGGTGGTGAGTTGGATCCGCTGGGAGGGGAGGAAGCCAGTCAGACCTGGCAGGCCCAAACGTATCGTGAGGGTCTGCTGGGAACGACTGGCGGAACCCTGTGTCAGCAAGGTCTTCAACTCCCACCTCCGAGAGAGCTTCTCCCAGATCCCGGGGGAGATTGGAGACATGGAGTCAGAGTGGACCATGTTCTCCACCTCCATTGTCGATGGGGCCGCTCATAGCTGTTGTTGCAAGGTCTCTGGTGCCTGTCGCGGCGGCAATCCCCGAACCCGGTGGTGGACGCCGGAAGTAAGGGATGCCGTCAATCTGAAGAAAGAGTCCTACTTGTCTTTGTCGGTAAGTGGCACCCCGGAGGCAACTGACAGGTAATGGCAGGCCAAGTGTGCTGCAGCCCATGCGGTCGCAGAGGCAAAAACTAGAGTATGGGAGGAGTTCGGGAAGGCCATGGAGGAGGACTATCAGTCGGCCTCGAAGAAATTCTGGCAAACCATCCGGCTCCTCAGGAGGTGGAAGCACCTCTCCACCGGCACTGTTTACGGTGGGGGTGGGGAGCTATTGACCCTGACTGGAGGATGTTGTTGGGCGTTGGAAGGAATACTTCAAGGATCTCCTCAATCCCATCCTCACATCGTCCGAAGAGGAAGCAGAAACTGGGGACTCAGAGGCGGACTCATCCATCACCCAGGCCAAAGTCACTGAGGTGGTCAGAGAGCTCCTCGGTGGCAAGGCTCCTGGGGTGGATGAAATCCATCCTGAGTACCTTAAGTCTCTGGATGTTGTGAGACTGTCTTGGTTGGCAAGCTCTGGAACATCGCGTAGCGGTCGGGGACAGTGCCTCTGGATTGGCACACCGGGGTGCTGGTCCTTCTGTTTAAGAAGGGGGACTGGAGGGTGTGTTCCAACTACAGGGGGACTCACACTGCTCAGCCTCCCCGGTAAGGTCTATTCCAGAGTACTAGAGAGGCGAATTTGACCGATAGTCGAACCTCGGATTCAGGAGGAGCAGTGTGGTTTTCGTCCTGGTCGCGGCACACTGGACCAGCTCTACACCCTCCATCGGGTAGCCGAGGGTTCATGGGAGTTCACCCAACGAGCCCACATGTGCTTTGTGGATCTCTGCTGTTTGTGGACGATGTGGTTGTGTTGGCTTTGTCAAATTAGGACTTTCAGCGTGCACTGGGGTGGTTTGCAGCCGAGTGTGAAGCGTCCGGGATGAAAATCAGCACCTCCAAATCCGAGGCCATGGTTCTCGGCCAGAAAAACGTGCAGTGGAGGAGTTTAAGTATCTCGGGGTCTTGTTCAAAAGTGAGGAACGGATGGAGCGTGAGATTGACAGACAGATCGGTGCAGCGTCAGCAGTGATGCGGTTGCTGTATCGGACCGTGTGGTGAAGCAATCGATCTACGTTCCGACCCTCACCTATGTTCATGAGATTTGGCTCATGACTGAAAGAATAAGATCACGAGTACAAGCGGCTAAGATGATTTTCCTTCGCAGGGTGGCTGGGCGCTCCCTTAGAGATAGGGTGAGGAGCAACAACAAAGAGGGAAGCTGATATTCTCAAATTGGTAGTCTGCAACAGACAAATGCTGGGTGTGTGTAATTTTTATCAAAGTAACCGCAGTAGATCATTTTTGTCATGCTGATACATGTTGAGTCTGTTTTTTTTAATGCTGTAAATACAAGAAGAATATGTCCTGCTGATGTAGGAATATAATCAAAAATTTTTACACTGAAAATGTTTAGAGGTATGTCTCATTTTTAAAATTACCCCGCCCAACCCCATGTTTTCATGGAACTTTCTGAATGGAACAAAAATACTCACACACCTACTCACAAGTATCCTTTCAACATCTGTGAGAAGTACTGAATCTGAGATACACACACAGACACACAGACTGTGTGTCTGTGTGAGTACAGGTGAAAGTGAGGGAGTGAGAATGTAGTGATCCTTGGCATGATGCACTGAAAAGAATCTGATAATGAAAATGTGGTGTGCTACCTGATGAAGAACAAAGGAAGAGAAGAGCTAAATTGTCCTGACACACACACACACACACACACACACACACACACACACACACACACACACACACACACACACACACACACACACACACACACACACACACACACAGACACACCATGTACGCTCATACAAAACACATCTGCCAACATTAGCTCAATGGGACCAGAAAGCGCTGCTACAGAGAGAATGATAGAGATGTGATTAATTATGTTTTGTGAAATTGCTGAAGGCTAAGAATCAAGCAGATGCTGTATTATATGTTATGTTGCATTACGTACACAACACATTTTAGCGAACTCTTACAGAAACACATTTTTCATGTCAACTGAATTATGCATCATTGTTTCAGTATTGCATAATGACAAATATACGACTACAACTTCTCCACAAACATTAGCTCATTGTCACAGCACAAAATCGTTTGACTCTCATTCTGCAACGGCTAAAAAGAATTCTGTTTTTTTTTTCTTCAGACATCAAGATATATGTGAAGCCTTCCATCTGATGTAGTTTGAGACACTGAGGATGCTATTTACAATCAAGCAAAAAGGGAAACTTGTGGAATTCTACTTTGAGAGCAAATTGATCGTGCAAACCCGACGACAATATTTTACCTTCAGCCAACAAAGAAGCAGCGTAGATGTTTGGCTATGTGCAGGAGAAGGATGACCCGTGACAAGGAAAATTAAGTTTATGTTCTTTTACTGAAGAACGACAGGTGTACAGTTCTGTGGACGCTTTAACTCCGGGGCAGATGACTTCTTGAGCCACACCAGAGCCAGCGAGAGACAAACGTACAACCAAACAGAACTGCCTTCAATCTTTTAACCAAAAAACAAAAAACAAAAACGTAGTTTCGGTAGTACATAGTTCTGGTAGTAAGTTACCATAACACACAAATTAACTGACATAACTGAACTTCTAACACAACTGATATACAACATCGGGTAAAAAACAAAACAGTAAGTGTATTAGTACGACAAGATCAATGTCATTTTACAGTTAGAAAAGCTCCAGACAGAAAGACAATATGGAGGACTGTAAAGAAATTTCAAACTGATAGAACTGTTCACAATGTTAACAAAGGGAGATCTGGATGAACCAGAGTAGCGGTGCACATATTGAGTACATCTTGTGAATGCTAAAACTCTTACAAACTGAGGTGAAATTAGAAATGAACGCCAGAGATAAAATTTCCTGAGATATGCTTCAAAATGACATATGACAGATATCAGTAGCCAAAAGTGTACATATTTTCTATGGCTTTATTTTTGTGGCACTTTTTTTGGACACCTTGTATTTTGTGGCTGAATCTGAATAGAAAGACTGAAAGACATCTGGTCTTTTGATGAAAATGATAATTACATCTGACTATTCATTTGCCCCAGTTAACTGCTTTTATTATTTTGACTTGTTAAAATAATGAAACAGAGAAAGGTGTGATTCAACACTGGCATTTGGAGGTTCTGGGCCAAGGCCAGTGGAGTAAGATGTGTCTCCGGGGGCTCCTTGCCTAGCTTTTTTTTTCAAGTATTTCAGAGTGGTTCTATCAGCGTTGTGTGAGCATATTTTGAAGGTATACATTTATTTGAGTTTTCGAAAGCGTCAATATGCCTCCAAAATCCAGCAATGCTAACGGTTCGACTGCAGTGCAGCTCGGAACATGGCTTCTGCAGACTTTAAAGCCGACTTACTCGGAGCTCTCCGTGAGGAGATGGCAGGTATTTTCAAGTCCAAGCTACAGATGGCTCTGACCCAGAATCTGTTTCAAATAAATTCAGAATTGCAAAGTGTGAAGACGGAGCTCAGTGCTAACCTAGCAGCTACTAACACCGCTGTGGGTGAGCTACGGGGGACTGTGACTGAGATGGAGGGAGTGCTATCAACCTGCACAGATGACATGGTTTCACTTAAGAGTAAAGTGTAAAGTCTTTCTGGCAAAGTTCGGGACCTGGAAAACAAATGTGACGACTTAGAAGCCAGATCCCGTCATAACAACGTCCGGATAATTGGGCTATCTAAGTAAGTAAGTAAGTAAACTTTATTTATATAGCGCTTTTCACAGACAGGGGTCACAAAGCGCTTTACAAGGTAAAACAATAAAAATATACAGTAAAACACTCAGTACTAAAAGATTATTGGCCATGAAAAGCCTGTTTAAAAAGTAGAGTCTTTATTTGCTTTTTGAACATCTCAACAGAGTCCAGGGATCGCAGGGACAGACTGACCTGCGCAGGCCTGTCACCACGGCTTTTATCTCCACTCTACTCAAGATGGCCTCGGTCTGGATAAAGAGCCAGTTGTGGACCGTGCTCATCAATCCCTGAACCCAAAACCCAATCTCGGGGAGCAACTGCGTTACATGACCGATTGCAAAACAATTTCATGTTACACAATAAATATATTTTAGCAAAAGAAATGATTTGCTTGTGTTGAATGTGTGTGTGTGTGTGTGTGTGTGTGTGTGTGTGTGTGTGTGTGTGTGTGTGTGTGTGTGTGTGGACTCCCTGCGTTTATGCCGGTGTCTTGTGGTTTGTGTCCTGTCCCCTGTCCATCCCGATGGTTTATCAGTTTTCTGTCGTCGTTGTCTCCTGCCAGTGTCATTTCTGTTTGTTCTCTCCCTTGTCACTGTCTGTCATCCTTGTGTGTCTTTCATGGTGTCTGTATGGTCTGTATGTTCCCCTGTTCCGAGTCCTTCATGCCTTAGTGTTCCTGGTCCTTGAGTTCTAGCATTGTGTTGTATTACTTTTCATGTTTTATTTTCCCCTGGTTTGCACTGTGTTCACTGAGTTCCATGTTTATTCTGTATTTATGTTCCTGGCTTTAGTTTTCAGTTAATGTTTAGTTCTTTCTGTAGTGTTATTATCTTAGTTTCTCTTTTCCTGTGTTAGTTCATGTTAGTTTTGCCTCTCTTGCACTCTTACATGTTGGTTCCACGTTGGTATTTGTATTTTGCATTTGGATTTATATTTTGGTTTTGTTACTTCATCTGTTATATTTTGTTATGCTTTATTTTCTATTTACCCTTGAGTTCGGTTTTAGTTTTCAGTCACCTTATGTTCATTTAGTTCTCACGTGTATTTGTTCTTCCTCCTTCCCCTGAGTTGATACACCTGTTTCTCATTAGTTCGTTTTTGTATTTAAGCACTCACCTGTCCCTTTTGAGTTGCCTGCAGATTCAGTGTGGTCACTGCTGTGTAGGTTGTGTGAGTATTTTGTGATTGCCCATTACTGCCTGTTTTTTCCATGTTGTTCCAGTTGTGTGTTCTCATTCCATGTTACTCGCTAATATGACAACCAACACCATGGTGAACAGTATTAGTTCTTTTTATTCTTGTCAACATGCAGAACCTACCTGCATGTTAAGTGTGATTCCTTACTAAAAGACACATGGATTCTCAGGCCATGAGAAACAAAATTCTATGGTCTGATGAGACAATGATTGAACTGTTTACCATGAATGTCAAGCGCTATGTCTGAAGGAAACCTAGGCACCATGCCTACAGTGAAGCATAGTGTTGGCAGCATCATGCTGTGGGGATGTTTGTCAGTGGCAGGAACTGAGAGACTAGTCAGGATGGAGGGAAAGATGAAGGCAGCAATGTACAGAGACATCCTGGATGAAAACCTGCTCCAGAGCACTCTAGACCTCAGACTGGGTAACGGTTCATCTTTCAGCAGGACAATGACCCTAAACACACTGCCAAGATATCAAAGGAGTGGCTTCAGGACAACTCTGTGAATATACTTGAGTGACCAAGCCAGAGCCCAGACCTGACTCATCACATTATATCAGCCAATATGTCAAGATCAATCCCTTTTACAGCATCAAGCAATATATAGGTGATCACAGAGCAGTTTCTATCATGCCAGCCATATAAGGTTGATAAAAAGCCATTTGTGTCAGGATTTGGTATATGCTTGTGTTTGATTTTAATTATTTTATGTGTATGTGTTCTGTGGGTGTTTATTCTCTTGTTGGTCTCTCTTCTGCTTGGGCTTTCTCTGTCCCTATCTCTCTTGTCTGTCTCTTGGTGCTTGGTGGTGGACGTGTCACTCTGTCTGGCCACACCCTTGTTCTAGTGCTTTCCACACACCTATTCCTAATCTGTAGCTCATCACTTGTGTGTACATAAGCTCCACTGTTGCACTCTCGCCAGATTGATCTGCCTTGTGCCTTCTCTCCAGCTCTGTTCTCGTGTTTTGTCATCCTGCCAGTCTCATCATGTTTTTGGAACACCTGCCTGTTTGTTTGACCACGCCCTTGTCTGATGATTTTTGTACTGTTGCTTCTCCTGGACTGCCTTACGGTGTACCGACCCCAGCAAAGTTCTTTATTAAATGTTTTACTCAACAGAGCTGTGTTTTCGAGTTGTGCAGTTGTGTCCAGCCATTTCTGTCCACCATGCTTGATAGATCAATCTGGCCAACTATGGACACAGCCGACTCCGACCCTTTCCAGTGCCGCGTTGCAGGAAGACCAGCTCACTGCTCTGAGCACAGGATTCAGTGAACCTGCAAAACACCAAGAATCCTTCATGTCTTCTGTGAGCACGCAAATGGGGCAACTACTGTCTAAACTTGATCATCGGGCCAGCTTAAGGATAACTACCAATGACACCAGCACTCTACTTTCGGAGTCTTCAGCAACCGGGTTCTCACCGGGTTCCATCTCTAAACCAGTGTTTTGTAACCAGCTTTCTCATCCAGAACGCTTCTCCAGTGAGACAGGAGATGTGAAACCTTTTATCACCAAGTGTGAGTTACATTTTGAACTTATGTCAACAATGATTCCATCCGAGAAGGCAAAGATAGCATTCATAATAACTCACCTGACAGGTCAGGCTGCGGCGTGGGCAACAGCGGAATGGAGTCTCCCACTTGTTCCTCTCTCCAGGCTTTCACCACAGAACTCCAGCAGGTGTTCCAGCATACGTCCCTGGGACGTGAAGCAGCTCGCTCACTGATGAGGCTTAAGCAGGGCAACCGCTGGGTGGCCAATTACACCGTAGACATCTGCATCCTGGCGGCGAAGAGTGAATGGAACCCCGCAGTGCTCCATGACATGTTCTTTCAGGGGTAATCCAGAACCATCCACTACCTCATAGGTGTCAAACTGATTCCAGAAAGGGCCAAGAGGGTGCAGGTTTTCTTTGTAACCACCAACTCCATGAACTCTTCCCATCTGCTCAAAGTGATGTTCATCAGTGAAATCACCTGGTGGAGTTGGTGGTTATAAAGAAAGCCTGCACCCTCTTGGCCCTTTCTGGAATCAGTTTGACACCTATGCACTACCAGCTCATCGCCATCAACCTTCCAGAGAATCTCGATGAACTCATCGCCTTAGCTGTCTGGACCGATTGGCGGTTGAAGGATCGTCCTCACTGAGAAAATCCTCCATCGACCTTCTCGTCAACCTCACATCCAATAAGCACACCCTCGGTCAGCCGTGCCATCTCCGACTCGACTTCTCGCAGGCCTGAATAACTGATGCAGCTGGGAAGAGCGCATCTCTCAACGGAGGAACGTCAGTGGCACGGGGATGCAGGACTGTGTTTTTACTGTGGTCAAGCTGGTCACATGATCTCTGTTTGTCCGGTCAGGGGTGCACCCGTGTGGTCCAGATCAAGTTTGCGGGTGAGTCAAAGCTCTATTTCGTCCTCTTCAACGTTATCTCGGCTGAATTAATTTCTGATCACTGGTCCGTGTCGGTGCCAGTATTCATTGATTCAGGTTCAGACACTAATTTGTTGTTGTCCTCTCTTGCCAGGTCCCTCCACCTTAAGGTGTATCACAGTTCGCGCCCTTTGGTGGTGGGAGTTGTGGACGGCCGCAAATTAGGCAAAATAACCCACCGAACACAGTCAGTACGCTTGATCATTGCAGATGACTCACCCGGCCATTTTAGGGCACCCCTGCTTACAACGCCATGTACCTAACCTTGATTGGTCAAAAGGTCAAATTAATTCTTGTGGTCCAGCCTGTGTTAAAAACTGCTAAACTAAAGTCGGCATCTAACCTAGACCTCACTGTGCCAAAATAAAACAAAGAATATACTTTGCAAAACTTCAAATGCTTGGACCAAACTGCAAAAGAAATTGTTGAATGTAAGCTCAAGCTTGTGTTAAAAGAAAAGATCTGATCTACATACATCCATTAATGCATTTTCTATACCCATGTACTCCAATCAAGGGTCACGGGGGGCTGAAGCCTATTCTGGTACACCCTGAACAAGACACCAGCCTATCGCAGGGAGATCCACATACATGTAATTCCAAACAATTTTGAAATTATCTTTCAAAGATAGTACCTACTATTACAAGTGTTCCATATAAAACATCAGGAAACAGCTGGATCTGGCTTAGAACAGGAATCACATTATATAAGACATAAATATGGCTGAAGTCAGTACGTTTAAAAAAAGACATCCTAAGAAAAGGTGCTTTAAAGCGTGCTCTTTTTCTATTTTCCCATGCTATAGTCACAGCAGTTATCACACATTAAATAATTAATAATATAAATCACTCATTATCGTCTTTCAAAGAGATTCTGTTGTGTGGGCCGCCAGAAGAGGAGGTACTGCTGGCCCACCACCAGAGGGCGCCCTGCCTGAAGTGCGGGCTTCAGGCACGAGAGGGCGCTGCCGCCACGGACACAACCGGGAGTGACAGCTGTCACACATCAACTCATGACAGCTGTCACCCATCATTTCATCACTCCATAAAAGCCGGATGTCATCTCCACCTCGCTGCCGAGATATCATCTACCTGTGAAGGTAATATTCTCTGCTGTATCTGAACTTAACACAGACTTTATAGTCTGAACTTCTTTGCAGCCGTTTTCCTGTGGGTGTTGCCTTATCTGTGGGATTGGCGTTTTGGTGTGATCAGCGACGGCTTCGCTTCACACCCCAACCAGATAAGTGGTTAACAGGAGCTGCACGCGTGTGTGATTAGAGGTGGAGGTGACTTTCCACCTTCTGACTGTTTTTGTTACTGGGTGTGCACACACCCACATCTCACTGTTTGTGCTCCTTGCCAGCAGTACCAGATCCGACAGTCGGGGACGGTGATCACCTGGGAATTCGGGATTTGGCGGCTCCAGTATTCACCAGGTTCGGTGGCGGCGGAAATCATGTGGTTCCAGCTCTTCTCAGGACAGACGTCTTCTATCCTCGAGCCTGCCCACACGTCACCTTTGTGTATTGACTGTTATCAGATTCTGAGATTGTCTGTATATTCGTTGTGCACATTCACAACATTAAATTGTTACCTTTTGGCTCATCTATTGACCGTTCATTTGCGCCCCCTGTTGTGGGTCCGTGTCACTACACTTTCACCAACAGATTCCATAGCATTTTTAATAGCATTTTGTAGTACTGTGCACGATTATATTTATGCAAAAAAAAAACAAAACAAAAAAAAAAACAGATGTGTCAATGCATACAGGGCAGAATGGATTGGACATGTATCCCTAATGGGAAGTATTAATTTTCAATAAATCATCTAACATGACATACCCAGTGACAGCTGACTTCATTTTGCAATTAATTTTTCAGGAGAAAATCACTTTCACACACCCAGACTTCTTCAGAGCTAATATCCCCAAGAATGGAAAACAATGTTCTGTTTACCAAAGACATTTATTAAACTGTAATAGCCACAAGCAACGTACGTGCTTGTGCATATGCAGACCCTGTGCTGAGTGCAGCTTTGAATGTTTTGCAGCATTTGTTACCAAACAGTTGGTGTATTGAAGTCCAGTTTTGCACAACATATCTCTCTTTTGATCGGAATTCAGAACAACTTGTGAAATACAGGTATGGCAAAGGTTTTAAAACAAAGTTGCTTTTTCAATAGATTTGGTGCATCAAAATTAACCAGCATCTAATTATTTCATCTTCCATATGTGCTCTTTTAAGCTGGTGACATACAAGAGGCTAGCATTTACTGTTGTTGCGTTATTGCTTTGACAATGGATTTACATACATTTTTGCTGTACAAGCCCTTTGCTGTTACCAGTTCAGGGAGTTACTGTTCTCTCTCCATACAACCAAAGTATTGGTGGGGGGTATTGTCAAGAGCATTGTACATTGATCTGTCTGTCCATCCATTTTCCTTTATATCAGCAAGCCCTTTGGGGCAAAACAAACCAAACCTCGCACATAGTCCCACTGGGGATACTGAGTTTCACAGCAGCAGTTACCTAATTTGCATATGAATTCGGTCACAGGATCATTGGGTGAGAAAAAAAAAAAATACATGCAGTACACTATTTTACTTGAGCTTGGCACACAACATCTTGACACAACCGATAAATGACTCCAAGGCACCTGCGAGGTAGCAGATGACCTTCTGATTTAGGTCATGAGGTCATCCAGTGTGGAATTTTGCTCAGAGCTGAGCTGTCATTTGCTGGTTCATTGCTTCTTGTTCTTGTCTTTTTTGCTTCCTCTCCTGAATAAGAACATCTTCACTTCCCTTCGCTCCCACGTGGATACGTGTCCAAGTGACGGATGCTGTGGTGATAAATGGAGCTGAGGAAGAACAACAACCTGACAAATGAAAAAGAGAAATAGTGTTTTTCTTCATTCTGCCTTCTATCCACAGCTCTCACTCCCTCCATGTCTCTATTTTTTTGTGCAGGTCATTGTATGTCATAATCTCTCAATTTCCTTCATTCTTGGACTTTCTGTCTCCTCAGCCCACTCTGTCTGCACAGATGTGTGTCTATGTGCAGGATGTTAATGATGTGTGTATGTGTTTGTGTGTGTGTACAGTTTAGTCCATAGTCCATGATGGTGACATCATCAGTCCACAATTTACCATTGTCACTTAATATGTATATGTCACAGACATGAACGAGTGAAGGTCTCCAGCATCTCAGCATGTCATTTAGGTCCTTCAGACTTTTTTCAGTAAATGCTTATGGGCAGCATTTACATCAGCTTTTGGGGGGGTTCACCCCCTAGACCCCCAACTTAACCCACCGCCATTTTAAGTGTTTTTCTTGATTTATGTCTCACATGCCTGGGAAGTCCTCACCACCTCATTTAGGTCCTTCACGCTTTATTTTCAGTAAATACTTCTGGTCAGCATTAGCATGGCTTAAAACCTTTGGCTTCTGTGAGCTTTGCTCTCCAGACCCCCAACTACGCCCAACAACCCAAGCATTTTTCTTTATTTGCATCTCACATGCCTGGAGAGTCCTCACCATCTCATTTAGGTCCTTCTGGGCAGCATTAGTATGGCTAAAAATCATCAGCTGGCCAGCTGATGTTTTTATTTTCTTTTTTTATTGAGACAAACAAAAAGTTAAACAAAAACCTTACAGAGGATAAACATAGCAGTGCAAAAACAACATAATGAAAAACAGGTCAAATCCTCTGCTATAGCTTCAGGAATTGTTCAATATTTGACATTTCCTGTTTCACTATGGGCTCAAAATTTGGCACTTCCTGTTTCAGTGTGAATGTGCCACTGAATTCCGATGAGATTCCAGGAGATCTCGTCTATTGTCAATCCAGGAAGTGTCAATTCAATAAGTATTCAATATTTGACATTTCCTATTTCACTGTGGTCTCAAAATTTGGCACTTCCTGTTTGGGACACAGTGTACCATGAGCAAGCTTTGTGCCGCTGTGCATCGCTTCACTCGTATCATTACTCCAAACATGTACATGCATAACAGACTCATGAACAGTAACAAAATAATTAACATCTTGCTCGTGGGGATCCACAGGTTCTAGATTGGGTAGTGTTTATAAAATAGGTTGCTGACATTTTTTAAGGGTGGTAATAAATTAAGCAAAGCTTATATAATGAGTTGGAATGGCATTTAAGTCCAGAATGTTTTTAGAACCTTAGACCTAAAGAATGCAACGCAACCGATTTATTTCCTGTTAATTATGTAATTTTTTTATGTTAATTTACTGTCTTAATGTATTCATGAATTATCTAGGCTCTTGTATATGCACACTATTATGATTATTATTATTATTTTATTTTTTACATCTGTTTTGTCATTTGATTTGTAATGGACCACAAAGGAAATAAGTAGGGCTGAAACGATTATTCCAAAAAAAAAAAAATGTTTGAGGCAAATTCTGTGCCTCGAAGCTTCATTTAACAATGTAGTACATATGCCAGGCCTGTGTGTGGCACTATAACGTCCCTGTTGTGTGGGCCGCCAGAAGAGGAGGTACTGCTGGCCCACCACCAGAGGGCGCCCTGTCTGGAGTGCGGGCTCCAGGCACCAGAGGGCGCAGCCGCCTCACAGGAGCAGCCAGGGTGACAGCTGTCACGCATCACCTGCAACAGCTGTTACCAATCATCTGATCAGCAGGGGTACATCAGCAGGACTACGTCTCCACCTCTTTGCCGAGATATCGTTCTACCTGGAAGGTAACATTCTTAGCTAACTGTGTGATAGTAACCTTTTGTGACTTTTGTGCGTTGTATAACAGACTCCTTTTCCAACAAGAGGTGGAGGTAGTTTTCCTGCCGTGCAGATTGCTGGGTGCAAACGCGCCCACATTTAATTGTTTCTTTGTTCCTCGCCAGCAGTACCAGGTCCGACACGCGGAGGCAGTGGCCACCTGGGAATTCGGGACTTGGCGGCTCCAGTATTCCCGGGGTCTGGTGGCGGAGGAAATCGTGTGGTTCCGGTTCTGCTTTGGACAGACGTCTCCTATCTTCGCGCCAGCCCACATGACACCTTTTGTGATTTGGCTTTTTGTCCATTGTTGTAATCTGTTGTATTTGTTGTGCCCATTCACAACAGTAAAGTGTTGTTATTTGACTTCCTCCATTGTCCGTTCATTTGCGCCCCCTGTTGTGGGTCCGTGTACCTACACTTTCCCAACAGTCCCCAGAAAAAACAGAAGAAAACTAGAAAATGCTCTAATCCATTTAGCACAAAAGCTACCACTTTCCAAATTAAATAAAATAAATTAAAGCCTTTTAGGAGAAAGGATGGTCCACGCTGATCATCTAAAATAGCTTACTGCACATTTAAAGTGAAGCAGTGTGTTTGTTTTTAAAAAACACAGTTTTGTCCACTGGCTGCTCTCTGTAGGGAGTGACTATTTGTGCAGTGGCCATCTGCAGTCTCTGCCCGTGTGAGGCATTCAGCACTCTCCTGACATTGGGCGTGTCACAGCTCCGTCCCCAGTCACACTGACAAACAGTCTCTGAAAGAAGTCCACTCTTTCTTATGTGTTTGGTTCAGACTCGCACTGAATGTTTCGCTTTTTAATTTCTGCTTTTTGGGCAACACACAACGCTTCACAAACACTGTAACTTAAATAAAATAATAATAATAATAAGAATAAAAAATAGTTACTGTGAAGCTTGCATGTTCAACCTCCAGCTGAAATGCATCTGCTGAATCACAGAGAAAGAGGGATAAAAAAAATCACACAGGGACCCAGTCCACCAACCTTAAAAAAAAAAAAAAAATTAAAAATGGTTAAATTATACAAGTTGGGGAAAACAAAAAACAGAAAGCCACATCCCATCGCCATTTCAGCAAAATGTCAAGAGTTTGGCCCGACTTTGGCTGAGCTCCTGACACCGGGAAAGATCCAAAACTTGTAAAGATTTGAAAAAAAATAAATAATTACCCAAGAAAACAGAAAGGGATAT
Source organism: Thalassophryne amazonica (assembly GCF_902500255.1). Classification (NCBI taxonomy): domain Eukaryota; kingdom Metazoa; phylum Chordata; class Actinopteri; order Batrachoidiformes; family Batrachoididae; genus Thalassophryne; species Thalassophryne amazonica. Next base: position 83,916,005 of record NC_047106.1, read on the forward strand.
ACTAAATTTGACAATCTGTGTGATAGCACAGCAATATTCTGCCATTGCTTAGGGAGAACCCTGGACTGTTGATGTTAAAAAACGCAAAAGTACTTTTTATCCGATTACTCAATTATCAATCAATCAATTTTATTTATATAGCGCCAAATCACAACAAACAGTTGCCCCAAGGCGCTTTATATTGTAAGGCAAGGCCATACAATAATTAAATAAAAACCCCAACGGTCAAAACGACCCCCTGTGAGCAAGCCCTTGGTGACAGTGGGAAGGAAAAACTCCCTTTTAACAGGAAGAAATCTCCAGCAGAACCAGGCTCAGGGAGGGGCAGTCTTCTGCTGGGACTGGTTGGGGCTGAGGGAGAGAACCAGGAAAAAGACATGCTGTGGAGGGGAGCAGAGATCAATCACTAATGATTAAATGCAGAGTGGTGCATACAGAGCAAAAAGAGAAAGAAACACTCAGTGCATTATGGGAACCCCCCAGCAGTCTAAGTCTATAGCAGCATAACTAAGGGATGGTTCAGGGTCACCTGATCCAGCCCTAACTATAAGCTTTAGCAAAAAGGAAAGTTTTAAGCCTAATCTTAAAAGTAGAGAGGGTGTCTGTCTCCCTGATCCGAATTGGGAGCTGGTTCCACAGGAGAGGAGCCTGAAAGCTGAAGGCTCTGCCTCCCATTCTACTCTTACAAACCCTAGGAACTACAAGTAAGCCTGCAGTCTGAGAGCGAGGGTGCTCTATTGGGGTGATATGGTACTATGAGGTCCCTAAGATAAGAAGGGACCTGATTATTCAAAACCTTATAAGTAAGAAGAAGAATTTTAAATTCTATTCTAGAATTAACAGGAAGCCAATGAAGAGAGGCCAATATGGGTGAGATATGCTCTCTCCTTCTAGTCCCCGTCAGTACTCTAGCTGCAGCATTTTGAATTAACTGAAGGCTTTTCAGGGAACTTTTAGGACAACCTGATAATAATGAATTACAATAGTCCAGCCTAGAGGAAATAAATGCATGAATTAGCTTTTCAGCATCTCTCTGAGACAAGACCTTTCTAATTTTAGAGATATTGCGTAAATGCAAAAAAGCAGTCTTACATATTTGTTTAATATGCGCTTTGAATGACATATCCTGATCAAAAACTACTCCAAGATTTCTCACAGTATTACTAGAGGTCAGGGTAATGCCATCCAGAGTAAGGATCTGGTCTAATAATACTGCTGTCTAATAATACTGCCTAAGGGAAGCATGTATAAAGTGAATAAAATTGGTCCTAGCACAGAACCTTGTGGAACTCCATAATTAACCTTAGTCTGTGAAGAAGATTCCCCATTTACATGAACAAATTGTAATCTATTAGATAAATATGATTCAAACCACCGCAGCGCAGTGCCTTTAATACCTATGGCATGCTCTAATCTCTGTAATAAAATTTTATGGTCAACAGTATCAAAAGCAGCACTGAGGTCTAACAGAACAAGCACAGAGATGAGTCCACTGTCTGAGGCCATAAGAAGATCATTTGTAACCTTCACTAATGCTGTTTCTGTACTATGATGAATTCTAAAACCTGACTTCAAACTCTTCACCATTCCTCTGCAGATGATCAGTTAGCTGTTTTACAACTACCCTTTCAAGAATTTTTGAGAGAAAAGGAAGGTTGGAGATTGGCCTATAATTAGCTAAGATAGCTGGGTCAAGTGATGGCTTTTTAAGTAATGGTTTAATTACTGCCACCTTAAAAGCCTGTGGTACATAGCCAACTAATAAAGATAGACTGATCATATTTAAGATCGAAGCATTAAATAATGGTAGGGCTTCCTTGAGCAGCCTGGTAGGAATGGGGTCTATTAGACATGTTGATGGTTTGGATGAAGTAACTAATGAAAATAACTCAGACAGAACAATCTGAGAGAAAGAGTCTAACCAAATACTGGCATCACTGAAAGCAGCCAAAGATAATGATATGTCTTTGGAATGGTTATGAGTAATTTTTTCTCTAATAGTTAAAATTTTATTAGCAAAGAAAGTCATGAAGTCATTACTAGTTAAACTTAAAGGAATACTCGGCTCAATAGAGCTCTGACTCTTTGTCAGCCTGGCTACAGTGCTGAAAGGAACCTGGGGTTGTTCTTATTTTCTTCAATTAGTGATGAGTAGTAAGATGTCCTAGCTTTACGGAGGGCTTTTTTATAGAGCAACAGACTCTTTTTCCAGGCTAAGTGAAGATCTTCTAAATTAGTGAGACGCCATTTTCTCTCCAACTTACGGGTTATCTGCTTTAAGCTGCGAGTTTGTGAGTTATACCACAGAGTCAGGCACTTCTGATTTAAAGCTCTCTTTTTCAGAGGAGCTACAGCATCCAAAGTTGTCTTCAATGAGGATGTAAAACTATTGACGAGATTCTCTATCTCACTTACAGAGTTTAGGTAGCTACTCTGCACTGTGTTGGTATATGGCATTAGAGAACATAAAGAAGGAATCATATCCTTAAACCTAGTTACAGCGCTTTCTGAAAGACTTCTAGTGTAATGAAACTTATTCCCCACTGCTGGGTAGTCCATCAGAGTAAATGTAAATGTTATTAAGAAATGATCAGACAGAAGGGAGTTTTCAGGGAATACTGTTAAGTCTTCAATTTCCATACCATAAGTCAGAACAAGATCTAAGATATGATTAAAGTGGTGGGTGGACTCATTTACATTTTGAGCAAAGCCAATTGAGTCTAATAATAGATTAAATGCAGTGTTGAGGCTGTCATTCTCAGCATCTGTGTGGATGTTAAAATCACCCACTATAATTATCTTATCTGAGCTAAGCACTAAGTCAGACAAAAGTTCTGAAAATTCACAGAGAAACTCACAGTAACGACCAGGAGGACGATAGATAACAACAAATAAAACTGGTTTTTGGGACTTCCAATTTGGATGGACAAGACTAAGAGTCAAGCTTTCAAATGAATTAAAGCTCTGGGTTTTTGATTAATTAATAAGCTGGAATGGAAGATTGCTGCTAATCCTCCGCCTCGGCCCGTGCTACGAGCGTTCTGGCAGTTAGTGTGACTCGGGGGTGTTGACTCATTTAAACTAACATATTCATCCTGCTGTAACCAGGTTTCTGTAAGGCAGAATAAATCAATATGTTGATCAATTATTATATCATTTACTAACAGGGACTTAGAAGAGAGAGACCTAATGTTTAATAGACCACATTTAACTGTTTTAGTCTGTGGTGCAGTTGAAGGTGCTATATTATTTTTTCTTTTTGAATTTTTATGCTTAAATAGATTTTTGCTGGTTATTGGTAGTTATTGGTACTCATTAATCACCAGAATAATCGATAGAATAGTTGATCACTAAAATAATTGATAGCTGCAGCCCTACAAAAATTATTTTCACTGTCTTGTATCATCCATATATTTTTAATGTATTTACAATTATATTATGTACTTACATTGATCTTACTAAATAAAATCACTCATCGCATTCAAGCTTTTAAAATAAAGAAGACTTATATGACTCCTGCTAGAATGGCATGTGAGTGCCATTGTTCAAGGTTGTTAGCTCATATCCGTAGCTTCTCAATGTTCTTCAATGTTCCATTTTGGCAGTGTTTATCCTTGACCCAAAAATACATATCAAATGACAAATGTCAGCTCTCCACAGTTTCTCTGTGATCAAAGTTACACATACACATGCAGACATAGCATTTTGTGTTTCCCGCATTCTGCCACAAGCAGGTGCTTTTAATTTTAGACAGGCAGAAACAGAGATGGTAGTGGAAGACATCAGACTACGGTTTTCACTCATAGTAACGGCAACATGAAATTCAACTTACTCATGGTAATGGCAACATGAGACTTAACTAAACCAATTCAACAACAAAAACATGATAAATCAACAACACTAAGAACACTGTTAAACTAACATGAACCACAATAACAATATTTAAACCCCAAACTCCCATGGTACACTGCAACACAACGTCCATTGTTTACTGGACGTTGTTTAATATTTCTCCAAAAATATTAGTCCTATCAACTTCCATTTTCACAGCATTCATCCTTGACCCAAAATACTTAAGTACACCAAAAAGTAAATTTCAGGTCTCCCAGGTTTTTGTGTGATCAAAACCATACACATGCACGCACACATGCACACAGAGGCCACTTGGCCATTATAATATAGATGATGATCATGATGATCATGATGATGAGAGAGCTAAAGAGAACAGATTTGCTAAAAATGTCAGTCAGCCAAATATGTAGTGGTCAGATCAAAATAATATATAAAGCTGTGTGTGTGTGTGTGTGTGTGTGTGTGTGTGTGTGTGTGTGTGTGTGTGTGTGTGTGTGTGTGTGTGTGTGTGTGTGTGTGTGTGTAGCCAGCTCCTCCCTTCCTGCTGAAACCATGACCAGCTGTCCAGTATGCTGCAGAATATGTAAATCAAGGACTGGCCTCATCAGTCAGCTACGGGCCCACAAACAGGAGGACAATCCTACTCGTTTCAAGTGATTGCCGAAGGAGAAGCATGTATGTGTGTATGTTTTCCCAATGCACACCCACAGTGATTAAGCAATCCAGACCAAACTTGCTATGGTGACTGAGGGCACAAAGACTGGTGCCCTTTGATTGAAAATGTACATGCACACACACACACACACACACACACGCTCAGCCTTATATATTCACGACCCGCTCACTGGAGCCCATATTTTTGTAGTTCACATGGTACTCAGCTCAGGTATTAAGCATCACACTTTACTTACTACGTTGTAGCGGCTGGCTAGGGTGCACTTTAATTACAATTCGTACAGGCCAGCATGCCGCGTGTGCCAGTTAAAGCGTGTGTTTTTATGCCCCGCATGGCGCTTGCACCTCGAGGCAGGGCGTATAGCATCCGGGTTGTCCATCCTTCCGTCAGTTTGTCAAGATCAAGATCAAGATCAAGATGTTTATTTGTCACATGCAAATATACAATATGTAAAATGCAGTGAAAAGTGTCTTTGTACCTGTGCTGACAAAAACAATAACAACAACAACAATAGCAAAAGCACGAAATCATAAACACAAAAGTAAAAGGTGCAATAAAAGTGCACTTATATACACGAGGTCTGTAGCTGACCTTTTTATTTTTTTCAAAAACCTGATGGATTTGAATCACGTGGGCTTGCATGAGCCAACCTTGAACCTTCGTGCGCATGCGTGAATTTTTCACGCCTGTCGATTGCATCATTTGCTTGTAAGCAGCCTTTGTGTGAGGATGGGTGGAGTCTCTCGTTGGATTTTCTTTGCAAGGAAAATGGCGGAACAACTGGAGCAGTGCGACTGCATCAAATTTTGCCAGACACTGGGCGACAGCCAGGTGGAAACCATTCGGATTATTCAGACGGCTTTCGGTGACGATCCTATGGGCATCACACAGATTAAGGAGGGGTACAACTGGTTTAAAGACGTCCGCACAATGGTGGAGAGCGAGCCACGCTCCGGTTGGCCATCAACATGCTGAAATGACCAGATCATTTCCAAAGTGAACGCTGTGGTGATGCGGGACCGTCATGTGACTATCCGAGAAATTGTGGAAGAGGTGGACATCAGCACTTTTTCGGCACATTCCACTGTGACAGAAGATTTTGCCATGAAAACAGTTGCAGCGAAATTCATGCCGATGGCTTTGGCACGAAGCTGATGGCGGAACAAAAGCGCCAATTCTCACAGGACATGCTGGACTCCGAAAAATGATGCCCACCTCTTCCACCATTCAGAAGATTCAGATGGCTTTCGGTGGCTTTTCAGTCGTGTGACTATCCGAGAAATTGTGGAAGAGGTGAGCATGTCACAACATGTCCTGTGAGACTTCCAACACGGAGGTGCTTTTGCTCCGTCAGCTTCGTGCCGAAGCCATCGGCATGAATTTCGCTGCAACTCTTTTCATGGCCAAATCTTCTTTCACAGTGGAATGTGCCGAAAAAGTGCTGATGTCCACCTCTTCTGTAATTTTTCGGATAGTCACACGACGGTTCCGCATCACCACAGCGTTCACTTTGGAAATGATCTGGTCATTTCAGCATGTTGATGGCCGACCGGAGCGTGGCTCACTCTCCACCGTTGTGTGGACGTCTTTAAACCGGTTGTACTGCTCCTTAATCTGTGTGATGCCCATAGGATCGTCACGAAAGCCGTCTGAATAATCCAAATGGTTTCCACCTGGCTGTCGCCCAGTTTCTGGCAAAATTTGATGCAGTCGCGCTGCTCCAGTTGTTCCGCCATTTTCCTTGGAATGAAAAAACGCTGAGCGCACGACACACACCTCACACAAAGGCTGCTTACCAGGAAATAACGCAATCTACAGGCGTGAAAAAATTCATGCATGCGCACGAAGGTTCAAGGTTGGCTCATGCAAGCACACATGATTCAAATCCATCAGGTTTCTTAAAAAAATAAAAAGGTTGGATACTTTTCTAATAGACCTTGTATACATACATAGATACATACACATACATAAAATATTGTTTACAGATGTACAAATATGCAGATGTGTTGTCAGGGGGGTTATGCAAAATGTAATAGGGGGATTAAATATGCAAAGAAAAAAAAATGAAAAATGAAATTCCCTATATCAAATTCAATAAACGAATGGCCTGGGGGAAGAAGCTTTTCCTCATCCTCTCAGTGTTGGTTCTCAAGCAATGGAAATGATGACCAGATGGCAACCGAGAGAGGAGGGAATGTCCAGGGTGATGGGGCAAGCTGAGGATCTTCTCTGCCCTCGACCTGCATCTTTTAGCGTAAATGTCATGCAGGTCAAGCAGCGCGGTTTTGATCGTCCTCTCCACAGAGCGGACTACTCTCTTAAGGGCAGAGAAGTCCTGTTTGGTGTAACTGCCCATCCAAGTGATGATACTCCCACACAGAATGCTCTTGGTATAAAAATTTCTGAGCACTCTGAGGGGGAGTAGAAAGTCTCCAAGGCGTCTGAGGAAGAACAGATGCTGCCTGGTCTTCTTCACTGTCTGGTTAATGTGGCATGACCAAGACAAGTCCTGTGAGATGGTCACGCCGAGATATTTAAAACTCTCCACCCTCTCCACCTCGGACCCCCCGATATGGAGTGGATGGATGTCACTCTGCTGCTTTCTTCTGAAGTCCACAATCAGTTCTTTAGTTTTGCTGACATTCAGCAGGAGGTTATTTTCCCGGCACCAACTCTCCAGGTGGGAGACCTCCTTCCTATAGGCCTCCTCCTTATTGTCCGTCCGTCTGTCCGGCCGCAATTCGTTCGCCGCAACGTAGTTTGGGATCCATTGCTCATAAAAACTTCATATTTGGTGGGTACATGCCTTGGAGAAGTACTTCGCACGGGTTTGAAGGCCGGTGACCTTGAAAATTACCTACTTTTCAAGGTCACCAGTGGTCACAACTGTCAAATCCTTTGCCACAACGTAGCTCGGCACCTATTGCTCGCAAAAACTTAATATTTGATGGGTACATGCCTTGGAGGAGTACTTCGCATGGGTTCGAAGGCCGGTGACCTTGACCTCCGTTTCAAAGTGGTTGCATTTGTTTTGAAGGATAGCGACTGTGACTGACTTTTTATGGTCACTGTTTGTCACGTCCTCTAAATAAATATTGTGCCAATCTCCAGTTTTTTCATTGTATATCCCAGTTTACATCAAACACATAAGGCTTCAACCAAATACCCACCCCATACAAGTACATATTACTGCAATGATGACAACATACACACACTACAATGCAACTTACTATACCTTAACTGGAGTGACATGAAATATACCATGGCATGGGTAAACTTCATCTCTGTTACCTGTGCGTAGAATGGCAACTCAGCTAGTAGCAAATAAAATGAGTTCTACATTAGATACAATCTAACAGTATAACTGTAAAAAATAAGAATAAGAAGAAAAAAGGAAAAAGTGAATTCATTTTTATCAATGTATCTTTAATGCACTCAAGATAAATGGACATGTCAAGAATTGATTTGTTCAAAAACAACAACAAAGACCTGGTTTGAAAAGAAGAATGAAGCCAGACAGGATGATGGAGTGGAGCAGACTTTAAGACTAATACAGGTGGAATGAGACAGATGGAGTAGCAGAATAGCAAATAAGACAGAGGAAAAGAAAGATGGAAATACACATTTGATGAAGTGCATACCTCTGCCAAGTGTAAAGATTTCAATCAATGACATGAGCCAGCTCTCATTCCTGAAGCATCATATAGTGATTTTCACTTTGGAGTCACCACATAAACATTGAAGACATCTAGAGTGTCACTAAGGTTAGAGGTAGTGTTGTTGTACAGAACATGACTGAGCACAATTGTATAGAGCGAGTGTTTAGGTAAAATGTTAACCATGCAAGGACATTGTCAGTAATCCCAAAACGATTCTCTGTCAAGTGGAATATAATGATCCACCGTATCAAATACAGCACTAAGATCTTACAATAACAGAATCGTAGTGGAGTCTGAATCCATTGCAAGAAGAAGATCATTTACCACTTTAGTGAGAGCTGTCTTGTGGAATGGTGCATTCTAAATGCAGACTGCAGTGGCTTAAAGAGATTATTGTTAGTAAGGTGGTCCACAAGCTGCTGTGAAACCACTTTTTCAATAATTTTAGATCAAAATGATAGGTTAGATATCAGCCTATAATCTTTCAGTAGACTGGGGTCAAGATAAAATTTCTTACGTAATGGTTTAATCACTATAGATTTTAAACATTTTGGAACAGATCCTGAGGTTAATAAGAGATTAAAAATTTCCAACAAAGTAGTTCCAAGAGTAGGCCACAGGTCCTTAAACTGTTTTGTTGGTTTTGGGTTGAACAGACAGTTTGTGCTTTTAGGAGAAGTTGCAAGTTTCCTCAACACACTCAGTGAAATAATATCAAATACAGTAAATCTAGGTGATGTATCAGTGATTGTACCCATTTCAATAACAGGGTGTAGTGGCTGGACGAAGGCCTGCTGGGATATGTTTAACCCAGTGGTGGTCAAAGTATTCCAGAAAGGGCCAAGAGGATGATTAACATCACTTTGAGCAGGTGGGATGAGTTCATCAGTGAAGTCACTTGCTGGAGCCAGTTCCTGCAATGTAAACCTGCACCCTCTCAGGCCTTTCTGGAATACTTTGGACACCACTAGTTTAACCTAATGCCATCTATTTTCTTCTCGAAGTAATATAATAAATCTTGGGCTGTAAATGAAGAGCGACTTACAGATGGTTGCCAGTGAATAAGTGTTGCCACTGTGTCGAACAGGAACTCTGAATTATGCTTGTTTTTGTTAATCAAATCAGAGTAACAGAGCTGTTTTGTAGCCAGTAGTGTGTGTTTATAGTCTAAATAGTATTGCGCCACGCATGGTGGAATACTTCTAGTTTTGAACTACACCATTTTTGCTCTTGACCTCTAGACTTATGCTTGAGGTCATGTAAGTAATCATGGAACCAAGGCAAGCGTGTTTTGGGGGGGCATGGTTTTAATGTAGGTGGAGCAGTCATGTCCAGTGTGGTCGTGAGCACTGAATTTAAGCTGTTCACAAGATGGTCTACTTAATGGCCATTTTTCGAAAGTGACATTCAGATCTCAGGCAGTCTAGTGCCAAGTTCAATTTTGTTGATGTGTTACCGTGATGGAAAATACGTTTCTCTTTCTGGTGAACAAGGCGAGGAGACTGTAGACCACTGATGCAGGAGGCACGATGTCATTATTTGTGACAGCGATACAAATAAGGACCAAATCCACAGTATTTTCGCTAATGTGAGTCAAACTCTGAATTCATTTTCATTTCATTTCATTTATTTGTGCAAGGACAGCATACAATTACATTATGCTCATTGAGCAGAGATGTTTGTACCAGATTATAGCAGCAACAGCTAATTTCCATCTGTAGTCCTTGAGGGTCAGGGGGATACACATAGGGCTATTAAATACATCACAAACAACACCTACAAAATATGTAATACTAAATTCATAAAATATATAATATTAAATTCATTCTTATGTCATTCATCTCTAAAATACTGTGCCATATCAGAACGTTTAAAACAATCATTCATAATTCATCCCTGTCACTCATATCATGCAGCATCAAAACATAAAAATTATCAAGACATTTATAAATTCATCTAAGCCTCTCAATTACGGTACAATATCAAAACACTTGTAAAAGATATTCACCATTCATACAGTTCATCTCTCAATTTCTATGTAAAATCAGAACAGTTATTACACATGTTCAATGTTACCTTTAGCAGTGCTATATATTTAGTGCCTGCATCTTTGGTTTTGAAGGAGCCATGATTTTACCTTTACAGAAAATGTCTTAAAGTCTGGTTGTGTTTTTATTTCTTCTGGTAATATGTTCCACTTCTTTGTGGCTCTGTAAGAAAACGTTGATTGTGCCAATGCAGTCTTACATTTGGGAATGGTACACTGCCTCTGAGTGGTTGCTCTTGTTACCCTTGTTGTTGTATCAGAGGACAGGTGAATGAAGTTCTTGAGAGGTGGCGGAGGTTGATTATGGACTATTTTGTGTTGTGTGGGCCGCTGAAGAGGAGGTACTGCTGGCCCACCACCACCACATGGCGCCCTGCTTGGAGTGCGGGCTCCAAGCACGAGAGGGCGTCGGAGCCGCTGGAGGTGACAGCTGTCACCTATCAACACCAGCTGTCACCCATCACCACCACTACAAAGACCGGACTGCAACTCCACCTCCTCGCCGAGAAATCTTCTACCATACAGGTAATTTTCTCTGCTGAACAAAACCTTGTGTAATAGTCTGAACTTCTTTTGCAGCCGTTTTCCTGTGGAGATTGCCTTATCTGTGGGATTGGCATTTGGTGTGATCAGCGATGGCTTCGCTTCACACCCCAACCAGATAAGTGGTTAGATAGGAGCTGCACGAGTGTGTGATTGGAGGTGGAGGTGCTCCCTCCTTACTGTGTACAGACTGTGGGATTACTGAGTGTGCAAACTCACACTCATCCAGAACTGCTTCTGTTTTCTGCCAGCAGTACCGGGTCTGACTGCTGAAGACAGTGGCCACCTGGGGCGCAGGGCTTGGCGGCTCCGGTGTTCTTCGGGTCTGTTGGTGGTGAGGCCTGTGTGGGATCCGGCTCTTCTCGCACCAGACGTCTCCTATCTTCGAGCCTGCCACACGTCACCTTTTTGTCGGATTGATATTAGCGCATATTCGTATCTGTCTGTATTATGTTGTGCACCTTCACAACATTAAATTATTACTTTTTGGTTATTCCATTGTCCCTTCACTAACGCCCCCTGTTGTGGGTCCGTGTCACGACACTTCCCCAACAATTTTGTATACCATTTGAACCTCATGGAGAAAGATAAAATTTTCAAAGCTGAGTAAGGCGTATTTGCTCAATATATGACAATGGTGATATTGAATGCTTTTTTGATCAAGGATTTTAAGAGCCTTTTTGTACAGGGACTCCAAGGGTCTTAACGTTGTTGGATTTGCTTGGGC